>NC_134275.1:23674985-24015402 GCF_031893055.1 Leptodactylus fuscus | reverse complement strand
GGCGTTTGGGACACAGGGATACCTAATGTGTACGTGTTTCACAGTATTTAAGTACTTTTATATGTGTTCTAGGGAAAGGGGGGTGATTTGAAGTTTTATTATTATTTATTTATTTTTACTTTTTTAAAAATGTTATTATGCATTTATTTTACATTGCAAAAAAAACAGCAATTCTATTGCAGATTACAAAGAGTAGCCTGCAATAGAATCCACTGAATGACAGGCCGGGGAGCCTTCACAAGGCTCCCTGCTGTCATAGCAATGGGATCCCGGCTCCGGAGCTTGCCCATGTGCCGCTGGGAAAATGGTGCCTCAGTCAGCTTTGACCGAGGCGCCAGAGGGGTTAATGCCCGCGATCGGTGCAGGCATTAGCGCTGGGTGTCTGCTGTATAAAACAGCAGACACCCAGCGGCTATGGCAGCCGCTCAGCTCCTGAGCCATGTTTAAACACCCGTCATCCGCCGTACTAGTACAGTGGATGTTGGGAAGGGGTTAAACAAGCTTCTTACTCTTTTATATCTTTTATAGGCTCTATTTATATCACATTTTTTACATCTGTTTAATGGATGCAAAAAACTGTTGCAACAATGGGAATGTGTGTAATTGGCCGTACACTAAGGGGTTAAACGCATCGAATATTTGGCCCTATATAAATAATAATGCACTGCGGCCATGGACTTTCCTGGAAATAGTCTGATTATTCTCCAGCCCTATAACTGTAAGGCTCTCACTTCTCCTCTCTGACCCAAATACAATATGAGTGTAGCATCTGCCCTCTGCTGGTGAGAAGGGAACAGCTCACATGCAATGTCCACCTTTTACCATCAGGTGTCAGACAATATTACAGATTTGGTCTGTGTAAATCTACAACAACTGGGATTTAGACAGCCATGTTACCGTTCTGCAGTGAGTATGTCAAGTATGTTCAGGATGGGCTTTCTTCTCTAACGTGGTGGATTCACACAGCAGAATAAACCTAACAGGGTCTAGTACCAGAGTACAGAAAAATATTGGGGCACATTTATGAACAGAAATTGGCTTGGATTAAACACAATTTTTGCCTATTTAACACAAAAAAATTGCACCTTTTCTTTGCTGTTAATACCACTTTGTAAAAAAGTTGGAAGGTGAAGGTGCGGGTACCCGTGTGAGGGAGCGGTAACTGTCTAATGTGGAGGGAAGGAGGAGAACAGAGGACTGACGTTTGGCTTTTGGTAGTGTGTAGGTCATTTGTGACTTTGGTTAGGGCGGTTTCGGTGGAGTGGTGGGGTCTGTCAGAGATTGAGCTGGATGAGACAGAAGGATAGTACAGAACATACTGATAGGGAAAAAAAATGCCTGTGCAAAAATACACCATTATACAGAATAATGTCCCATAGTGGCCCCTGCATACTGTATTATGTCTCATAGCGGCCCCTGCACACAGTATTATGTCCCATAGTGGCCTCTGCACAAGGTATTACATCCCATAACGGCCCCTGCACATGGTATTACTACCACATAGTTGCTCCTGCACATGGCATTATGTCCCATAGCAGCCCCTGCACACGGTATTATGTCTTAGAGCGGCACCTGCACAGAGTATCATGTCCCATAGTGGCCCCGGCACAGAATATTATGTTCCATAGTAGCCCTTGCACACAGTATAATATTCTAACTTTTATAATATTCCAATTTTCACCTTTCACTAGACATTATACTGTGGGGTTTCTTCAGACTCCAGGGTATAATAAGTGGAGGACCAAGAGAGGTGACAAACATAAAAAATAATGTTACTCACCTTCCCTGCGCTCTGCGCCGGCTCTGTATTCTTTTCATTGCTTCTCCCTGACGCCGGCGACTGCTGATTGGGCCGTAGCAGTCATTATGAGTAATAATGCCGAATCGACAACTGAAGTTTTATCAGCAGTCTCATACTTCAGGCAGAAGCACCTGCAGAGCACAGGGACACTCCAGAGGGCAATGACGGTGAGTAACATTATTTTTTATTTTTCATCACCTCCATTGGGGCTCCACTTATTATACTCTGGGGTCTGAAGAGAGTATAATAGTATAGGTATAAGAGTATAATAATAGCTGTTTCATTTTAGCTGTGTTTGGTCCGATCGAAATAGCTCAGCGAGGACTCGGCCATGGAAATAAGGCTCGCAAGCCACTCCTGGCATGCGTGCTGGGGGTTGCCAATCTCTGACATACAGTATAAAACCTACAACCTGCCCTCACTTTAAGAGACTGTCCAGGATAAATGTTTTTTTTTTTTTTTTTTTAATTCGGCAGGGGGAGGTGGAAAAAACCCAGAAAACTGTTATACCCCAACCAACCGCCCCGCCCCACCCCACCTCCCCATGTAACGCTCACCAACGAAGAGGAAGATGAGACTCCACGGACTGTTATACCCCAAACCACCCACCCCACCCCCACCATACCCACCCGAGTCCAACTCCCCCCCCCCCCACTTTACTAGCTTTGGCAATGCCAAATATCTATTCGGACGTGCCAATAAAGCTTTTTTGATTTGATTTGATTTTCATCTGTTCCCATCTCAGGTGCCTCCCAGCGCGGTTTGGACCTGCTGCACGGCCTAAGGAAAGCACCTGCGGACATCTTGGACAAACTATGGAAGGGGGTAGGTTCATCCACCTTATACTGTCACATACATTTGTGATCAAAACATACTTGCAAGCTTCCACACTTTTTTTCCACACTTGCTTTTCTTTTTCTTGTTAGTTAACGGAAACAGGGATTCCCAGCCGGTCTCCCACCCCTGGACTTGCCAGGCTCGAGTAGTGTCTGGGTGCATTCACACGATGTAACGCGGCACTGATTCTTGCATGATAACTCGAGTAAGAATCAGTGCTGCAAAATAGAATCCCATTGATTTCAATGTGTTACACGCGCTAAACGGAACCCATTGACTTCAATGGGATTTTGTTTTGCAGCACTGATTCTTACGCGAGTTTCGTGCAAGAATCAGAGCCGCGTTACATCGTGTGAATGTCCCCTCTGTGATCTGAGGAGGGCTTCAGCTTACAATGATTGCTAACCCCACACTTGCTAGTTTTTAACACTTTAGTAACAGGACTCTTTTAGGACATGAGGGCTTCATTTGCGCTTTTTTGTTGCCCTGTGATAATACAGCAGATGTTGGGAAGGGGTTAAAGTGTTTGATAGTTCACAGAAGCATGAGAGCAACATACACAACATACACAGCTCATGTGCTTATGTAGGGAAATAAACATTTCCAGCACTGTGACTGATGGGTGTTGTGGGAGATGATTTATACAGACGCAGCAGATATATGAGGCATGGAAATGCGGACATTGTTAGTGACACTGACCCTACTCCATCTCATCATAAGGGGGGTTAGGTTACTATGAAACATTGTTTTCTAATTCTTCTTGTCTTAAAATTGGCTATATCTCATAGTTATACACTCCTGATTGTCAAAACATACGGTAAATATGGGATATTTTTACCCTCACCTGAGGGTGGACCTTTACAAAAAGTAGGTTAGTCCCCCTGCTATAGAGTATATCTATACAGTCCATTTTGGTTGGTATATAAAGAAAAGAGAAAAAGTATAGTATAATGATCCACAATAGGCCCCTACACAGTGCAATGTCCCATAGTGGCCTCCATACAGTATAATGTCCCATAGTGGCCCGTTCATACAGTATAATAATCAGCAGTGGCCCCTACACACATATAAAAGCCACTACACATTTTCCCAAAATGTTGGGTTCAGTCAAAACCGAAATTCTTGGGGTCCACCACTCACAAGATAAGTATATGCTAAACATTTCTAAACTTTCCTGAAGAAACTAAACATCCCCTCCTCCTATTTTCAAAAATGGATAGCTAGCCACATGACTGCCCCAAGAACGCTTTCTGATTATTTGGTGATGATCCATTTCCCCATTTCTGGAAACGGATCATCACTACTACTCCCCTCCCCATCCAGCCCATTATACTTATCATCCAGGCTTCTTCTGGCGAGACAGCTCCTCCCTATGTAATGATTAAGCAGGGTGCGCACTCTTCTCCCCTTCCAGTAATTCACCTCTACTGGGCATCCACGTATGCGCAGTAGAGGTGGATCATCGCTCGAGGAGAAGACTGAATCAGTACAGGAGGAGGCAGGGCCGCCTCACAGGAAGAAGCGTGGAGGGTAAGTATATAATACGGGTGATCGAGCCTTCACATGAAGTTTGCGCTCCGCTCATTCAGACACGTAAACACGTGTGAAATTGACCGCTGTAAAACACAATCCCATAGACTTCAATGTGGGCCGGTCTTATGCGCGCTACACATTGAAATCAATGGGAGGCTTTTAAACCCATTGATTTCAATGTGTAGCGTGCGTAAGACCGGAACACATTGAAGTCTATGGGATTGTGTTTTACAGCAGTCACTTTGACACGTGTTTACATGTCTGAATGAGTGGAGCGTAAACTCTGTGTGAAGGCTCCCTCAAGGGTTGGGCTGAATAGGTAGGGAAGGGCAGGATAGCAAGTGAGACAGGGAGGGGAGTGAGGTGAGAGGGGTTAGTGAGGAAGTTACATAGCAGGAAGCTGAAGGATGGAAACAAAAGCAGGAGACACCCAGGGCTCCCAGAGACACCCAGAAATCACTCAAATAAGGATAAAGGTATCGGGGTGCATTTATTAACCCATTAGTATCACTAAGAAACATTTTTTTGAAAATGACAAAGAGCTTGGCTAATGCAAGAGCATTCTGCTCTTGTCCACTCTTCAAGTATGGCAAGTATGGGTTAGTACAATGTATAGGATAGGACACGAAGGCCCCGACCTGAATGGGTCCTCCAGGTTGATGTCTCTGTAACTGTGACCATAAAATTAAGTATTTCCCCTTTGTATACTATTACAATTATTATCTATGCATGATTTACAATATCATATTATATACGGTTTTATGTAAAAAACGGGATTAAGAATTGACGCCTCGCTTCTTAGTTCCCATTCAATAGCGTACATGGTTATATTGTGTTAATAACTATTAGGATTAGAGATGAGCGAACAGTGTTCTATCGAACACATGTTCGATCGGATATCAGGCTGTTCGATGTGTTCGATTCGAATCGAACATCACGTGGCAAACTCCAAAAAAATTCGATTCCCCTCCCACCTTCCCTGGCGCTTTTTTTGCACCAATAACAGCACAGGGGAGGTGGGACAGGAACTACGACACCGGAGGCATCGAAAAAAATCGGAAAAAGTCATTGGCTGCCGAAATCAGGTGACCTCCATTTTAGACGAATAGTGGATTTCAAATCCGGGTCATATGAGAATGTGAACTTTGTGACTAAGAGACAGGGATAGCTGTACAGGCAGGGATAGCTAGGGATAACCTTTATTTAGGTAGGAATGTTATTAAAAATAACTTTTTGGGGCTCTATCGGGTGTGTAATTGTGATTTTTGTGACATAAACTTTTTCCAATAGGAATGCATTGGACAGCGCTGATTGGCCAGAGTACGGAACTTGACCAATCAGCGCTGGCTCTGCTGGAGGAGGCGGAGTCTAAGATCGCTCCACACCAGTCTCCATTCAGGTCCGACCTTAGACTCCGCCTCCTCCGGCAGAGCCAGCGCTGATTGGCCAAAGGCTGGCCATTGCATTCCTATGGGAATGCAGAGACTTAGCAGTGCTGAGCCAGTTCTGCTCAACTACACCGTGTGCCGGTCAGCCCATCTGATATAGCAGAGCCGAGTGTGCACACTCGGCTCTGCTATATCAGATGGGCTGACCGGCACACGGTGTAGTTAGGCAGAACTGGCTCAGCACTGCTAAGTCTCTGCATTCCCATAGGAATGCATTGGCCAGCGCTGATTGGCCAGAGTACGGAACTCGACCAATCAGCGCTGGCTCTGCTGGAGGAGGCGGAGTCTAAGATCGCTCCACACCAGTCTCCATTCAGGTCCGACCTTAGACTCCGCCTCCTCCGGCAGAGCCAGCGCTGATTGGCCGAAGGCTGGCCATTGCACACTCGGCTCTGCTATATCAGATGGGCTGACCGGCACACGGTGTAGTTGAGCAGAACTGGCTCAGCAATGCTAAGTCTCTGCATTCCCATAGGAATGCAATGGCCAGCCTTCGGCTCTGCTATATCAGATGGGCTGACCGGCACACGGTGTAGTTGAGCAGAACTGGCTCAGCACTGCTAAGTCTCTGCATTCCCATAGGAATGCATTGGCCAGCGCTGATTGGCCAGAGTACGGAACTCGACCGATCAGCGCTGGCTCTGCTGGAGGAGGCGGAGTCTAAGATCGCTCCACACCAGTCTCCATTCAGGTCCGACCTTAGACTCCGCCTCCTCCGGCAGAGCCAGCGCTGATAGGAATGCATTGGCCAGCCTTCGGCCAATCAGCGCTGGCTCTGCCGGAGGAGGCGGAGTCTAAGGTCGGACCTGAATGGAGACTGGTGTGGAGCGATCTTAGACTCCAGCAGAGCCAGCGCTGATTGGTCAAATTCCGTACTCTGGCCAATCAGCGCTGGCCAATGCATTCCTATGGGGAAAAGTTAGCTTGCGAAAATCGCAAGCTGACAGGGATTTCCATGAAATAAAGTGACTTTTATGCCCCCAGACATGCTTCCCCTGCTGTCCCAGTGTCATTCCAGGGTGTTGGTATAATTTCCTGGGGTGTCATAGTGGACTTGGTGACCCTCCAGACACGGATTTGGGTTTCCCCCTTAACGAGTATATGTTCCCCATAGACTATAATGGGGTTCGAAACCCGTTCGAACACTCGAACAGTGAGCGGCTGTTCGAATCGAATTTCGATCCTCGAACATTTTAGTGTTCGCTCATCTCTAATTAGGATGATGTTCTCTATGTAAATGATTTGCTTATTATTAAGTCAGATGGCGTAATACCTAATTTACCAAGATTTATCGTTTCTAGCCACACCTATTAAATAGTGAAGAAGTAGGTGCTGAAATGATTAAGTCCTGTTTTTTTCCAGGGTTGTTTTCGCTATACCTTTCTTGGAGAGAACAGTTTGTCCTGAATTCAGTTCTGTAAATATGACCTTGCTATGGCAGATCCACTTCTTCTTTCTGTTAGATATCACTAGAGGGAATCAGTCACCATATTACATAACATTACGTAATAAATGGTATGTCCATGTGTCTGATTTATGGAACTCTATGTAAGGCTACAAAAGTAATACCTGACCCTGATCCTAAACAACAAAGACTATGTTAAATCATTTGCAACTCGGTGGTGTACAAAAGCCCACCTCCATGCAGTCTGATGTTGTGGAGGACTTTATCTGCAGTGTGTTATCAAGGTACAATATGGGTTGTCCAGGAATTTCAGCAATCTTGGAGGATGCCAGAGAAGGTGAAACATAACAAAAAGAACGCACTCCACAGGAAAGGAATCGGTAACATATATACCGTATATACTCGAGTATAAGCCGAATTTTTCAGCCCAGTTTTTGCGCTGAAAAAGCCCCCCTCGGCTTATACTCGAGTCAGCAAAAAAAAAAAAAAATAGTGCAAAAGAAAAAAAAGATTTAAAAAAAATAAAAAATAAAAATTGTAAATCCCTCCTTTCCCTAGAATACATGCAAAAGTAGAAAATGACTGTGAAACACAAACACATTAGGTATCCCTGTGTCTGACAGTGCCCGGTCTACTGAATATAGGGTATCTGCAGTGCTCCTGTTCTGTTGGGAAGGGGTTAATAGGAGCACTGCAGATACCCTATATTCAGCCAGACTGAATTCCAAGTGGGGGAAAAAAAACTGTCTTCAAGCTCAGGGAAGGGGCAAACAGACAACCAAAACACCCCCTCCCCTTTCCCAGCACCCAGCAACTACTGCACCCAAAAACTCTGACCATTTTAATTTTTGAAATTTTCCAGTAGCTGCTGCTGCCTAGGCTTATACTCGAGTCAATAAGTTTTCCCAGTTTTTTGTGGTAAAATTAGGGGGGTCGGCTTATATTTGGGTCGGCTTATACTCGGTTATATACGGTAGGTTCTTTTGAGTTCTTTCTTTTTTTAAGAGGCTCCTTTCCACTTATTCCAGCGCAGATTAAATTGTCTCTTTTTTTCTTTCTGCTTTTGAAAATTTTAAACCATCCAAAAATGATAGTTTTTTGGGAAAGATACCTGCTGTTATTTCTAGACACATGGTGGTATCAGAAGAAGCTGTTCAAAAATGATCCCTGTTTGGGTTATTGCCTTGACTACATGTACTTGATGGTGGTGGAAAGTGTGGGCCAGATTTACTACAGTGTACATTTAAACCAGATTTATCACAGTGGCTGATGCAGGGTTATAGATCTGGTGTATCTTTAGACTGTCTAGCCCAGAGGTAGGCAATTTTTTTGTTTGGCGTGCCGATTTACATGAAAAAATCACAGATGAGGTCCTCAACCCCTATACTAAAGTCATATACCACAAACCCTAACACGGGAGTGCTGCCTCAAGATGCTTCAGGATGCATGCGCTTACCGCTATTTCCTAGGACGTATGTGTACTTTCCCTTTAGAAGCAATGAAAGTCCATGTGTAGCCTCCATTTAGTGGTATAATGTATGTGTCCAGGAGCATCGTATGGCCACATCCTTATGGTGGAAACACACTGTGTATCTAGATGCAAAAACACACCTTTATACTGAATAATATCCCATAGCTGCCGCTGCACTCGGTATTATGTCCCATTGCGGCCCCTGTACAAGAAATTCTGTCCCACAGCGGCCTCTGCACACAGTATTATGTCCCATAGAGGCCCCTGCACCATGTATTATGTCCCATAGTGGCCCCTGCACACAGTATTATGTCCAATAATGGCCCCTCCACATAGTATAATAATCCAACTTTAATAATATTCCAATTTTTGACACCCCATACACCCCATGTATGGGACCTTGATGGCACTTGGCAGCACTGTAAGTGACCGTCTGCTTCACCCCAAGTGTGAGAAGGAGCGCTATCGCAGGTCCTTCCTTCCTTCTTTCTTCTTCTGTTCCTTAGCTGCTATGGACTCCTAGTACATCTTCTCTTCTCAGCATATGTGTGTCTATTTCTGTCTTCAGACCCCACTGTATAATAAGTGGAGCCCCAGCGGAGGTGATGAAGCACAAAAAATAATATTTCTCACCTTCCCTGTGCTCTGGAGCCGCTCTGTTCTCTTTGGCTCTTCTTCCTGAAGTCAGTGACCGGGGCAGAAGCGCGCATATTGAAATCAATGGGAAGCTTTTTAACCCATTGATTTCAATGTGTTACGCGCGTTAAACAGAACCCTTTGTAGTCAATGGGATTCTGTTTTGAAGCGCTGATTCTGAAACGAGTTTACGTGTCAGAATCAACACCGCGTTACATCGTGTCTCTTAGATCTAAATCTGGTTTTAGACACAAAAGATAACCATCATCGATAATGTACTGTGTGAACAAGGCCATAATGCTTCTAGGACTTACAATGGACCTGTCTGATCCTCTCATATCTTTAAGCATGTATATATTTTTAGAGGTTAAGCAAACTTTGAATTATAGGTGAACAGACTAAACTAACAATGAAGTGATCACGCGTGCCGAGCCTGACTGAAACAAGGCTTGGTCCTTTAATATTCTATTCACACCCAATCTTGATTAGAGCGGGTACGGCACCTCAAGCACAGCTCAATTTAGTGTTCCAGATGAAGTAAGTGAAGTGAAGCGAGAGCCGCACACCCAGACAAGTAACTGAACTTGTTTGCTGGCCTAATCTGTTAATTGTTTGATATGTTTATCTGCTCGGCGCTTCTGCTTGTTTAGATATCACATTGACCTAAAAAGAATAAAAAAGCATACAACTGTCCATATAATGGGGAAATACACTCACCGGCCACTTTATTAGGTACACCATGCTAGTAATGAGTTGGACCCCCTTTTGCCTTCAGAACTGCCTCAATTCTTCGTGGCATAGATTCAACAAGGTGCTGGAAGCATTCCTCAGAGATTTTGGTCCATATTGACATGATGGCATCACACAGTTGCCGCAGATTTGTCGGCTGCACATCCATGATGCGAATCTCCCGTTCCACCACATCCCAAAGATGCTCTATTGGATTGAGATCTGGTGACTGTGGAGGCCATTGGAGTACAGTGAACTCATTGTCATGTTCAAGAAACCAGTCTGAGATGATTCCAGCTTTATGACATGGCATTGCATTATCCTGCTGAAAGTAGCCATCAGATGTTGGGTACATTGTGGTCATAAAGGGATGGACATGGTCAGCAACAATACTCAGGTAGGCTTTGGCGTTGCAACGATGCTCAATTGGTACCAAGGGGCCCAAAGAGTGCCAAGAAAACATTCCCCACACCATGACACCACCACCACCAGCCTGAACCATTGATACAAGGCAGGATGGATCCATGCTTTCATGTTGTTGACGCCAAATTCTGACCCTACCATCCGAATGTCGCAGCAGAAATCGAGACTCATCAGACCAGGCAACGTTTTTCCAATCTTCAATTGTCCAATTTCGATGAGCTTGTGCAAATTGTAGCCTCAGTTTCCTGTTCTTAGCTGAAAGGAGTGGCACCCGGTGTGGTCTTCTGCTGCTGTAGCCCATCTGCCTCAAAGTTCGACGTACTGTGCGTTCAGAGATGCTCTTCTGGCTACCTTGGTTGTAACGGGTGGCTATTTGAGTCACTGTTGCCTTTCTATCAGCTCGAACCAGTCTGGCCATTCTCCTCTGACCTCTGACATCAACAACACATTTCCGCCCACAGAACTGCCGCTCACTGGATGTTTTTTCTTTTTCGGACCATTCTCTGTAAACCCTAAAGATGGTTGTGCGTGAAAATCCCAGTAGATCAGCAGTTTCTGAAATACTCAGACCAGCCCTTCTGGCACCAACAACCATGCCACGTTCAAAGGCACTCAAATCACCTTTCTTCCCCATACTGATGCTCGGTTTGAACTGCAGGAGATTGTCTTGACCATGTCTACATGCCTAAATGCACTGAGTTGCCGCCATGTGATTGGCTGATTAGAAATTAAGTGTTAACGAGCAGTTGGACAGGTGTACCTAATAAAGTGGCCGGTGAGTGTATATTACATTATATTAGCATTTTAGTTGTTATGACCTATCATAAAGGGGTTTTGTGGGAAAAAAGTCAACATCGGCCTTCAGGGTTTGATGCCAGTGACAATGGCACAGATAATAATAATAATAATAATACCACCATCACCTGTCCAACTGGATCCTAGACTACCTCACAAACCGCCCTCAGTATGTGAGAGCCCGGGACGGTGTGTCTGACACTGTGATCTGTAGTACGGGGGCACCACAAGGTACAGTTCTTGCCCCATTTCTCTTCACACTGTACACTGCTGACTTTAGGCACAACTCCTCCAGCTGTTACTTACAGAAGTACTCCGATGACTCTGCTATAGTCGGCCTTATCACTGATGGCGACGATAGGGAATACAGAGACTTAAACCGGGATTTTGTGGACTGGTGCCAGCAGAACCAGCTCAGGATTAATGCTGGGAAGACCAAGGAGATGGTGGTGGACTTTAGTAAACGGAGAAGTGCTCCGACCCTGGTGGAGATCCAGGGGACATGCATTGAGATAGTCAGGACCTATAAGTATCTGGGCGTGCTCCTCAATAATAAACTAGACTGGGCTGATCACCTGGAGGCGCTGCACAGAAAGGGCCACAGCAGACTCTACCTGCTTAGGAGGCTGAGGGCCTTTGGAGTTCAGGGGCCACTTCTTAGAGCCTTCTTCAACTCTGTGGTTGCTTCAGCCATCTTCTTCGGTGTTGCCTGCTGGGGAAGTAGCATACCAGTCAGGGACAGAAATAGACCTGACAGGCTGATCAGAAGGGCCAGCTCTGTCCTGGGGAGCCCCCTGGACCCAGTACAGGTGGTGGGTGACAGAAGGATACTGTCCGTGGTGACCTCCATGCGGGAGAACAAATCCCACCCCATGTATGAGACCTTGACAACACTTAGCAGCACTGTCAGTGACCGACTGCTTCACCCCAAGTGTGAGAAGGAGCTATCGGAGATCCTTCCTCCCAACTGGGGTCAGGCTACATGATCTACATCAGGCCAAGTGTAGAGCAATCCGCATAGAGAACTAAATGATCCTGAAGTCTTTTTCTTTTTTCTTTAGTTGCTAGGACTCCTAGTATTTTTCTCCTATCTGCTATTCTGAGCTTATGTGAGTCTCCTTCTGTATTATATTACTGTAATTATCCTGTATCCGTATTATCATACTGCTGTAACACACTGAAATTTCCCCATGTGGGACTATTAAAGGATTATCTTATCTTAATACATTTTATTTATATAACACCAACGTATTCTGCAGCACTTTACAAATTATAGGATTCAAGTACCAACAAAAAGATACAGCGTGATAGTCAATTCACACAATGGGACTGAAGGTCCTGCTCGCAAGAGCTTACAAACTATGGGGTAGAGGGGGTGACACAAGAGGTAGCAGGGGCGGCATCAGAGGTCGCATTGTTTATACTATTGTGGCTGCCCTACAGTTTAGTAAAATAGTTCATTGTCCCTGTGCTAAAGTTGGTGACATGCTTTATAAACACATATAATGGGCAGTGGTTTGCACCCCTTGAGGGTATGGTGATTTTTGATTGATGTATTTTCATTTGTTACTCCCTGCCTTACAAAAGCCTTAACTTTTTTGTTTTTCCATCCACAGAGGCTTATGAGGGCTTGTTTTTGTTCTTAATAGTGGCACCATTTAATGTTCTTTGCAATATACTTTAGGACGGGGCCCTATGTAGCATAAACCATTGAATTGTACAGTCACTGTACAGTGGATGGGATTCTAGCAAATCCCTTCCCCACTTTTCTGTAAAATATGCTCAATTTCCAAAAGCGGCGCGTTATGGTATACTACATGGGGCCTTAGCCTCATAGTCATAAAAAAAAGGAATGGAATTAGAAAACAAAATTGTACCATTTTCTTAAAAGTTTAATTTTATGGGATTTACTGTGCATTAAAAATGACATAATACCATTTTCCATGGTTTATTTCTGTTCCAAAAATTCTTAGTTTTGAGAAAAGTCATATGGTGACATTGGTAACTTGTTTTAGCAAATCTAAATTCTCATGACACGTTATGTAAGATGGATCATATTGCTCTTCTATCTTGTACAACAAGGTTCTATGTAATAAATTGAGCATGAAGTAGTATCTTTAGCTTTATTTTCTTTATTTTCTTTTTTAATTGAGCGCCGGTGAGCGTTTTATGCTTTCCGCCACAAAACCGTTTTTTTTTAACCGGACACAGAGTTGGACATGCAGTATTCTGTGTCCGGTTTAAAAAAACCGGTTTCACGGCGGAGAGCATAAAATGCTCACTGCCACTCACGGCCGGACCCGGTCTGACAGGTTTCCGTCTTCTGCGTGCAGCACTCATGAAATTTTTTGGGTAGATAACACACCTACGATTTTACAGGAAAGCAGGGACGTCACTAGGAAGCATGGGGTCCATAGCAAGATTTTGACTGGATGCCACCAGTTTCCATATGGCACAACACCCCCTGTACTGGCCTTCCATAATGTATAACACCCCCCTTTACAGACCCCACATGATTTAATGCCCTCTTCACAGGCCCCCACTTGGTAACTGCTACCCTTACTGCTTACCCCACACCATATTGCCCCTATACAGGATCCCATACAGTAAGGGCTCACTTTACAGATCCCCATATTGTAAGGGTGGGCCTTCATACAGTAAAGGCCCCCTCTACATGCCCACACACAATATACTGCCCCCAATACTCTGCTCCCAATCACTGCCTCCTCTGCTTTACTTCTCAGCATTGGGTACATTTTACATCCCAATGCTGAATATATTACAAAAAAAAAAGAAGCGGGGCATCGGGCCAGGCCCCCATGTTGCAGGCCCCATAACAGTTCTTATGCGCTTTTGGTGCATATATTATCACAACTAAATTAAGTAAAATAAGGGGTGTGTGGTAGGGCTCATGTACGTGCCTCTGACTGGCTTCCACCTTACAACCTGGCTGCTGGCATCCTGTGCAAATGCAAATATTCTTTGCTATTTCGTCTTACTGATAATGCTAGACTCGGCACTAAGCAGCCTCTGCTTGCTCAGACATGTACATAGGTAATGACAATATTGAGAAGTTGAAGATAAAGAACAATTAAAATACCCCATGGCATAAAATTTAGGGCTGAAGTAGGAGGAGCGAAGTGTCTACTTTGTAGGAAAAACATCTGTGCTGACTCATTCATTACATCTACCTACAGATACTTTGGAAAGGTACCATATGTTCCTTACCTGTGCTAGACACAAACATACTGTGCCCAG
Organism: Leptodactylus fuscus; assembly: GCF_031893055.1. Lineage (NCBI taxonomy): Eukaryota > Metazoa > Chordata > Amphibia > Anura > Leptodactylidae > Leptodactylus > Leptodactylus fuscus. The sequence goes on along the minus strand of NC_134275.1, from coordinate 24,001,066 downwards.
CTGACACATACTATTGCAGAGATGTCTTCTGATACTATGTAACAACTGTTATTAAGACTTGTGACATCTTATGCAAATCTTATGATAAGTGTCACCGCTGCATCTTTTTTCAATGGAAGTGTATCTATCAACTCACATGCTATGAGCTGTCCTCGCTGTGCTGTAGTAATTAGGGTTGAGCGATTGGGAATGGAAAAGATCGGATTCCAATCGGCGATCTAGTAAATTTCACAATCGCGATCGGAATTCCAATCCTCATCCTGATCGAGGTTGGAGGTTAGTTCCCACAAAACTTGTCTACTGGGCAATCATTGTGGGAAAAGTTAACATTAGAGTTGAGTGATCAGGAAAGATCGGATCCCGATCGGCGATCGATCAAATTTTATGATCGCTATCAGGATCGGAATCAGCCGGAAAATGATTGAAAATCGGATTTTAAAAACGATCCTGAAATCTCAAGATTGGCTCAACCCTAGTAATAATGCACAAACACTGTATGGCTATAATGACACCAGGTGTCGATACTACCCATAACGCCAAAGGGGATGAAGAGGACGGCCACCTCCCTGCTACAGGAAGTTACACAGAAGTTTTAGGCCACGTCACGGTTTTTCCTGCAGCGCTTTTCATAGAATGTTTGCAGCAAATTCGTGGCAAATTCCTCCGTGGGACCTCCTTATTCTGTGTCTATTGCTCCTGGTGTTGTTGCTAATTTAACACCTGGTTGCAACAAGGAAAACTATAGTACAGAAAAATCTGAAAAAACATAAAAGCTCACGTATAGTACAGATCAGTAGCAGAGGCCCCTTAGTATCAAGTGTGATTTGGGTCCCCTTAGCTGATGCTCTCCCACATTCAGGGCAAAGGTTTTCTTTGGCACCCCCTCCATGTCAAGTTTAACTTATGGGCTTTATAGATGAATTAGGGAGAGATACTGATACTTTTCAGGATTGTTTTTGTTGGGCTTTGTTTTTCATTTTGATTTTATAGTGTTAACTGCAATATTTTCAGCGAGTAATTACGGTTACACAGATGTTAATTTCACATATTTTTACTATTTCTTTTTGTTTTACTACTTTTGCACAATAATGGGCTTAAAAAATATTATTTGTTTTGTTGTTGCTTTATTTTTAAAACCAATACTTTTTTTTTACATTTCCTATCAACATTTATTATTGCCAATAGATTTATATGTCTATACTTACAGGGGTACAGTATACATTGATATATAGGTACATGTGTGTTATATACTAACTTAGGTGATTAAACCTCATTACCTTTTGCCAATATATATAGACTGCCCGTTGTCTAGAGAGGTAATATCAGTCAAAACGTATGTTCTTCTTCCATATGATTTGCTCATCTTCTAGGGGAGACTGTCTGGTGACGGTGGCTATTATACTTGATTTACCATGCCACTGCCTCCCTTCTGCCTGATACTGGGCACCGACATGGGAAAGTGGATATTCAGCCTCTATTCTTTTCTGTTGGCCACAGTAAGCTAATGGTCATTGATCTCTCTGATATAGCATGTGGCAGGGCTGTCCTGCTTCCCCCTGATATCTATAGTATGCATGGAGCTCCTATTGTGTCATGTTCTAACTAGAGATGAGCGAACAGTAAAATGTTCGAGTTTCGATATTCGTTTCGAGTAGCCCCTCAATATTCAACTACTCGAATTGAATATCGAACCCCATTATAGTCTACGGGGGGAAAGTGCTCGTTTCAGAGGTAGGCAACATTCGATCAAATTATACTTACCAAGTCCACGAGTGAGGGTCGGGCTGGATCCTCCGAGAAGTCTTCTCCGTGCAGCGTCCCCGCAGCATCTTTCGGCTCTGAATTCACTCTGCCAGGCATCGGGCCTGGGCAGAGCCGACTGCGCATGCCTGCACTACAAGCGGACATGCGCAGTTGGCTCTGCCCAGGCCCGATGCCTGGCAGAGTGAATTCAGAGCCGGAAGACGCCGCGGGGAAGCTGTAGCCGTAGTATTCGATCGAATACCTACTTGATCGAGTACTACTCACTCATCTCTAGTTCTAACCAATCCTGATGTAAAACACGTGACCGCCAATCAGCGGCCTCAGGAAGGGGACCTGTGATGTCATAGGTAGTGTCCTTCTCTGATTGGCCTCAGTGGTAGATGCTGCCGAAGCAGATGAAATGGGAGGCTCAGGATGACCTGGAGCAATGGGGACAGGCGAGTGTACATTTTTTTATATTTTTTTTCACTGTCCCCTGCTTATTTAAACTTTAAAGGGTTGCCCATTTTTGCCTGGACAACCCATTTAAGGCCGCATACAGACAGACAGTTTTGTAGAACATTTTTAGGATATGAAGGGAACCCTTTCTGGTAATTAATAATACCTACATGTGTTGGTGTTACATGTACTTGGTGTTATATGCTCGGAACTGTATGTACTGCACATAGAATATCACATGATGGAAAGTTGCCTACATGAATTAGAATCGCTCTGACGCTTGCTCCATTAATGCTGAGTGCGCTGCCACATCAGGTGATTGTAATGTTACTTGCTGGTTGTAAAGTAATTCTCCTTGCAGTTACGCAATCTGAACTGTGTTTTAATTCTCCTAGAGACAGTCAGTATTACGAAACTGTCTACAGACATTCTGTTCTCAAACAGAGATTTGGGGAACTTTAAGATTAATTTTAGACATGACCCATGTAAGAGCTTTGTTTGGATCATTCTTCTTGAAAAGACATGAAATTCAGATTTTTTTTTTGTATACCATATTGTGAAAAGTGAACCAAAGTTGTCACCCGAAAGAAGACTGAAGTTCCACCTATAAATTGGTTAAGTTTGAGGACCATGGCCAAACGTTGCAAAAACGCTGTATACTACAGTACCTGCAAAGTGGATGGTATTCTGGCTAATTCCATCCACATATTGCAGAAAACAATCAGTGACGAATTCAAAAACATTTGCGTTTTGGAAAATCGCAGCATGCCACTTATACATAAGGAAATGCTGGCATTTTTCTTAGAGGTATAATAGGGACAGAAAGTCTGGAGACTTTCTGTGAAAAATGCTGCAGAAAAAAAATTTGATGCATTTCCGCCGCAGTCTTTTCTGTAGTGTTTTTTTTTTTTTTTTTTTTTTTTAGCTGTGGCTCCTTACTTGGAGCCTTAGCCTACATCTGGGGCTCCACGTGGCGTAAACATGGCAGTAACATAAAGAAGTAAGAAACAATGAGAGGAAGACATTTACTTAATCCAGGTGAGTCGGCTTGAGGACCCCCTGAACGGCATACCGAACGCATTGACAAGCGGTGAGCAATGAAAGCACATGGATCCGTGTTTTTTCCACATGGTGTCTGCACAGAACATGTGGAGAGGAAAGTACTTCATCAACTATTTTCCTCTCTGCATGACTCGTGCGGACACCACACGGACCCCATTACAGTCCATAGGGTCCATGTCCTTTCATTGCTCACTGCTTGTCAATGCGTTCGGTATTCCGTTCTGCAGGTCCCCAAGCGGACTCCCTGAATAGAATACCGAATGCAGATGTGAACCAGGCCTAATACATATTAACCCAGTGGTATCTGCAGTGATGCCTATTCTTTATTATACGTTTTGCTGGGCTCCGCTCTCCTGTACTCCACCCAGCGGCGCCCCCTAGTACCTGCCTGACAGACCCCCTCCAGCTTTCAGCATTACTGTCTGGATATACTGTGTATACCTGCTGGTTTCAGACTAGTCTGTTGGGTATTGATAGTAATCTAAACTCTTTTTTTGCCAAGTTATTCATCTTGTCATCAGTTCACTTATATCAGGATATCTTAAGTCAAGAGGAAAGGTAAGGATGGATATATCTGTATGCTTCTGTATCAGAGAACAGGATATGATACATAGATAGATGCTGAGCTCCCGGATATAAAGGTTTATGTGGTTTGAGACAGGATCTTTAGTTAAAAAACAAAGGAAATCCAAGCAGACTCCTGAGAGAGACAGTGCAAGTTTTTTTTTTTTTTAGCCTTTTTACACAGAAAACCTAGTTCTTTATCTGGCCAACCTACATCAAGAGAGGGCAGGAATCATTGTAAAGCTTAATTTCATCCTATCCTACTAATATTATAAAAGTTTGTGTCTTTGGATGTTTGTGTGTTTGTATGTTTGTTCCTCAATCACGCAAAAACGGTTGAACGGATTTGAATGAAATTTGGCACGTAGATAGATTGTAACCTGGATTAATACATAGGCTACTTTTTATCCTGGTATATGACATGACTTCACGACTGTTATGAATTTATGTTCACATACTATATTACACTGCTCTTATTTCAGCTTCTGATAAAGTCAGGGCTGTTATCTATCTGTGCAAACACTCACCTAACCCTCAGTGGATTGTGTACACACATTTGTATATTATCTGATCTGATCTGCTGAAAAGACCCCAGAGTATAATAATCGTAGACCCGGGGGAATAAAAACATAAAAAATTACTGTTTCTTACCCGTCCCCGGCTCCTATACTGTCGGCTGCCGCTCTCGTCCTTCTGAAATGACGTCAGACGTCACAAGACCCGGGACGCAGGCCAGGTTCATGTGACGTTAGAAAGGATGTCAGGAAGGAGGCCTGGCAGGATCGTGGAGAGGTAAGTAACAGTGTTTGTTACGTTCCCTTACCTCTCCCGGTCCGCCAATGATTATACTCGGGGGTCTGCAAAGACCCCCAAGTATAATGATAGTATTTGTGGGGCCCGTGGTGTCACTTACCAATTCCGGCCCAGCCAAGATCAGCAAGTGAATAGGGCCCGTAACGGCCTATAAAAAAACAAAAAAAAACAAAAAAAACCCGCAGCGGTAGCGGCTGTCACCGGGCCCCCTAACGGCCCAGGCCCTGTGGCAGCTGCCTCCGATGCCTCTATGGTAGTTACACCCCTGCTTCCTGTCCAAGTACCCCAACCCAGTACATATCAAATTCACCTTTCCCAAATAGCTCAACACACAGTATATGGCTCCTAGTGGCCCAACACAGTATAATATTCCCCTTTGGCTTTCGGATAATGCTCCCCAGTGATGCTATGCATTTTATAATGCTCTCTCAAATAGTTCTTACACTTTATTATGCTCTCCCTAATGCCCCCCACATTTTATAATGGTCTCCAATGGCCCCGCACAGTAATTGTGCCACATGCTGTATATGATAAAGTAATACTTACCAAGATCCGTTCCCACAGAGCTCTCTGCAGATCTCCTGCACTTGTCTCCAGTTAAAGGGATTCTATCATTAGAATCCCATTTTTAACTAAGCTCACGTCAGAATAGCCTTAAAAAAAGGCTATTCACCCCCTACCTTTTGAATTGTTCTCCGCACCGCCATTCGGTAGATATACCGGTTTTCGTCATTATGCTAATGAGTCCCCTGTGCTGCTTGAAAACTGTCCAGCGCTGCCTCCATCTTCTTCCCCCGGCTCTTCTCCCGCATCACCGAGGCGTCTTCATCCAACAGCGCCGACAGGCATGTGCCTGTGGTTGAACGGGAAAGGCCACAGGAAAATGGCCGACAGACATGCGTAGTCGGCGCTTTTGAATGAAGATGCCTCGGTGACGCAGGAGAAGATGGAGGCGGCACTGGAGAGTTTTCAAACAACACAGGGGACGCCTCCGGTAGTGTCTGGAGACTCATTAGCATAATGACGAAAACCAGGATATCTACTGAATGGCGAGGGGAGAAGAATTCTAAAGGTAGGGGAAGAATAGCCTTTCTTAAAGCTATTCCAATTTAGGCTTATTTAAAAATGGGATTCTAATGATAGAATCCCTTTAATGCAGCAGGCCTGTACTACACCACAGACAGTAGCACCAACCTGAAGGGTGAAGTAGAAAACTAAAGGCTTTCCTGCTTCTCCATTGTATTCAACCTTGTCTGCCTCCTGAGGAAGTAGATAGAGTTGAATGACCACAAGTGACTGCACTTTTCAGTCCTGTATACCAGTCTATACAGGTTTTTTTGCAGATACCATTGTGTTGTGATGACCAAATGTCTTCCTGTCTGTATTCTCACTGAGCAGAGTTTTCAGAGCACAGTTAGGTTCTACTTTGCTAAAGATCAACAAATGCGAAGAGACCATTTTGTCAGGAAAGATCAGTTTGGAGAGTTCAGCCTTCTGGTCATAAGCATCAGTGCTGGGCCTACATGCCGAAAAATATAGCAGCCCAGCGGAGGAATAACACGTAGTAGTAGTCACAGTGGTCATGGTGGCAAAGATCATGACCTGATGTTCCAGCTCTCCTCCTAGATTGGTGCAATGCTCAGGGAGTCTGCAGTGTCTCATGGTGGTAGTAGTGTTTTCCCCGTGGCACATGTAAGCCTGATTATGGTTGGAGTGCTCATGATGGCTGCACTGTAATAAATCTCTGGAGACAGGGTTTTTGCAGAAAAAATAGCTTATAGTGTTTACTTGAAGTCGACTAAAGCAAATTCAGCACACAGATTCGGAAGGTCCAGTTCTTACTGAGAATCCACTGAGGGTTGTTGCTGGGCTGATAGGATTTCCCAATGATGGTTGATGATACTTCCCAATAGCACTTAGCGTCTCCCTTGTAGGGGCAGTCTTCCACTTTAATAGTTTGCTAAACTGTCTCACATCCCCAACTTTTATTGATCTTGCCCACTTTCACTTCCACAAGGTAAGTCTGGATAAATTCCATCTCCTATTGCTGAACATCTCATGACTGTCATTCCTTCCCAGTCAGGGAAGAGAAGACTCACGTTTTCCTCCCATTCCTACCCAGCACTCTCGAAGTCAGGGTCGTACCATCAACTCATGAGCCATTCTCCAGTGTTCTGGACCGTTAGTAAGCACACAAGCATGGTGTAACCGTATAATAAACTGTGTATATAAACCAATACAGTATAGTGGCATAGTAGGAGGAGAGAAGCAGAATGGCATCTTCTCTGCTGTTATGATCCAGCACCACCATGACATTACTGACAACTAGAGCAGTACAGAGCAATGTGACAGTGGGTTGTCAGAGAGAGACTTGACTTTTTGGTCCACATTACTTCATGTTATCCTATGGCGATTGTGTGGTTTGTCAATCTGGTAAACCGACATAATCTACCATAAACTAGACTGTATGGTGAAGTCTGTAGAACGTATAGACCCATAGAATTGCAAAGAAACTAGAGAGCAATAAAGCAGAAAACATGGATTAACATATGTATATAAATAGTTGATAATACCAGCATGTTACAATAGCACATAACTTGCTAGCAGGCATAGACGGACATGTAGAGAGCTGGTCCGCCCATTATACCTCATTGCACCTGGTCTTCAAAAACTAGGTTGAAAGATTTGTTTGTTTCAAGCTAGTTATTGCAGACTACTGAGGAAGGGAACAAGCTCCCCAAAATGTGTCTAGCTACATAGCCAGTCTGGCATACTTCCAAGTACTAACCTGTGCAATTCATCTATAAGGTCTGGTTCACATCTCCGTTCGGTATTCCGTTTGGGGAGTCCGCTTGGGGAGCCCCCCGAACGGAACACCGAACGCATTATAAAGCGGTGAGCAATGAAAACACACGGACCCCATAGGCTATAATGGGGTCCGTGTGTTTTCCGTGCAGTGCCCACACAAATCATGCGGGTACTGCTTGAAATACTTTTCTCTTTGCATGATTCGTGCGGACAGCACACGGACCCCATTATAGTCTATGTTATTCATTGCTCATCGCTTTTTAATGCATTCAGTATTCCGTTAGGGGGGTCCTCAAACAAACTCCCCAAATGGAATACCTAATGCAGATGTGAACTGGTCCTATGAGTCTGTCTGTATCCCTTCTGAAGTTAAACATTTGTACATCTATACCCACAACTGCCTAGCATTGCTGCCTAACCTGATTCATACCCTGACTGCGGCAGGGGCCCCATGTCAAATGTTGGCCTTGGGGCCCAGCCATTCCTAGTTACGCCAAGGGATAAATACAAGTGAGGATACAAACACACAGGCCATAAGTGAATGACATCCATGTTCCTCCACAGCCCCATTCACTGCTCTCAGTAAGCCCAGCTACAAAACTGAAAGATATAGTGTGTATGGGGCCATAGAAATGTCTGCGTGTTAGCTGTGAGTTTGGTAACAGTCATTTTATTTCCTCTTGTATTTGGAGTTTACGAAAATTGTATCCAGTACCGAAGGTTTTTGTGGTTCACGTTTCCCAAAAAACCTAAAGGATCTGTAAGTGTATAAACAGGTCCCTCAGTCTGATGTTTTTCTTTCTGCTCCTTGGATTTACAGGATGGAAGACACATTTGATATTCCTATGGAAATACTTAATCTGCAGGAAAATGTAGAGATTCTGGTAGGGGGAGGGGGAGGTTCCACTTTTGCTTTAGGCTCATCTTGGTCAGTAGGAGTTGGCTTCTAGTTAGTAACCATTTTATGCTTTTCCTCAGTTGATCTTTAGCTTATAGCTATCAATCGGTTAAACAATTTTTTGTTAATGTTATATAGTCTAGTCTTTTTTCGTAACCATTTGCATAAAGAGACGATAGATCAAACATATGTCTTAATTGATCCGTTGTCTTGACTGATGGCGCTATATAAGTAAGTTAATAAAATAATAGTAATAATAAAATTATAATTTTGACTGTGACTCCCATTGCACTACCAAAGATCGCTGGGTTGCAGCTCTTACACTTTTATAACTGAACAGTGTCGCAACTTTGAGAAAGCAAGAACTGCGACTTTAAGATGAAGATTGCTTGACTGTCTACTCCATTCACAAACATGAGTTGAGGAGCCGTAAGGAAACCCTGCGATCTTTGATCATGGACCTTAAGTCACAGCCAAAATCACTGTGTAGTCCTGGCCTAACTTTTTGTTTAATTGTAAGGTATAGTTGTATTAAGGTATTATCATTTTTAGAATAATTAAGGTTTTATGATTCCATAGGAAGGCTCTTTTGGGCTTAAAGGGGTTGTCCCATCACAAGGATCCTATCTATACTGTTTGCTAATGTGAATGTAAGACTTTTCCTAAATACATTGCGAGCCTGATGGGGGGGGGGGTAGTTTACCCTTTGGGGGGGAAGGGGCCGCCAATACAGACCCGGCATCCGCTGTAATAGAGAGGCGGATGCTGGGGAGGGTTAGACGCTGGCACAGATGCCTGCAACACCGCTATGCTCCTGCCCTGCATGAAGCCAGCAGCGGCAGGAGCGATGCTGCTATTCTGGGGGGGGGGGAGTTTGAGCGGAATAACAGGAGCGGAATAACAGTATCGCTCCTGCCACTGCTGGCGTCATGCAGGGCAGGAGCATAGTGATGTTGCAGGCATCTGTGCCGGCGTCTAACCCTCCCCGGCATCCGCCTCTCTATTACAGCGGATGCCGGGTCTGTATTCGCATTATGAAGGCTAGACTGGTCTCACCATCTATGAGCGTGCGCGCAGGGCAAGCGGCATCTCGCCGCTGGCTTTGCATATGTAACCCCGCCCACCAATGACGCAACAAAGCCAGAAGAAAGAAGATTTTACAGCAACGAAGACTGGTGAGTATGCGACGTGGGAATACCCCTTTAAAGGGGTTGTCCAGTTTTTTGTCCAATGTACTTTCTGTATCAATTCCTCACGGCTTTCTAGGTCTCTGCTTGCTGTCATTCATTCTTGCTGACTTCCCCTTTAATTCTTGCTTTAATCACAAAGGACCCTTCAGGTCCATGCCAATGTGCTAAGAATATTGTTTTTACTGAGCAGGAATCTATAAGTAGTTGCAGTGGCGCCAACTTTTTTATGTATCCAACTACCCCTATAGATTTTTAGAACATTTTACAGTAACGTATTATAGTACAGGATTATAAGTGAGCCTGTCATTACTTCTTATTAACATTAGTAGTAAACATAGTGTCAGTATGAACTTGATGGACCTGAGTCTTCATTCAATCTTATTTACTATGTATCCATTTTCCAACATGTGAAACTCCTAGGGGTTACGTGGCGAGAAATAAATTATATCAGTTCTAGGTTTTCCCCGTCAGACGAATGCTGCACAGTCAGCAACATCAGAGGAATGGGTTACATGTTTTGGGAGGGATCGACGATAAGACAAAAATCTTGAGGCTCTCAGAAACAAATCTATCCCATTCCTCTCTCCAGAAGTGCACACACGTGAGACTGTCCCCTCCTTCGCTGACTTGTGTCCTCTTATGTAAAGTCTTGCACATTAGCTCTGCCTCTGGGGGAGTTAGAGGACTGTGCTTGAGTGTTTTTACAACTGGGATGTGTCTATTAGAGAGAGAACCTCTTCCCTGTTTCTAGACACAGCACACAGAGGTGTATGTGTGTGCACATGAAACTGCTCTGCAGATAAGCCAGTGCAACCTTATAGCCAAACCTCCAGAAGGAAGGCCACACTTGATACACACAGCTCCTGCTGTAAACTTCCTTGCAGCTGTTCATCTCAGCCTGTCATCTGCTCTTAAGGAGCGCTGCCTGTTGTATTTGACTTCAGGGACAGTTCCAGAGACATGTCTGAAGAAGAAGGCTGCCGTTCGCCCATTGGTCTGGATTGCTGTAGCTGCTGCCTTGACCTAGCCAACAAGAGCGAGATGGAGGAAGGCAGCGGAGACAATAACAACCTGGGCAGTCCTACTGTTAATAATTTTCGACAACTAAGGGAGAAGCTGGTTTTCGAGAACCTCAACACCGATAAGCTGAACACCATCATGAGGCAGGACTCTCTGGAACCTGTGGTGAAGGATCCCTGCTACCTCCTGAACGAAGGCATCTGCAACAGCAACATAGATCAGACCATGCTTTCCATCCTTCTGTTTTTCCACAGGTGAGCAATATATTCTGACACGGCAAAGTCTATAGCATTATAACTTGTATGAGAACTTACATATGGTGAGGTCAAAGATAGATGACTATTTTCTGAACTCTGATATAACCGATCAGGTGCAGCCACCTCTCCATTCACATCAGCCATAGGATAGAAGTATTCAAGTGTGGGTACCATATTGCGGTATCTTGTGATAAGCCATAAATCTTTAGGTGTTAGGTATTAGGGTGGAAACCTATAGGTGTGTTAAATTTTTGGGCATAAAAAATTGACATGAATAATAGAAATCGTCGTTCTTAATATACTTGCCTCTATGATCATGTTCTGTTCCTGATCCCGCTGTGTGCACTCGGTGGTGACATGTCTCCCACGAAGACGACAAATGAGGTGAGTGCAGCAGCCAGCCTCGGTGATAGCGTGTGAACAAAACATGACCATAAAGGTAAAGAGGTTCAAAATGTTGCTATTTTTTTGCCATTTTTGAGCCCGATCTATAGTCCAGGACCCACGGTGGAAGCAGGAACTTCAGAGTCACGTGAAATCCTTTTATCTAATAAAGACTCTAACTCCTAAAATAAACCTTATTTAATTATTCTTTGTAATAAAAAAAACTACAAGGTATAATTATAATTTCATAGTCCTTATTAAAGGTTATCTACTTATGGGCGTGTGGGGTTTATTCACAAATTGAGACTCGTTCGGTGCACATTTTCGGGCACACATACACATGCACGCACTACCATGGCTTCCCACACCCCCAATAAACTTATGTAACGTTTAATAAGAATAAAATAAGTTAATGGGATTTCTGAAATTAAAAAACATTCTGGTGAGTTGGCGCTACTTGAACAGTAGGGGGCGCCTCACTGTGGCGAATAGACAGAAATATTAATAGATAATGCATTTATTATGAAAGAACTTGGCTGTCCTATTCTAATATCTGACTTTGAGAGAGGACAGCCCACTACTGATAGGCCTGGTATGAACACAGAATGTCCCAGCCTTTTGAACCTTGGCACAATATTTAATGTATGATTGAATCACTAAACAATGATTGTACGAGTCGGCACCTTGTCCTGGATGCCAATGTGGTATTTAACACTGTGGTCAATAAGCAGCCACTGTCCTTGCCATCGGAGCTCAGGTCACAGCTGCTTGTTACAGGCGACGGACAGTTTGTACGGAAACATAACTCTACTAATGAAATATATTTTTACCTATTAAAATATATAGCCTTGTCGGCTTATGACATTCTATTTATGAAGACAGAACTTAACGTTCGAGATAATATTAGCAAAGAAACATTAGACGGATTGTATCAGCGTATACTGTGTAGAGACTCCTGCAAATAACTGACTTTGCCATGGGAAATCAAGTCTCATATGTAGACAATGCTCGATATCAGTTCCTTCTCCTGAATGGGAGACTCCAACTTTATAGTATTCATATTCTTATAATGTCCTCATCAGGCATATAGACAGGGGTTGTCCTGAAAGCAAAAACCACTGTAAAAAGTGAGAGACATTGGTATAACTCATAGGAAACCATGTCTACATCCATACAGAGTGGGGCATAGCTATAGGGGTTGTAGAGCTACTGGGCCCTAGAACCTGAGATGGCCCCCAAAGGTCCCTCTGCCACATAAAATATACCATTATTCTATATGGAACAAGGTAGCTACAGATCCCCCATTAAAGACTTTGCATTGGGGCCCAGGCACTTTAGGTTATGCCTCTGCTATAATACAATAGCAGACAAGAGTTGTGCCCAATGTTTTTGAGGGGAGCCCACAGATTCCATACTAGTTTGTTGACTTCATGAAAAATGAAGAGTCTACTTGTCTGAGAGTCACACAGGAGTCAGTTATGTGGAGAGTTTAGTAAGGGCTCGTTCACATCTGCGCCCGGTCTCCGTTCTGCAGGTTTCCATTTCCTGCACAAAACAGAGGCAGGAGATGGAAAGTTGAAGGACTCTTTCATTTGAATGTGTTTGAAAGATGTCCGGCCATGAGCGGCGGTGAGCGTTTTATGCTCTCCGCCCCAAAACCGTTTTTTTAAACCGGACACAGAGTCGGACATGCATTACTCTTTGTCCGATTTAAAGAAACCGGTTTCGTGGCGGAGAGCATAAAACGCTCACCACCGCTCACGGCCGGACCCGGTCTGACAGGTTTCCGTCTTCTGCATGCAGAAGACGGAAACCACAGAATGGACTCCGGGCGCTAGTGTGAACCTAGCATAAGATATGAATAAGGATCTTCTGTTCCCTTTATGGGTAAAGGTCTATGTTTACAAATCTAGACCTTATCCACTGTGGTTAGCAAATATTTCTTTGTTAGTAAGCAAAGCAAATGTCAATGCTGGTTACTTCCATGGTGAGCGAGAAGAGATCAGGGGTCCTCATCTCAGCATATATCAACCTTAACCCATGGTGGAAACTGGAACTCCAAAGTCCAGGGTAATATGGCTGAATGGCAATAAACTATACCAGTTGGATGATATATATATATATATATATATATAATTTTGGTATATCCATGGATCCTTTGCGTTAGTCACGATTGTTCACTCCATATAGTTACACAGCACAAGTAACACGCTGTATGATTATAAGGGCCTGACACAATGGTCTCCATCAGAAAACACTTCTACGACTATAATTGTACTTTCCATTACAGCCGGAGTCGAGCATTTATTAAAACATATACAATAGAAAGACGTACTTGAAAGAACACCTGCACATTTTCAGAAGTCACTTTTTATGCCTAAGGCTTGAGATTATAAAAGCATTGTTAGATTAATGTAAGTTTCATCCAGACGTTACGTTCAAGTACAAGCAATAAATCATATGAAGCTTCTAAAGACCTTTCTTCATGTCTACCCTCAAATCTTAGAAATTTTGTAAGGAAGGCAGTAAAAGAGCTCGCATTTGTCTTATTTACTGGACAGTCTGTATTCCGGTTTATGCATTGGTATATGTCATTACCACATAAGGTTTTTCTTATAATGTCTCCTAGGTGTTGCTGTTGTTACTTTTGGGATTGTTACTATATGATATAATGGATGGGCTGGGTTGGGACATTTCAGAATTCTCCCCTCTCTCCGATCCTATGATCACCATGAAATGGACAATCATTCATTTCATTACCTCTTGTCGGCAGCTTTGCGACAAATACTACAAATACATAATTTATTTCCTAACTCAATACTCAGTATAGAGCTGCATAGTTTTGTGGCTGGTGCTTTATATATGGTGTATATAACTCCACATAAAAAAATCTCTGTATTATATTAGGTTATATTTTGACGGTAGTGATGCATAGTGCCAGTGCTGGCTTTCAGTTTGGGGATGCCGACTCCCAACGTGAGAGTTTCAGTGGCATAATCGGTCAATGTACGGTACCTATAGATAGTTCCGTCCATCCATCCCCCATTTTCCTTGAAAAATGCAGAGAGAATAGTCCTACAAGTATGACTTTTCTCTCTGTACTTTTTGGGCGGAAATCCAGCAACTCCCATTATATTCTATAGCAGCGCCGCACCTCCCATGAGGCGACCTGAACCGACCGCTTCAGGCGGCGCTATGCCAGGGCCCTGGGGAGGGCGGCATTTTTGCTTACCTAAGCCAGTCCAGGACAAGCTGCCCTGGACTGGCTTAGCACTGAGCGGTGGATTGGGGAGGCCACTCCAGCAGCCTCCCCTCACGCTCAGGCAGAGAGCAGGTCCTCTCCCTGCCTGCTCTCTGCCTGCAAACTCCTCTAAGCCCCGCCCCCTTCACACCACCCCGCCCCCTCCTCCGGGGGGGGGGGGACGGCTTCTGTCGTCCGCCTCGGGCAGCGAAAAGGGCAGGATCACCCCTGTTCTATAGGTTCCGCAGGCAACTGCTTTTTAAGCGGACTGAGCTTTTGTTTTTTGGGTCACCAAGTAGACGTGAAGAAGGGAAACCCAAGCGCAGGTGTGAACCTAGAGCCACACAGTCTTATTTATTTGTGTTATTAAATTTACCTTTTTAATAAAAAATGGCTAGGAAGCGCTTCGACCTCTTGTATTGTCCCTTCTACCACATAGATTGTAAGCTCTTTTGAGCAGGGTCCTTAGTGCTATTGCGTAAATTGACTTATCACTCTCATTTTATCTGTACATGAACCCTATGATTTGTAGGGTTGGTGTTTTGTCACTTCTGTCAGTAAGCTATTATATAAGTCTGTCTACCATCTGACTCAGCATCGGGGCAGTAGGCCAAAGCTCTAATGGCCTGCACAGATACCACCAAGAAGACGGCTTGCAGGTACCAATTTGAGGGCCTATCCTAGGGACAGACTATCAATATTGTAAAGCTAGAAAACCCTATTGAGGTCTAAAGTTTTTTCCATTCATATTAGGATGGGAAAAGGGGTTTATTAATATGCGGATACCTTCAGGAAACCTACAGTGTCCCGGTCCTGTAGTACTGCAAATGGTTATTCATAGGATAGTACAGCAAAAGTTGTACTTTTCACAGGTGCTTGGTTGTTTTGGCCATGTAACATGTTTTCTACAGATAACGCCATCAAGTTTCATCCAGTCTGCTCTTAGGGCGTGTGGTAAGCAGAGATAATTGCTGTGACGTATTATCGCCTCACCAATTTCAAGTGAACTAAGGTTAAAGCCACTTTTGTGCCAAGTTTCACACCAGACGTAAATATTAGAACACCGTAATGTGTGGAATAGACAAGCCTGAGGAAAGCAATAGAAGTGAATGGGAGGCGAAAAACGCCTAGCGTTTATTTGCAAAAAACCATGACCGAAAACGTCTAGTGTTTTTTTTACAGTCCATTCACTTTAGGGGAGATGAAAACCGCCTGGTGTTTTCTGAAGCAGTTTTTACCAAAAACTGCTCCAGAAAATGCTCCAAAAAAAACGCCTCAAGGTAAAAAAAACACTTCCTAATTAGGAAGTGTTTTTTTTCTGCACCAAAATAAGCCTGCCGGTTTTTACGTATGAACTAGCCCTCAGACCTTTGCAACTGCATTTTCAATGGCGAGTTCTTATTATCTTTAAGGGTGGATTCTGCTTGTCTCCCCTCCATAGAATGAATTGCATTATGCAACTTTTTTGTTATAGCAAGAGTTAAAAACATAGGGGCTGATTTATCAAGACGAGTCGCCAGAATTTACACCAGATTTAGGATGAGGTTCACTCATAAATTAGGCACATCCTCCATCTGATGATGATAAATCTGGTCCTGTCCCAACCCAATTAAGTAAAGTGGCATGCAGAGCACATCTATTAAAATAAAAATAAAAATTAAATTCACAATTTTACTTTCCGTATATACTCGAGTATAAGCCGAATTTTTCAGCACAGTTTGTGTGCTGAAAAAGCCCCCTCGGTTTATACTCATGAAAGCGGAAAAAAAAAAAAAAATTCTTTAGGAAGGGGAGGGGGGGGGGGGGACTATGACCAGCTACAATATCAATGTATAGAACCTCTCATAAAATAGTGCAAAAAAAAAAAAGAAGATTTAAAAAAATTTTTAAAAATAAAAGTTCTAAATCCCTCCTTTCCCTAGAATACATACAAAAGTAGAAAACTACTGCGAAACACATACACATTAGGTATCCCAGTGTCTGACAGTGCCGGTCTACTGAATATAGGGGATCTGCAGTGCTCCTGTTCCGTCGGGAAGGGGTTAATAGGAGCACTGCAGATCCCCTATATTCAGCCAGGCTGAATTCCAAGTGGGGGAAGAAAAAACAGTCCTCATGCTCAGGGAAGGGGTAGACAGACAACCAAAACACCCCCTCCCCTTCCCCAGAAACTACTGCACCCAAAATCTCTGCCCATTTTAATTTTTGAAATTGTCCAGTAGCTGCTGCATTTCCCCCCTCGACTTATACTTGAGTCAATAAGTTTTACCAGTTTTTTGTTGTAAAATTAGGGGCCTCGGCTTATACTCGAGTATATACGGTAATTTTTGATTGGTACAAATGTATTCATGGGTTGTGCACCAGTTGTGTTACCAGCCATGATACAATAGGCCCCACAGTCCTTTTCAGATATCTGTTTAGTAATTTTTCTATAAAGGTAGAAATAAACCACTGTGCCAATATATTGCTGCCATGAAATCTTCAGCTCTCTGACATCCCTGGAGCAATACATCAGGATGACAAGGCTTAATAATAGTTGGCTGGGGTGCATTCATTTATCATAGTGCTTTAGGATTAGAAAACAGTTCTTCATTGTGTAAGATGATAGTGCCATTTCTTAAGCTGACATGCTATGGCATGCTCTTTCTGTAGCTGATATCAATGTCAGCAAGAATTCGCTATGTACCCTGCGCCAGTTATTTTGTAATCTTAGATAAGCCATTAAAAAAACATATTTGCATATATTTGCGTTGTAGATTGCATATATAAGCGAGTACATAACGCCACATCAATACTTTTAGGCGCTCCACTAAAACATCGGTTACACACGGAGCCCGGTGGACCCCATTAGCTATATTGGGGTCCATCATTTATAAACCAAAACCAATGCACGGAGGACTTTTTTTTCCTCTGATGCTTTTCGATTTACTGACGGAGACTCAAAGCCAGAACGTAGCCTGAGAGAAGGAGTTGTCCAGCTGGTGCTATTCTTCTAAGAAGGAACCATTGGGCCATTACTAATGGCTTGGCCAAATATTAGCCTAAATTCTAAATGTACATGAATAAACAGGCAATTTTTTTTTGTTATATTTATCTACTTTTTTATGCCATAAGATACTACAGTATAAAGGGAGAGAGGCGCTTGATACGCTAGTTTGAGACATGCCTTGGGTATCATGACCATGAAAATGCGGTTATATTAAAAAAATTATATATTATAGAAAGGGGCACCTACCTGGTTTGGTGGAGGAAGTCATATTTCAAGGTTTGTCCAGAATGGTACTTTTTTCTATAATTTTTTTTTTAGTATTTTGACATTTAATATTATATACCTTGCTGGTTTTCCTCCCCGGTAGGGTTGAGCCGATCTAGAGATTTCAAGATCGATTTTAAAATCCGATTTCTGATCATTTTCCAGCCGATCTCGATCGTGAAATTTGCTCGATCGCTGATCAGAATCCGATCTTTTCCGATCCCGATCCTCAACCCTAGTCAATGCTTCTCTATGGGAAAAGTCACTTTTAGGGTTGAGCCAATCTTGAGATAACCTCCGATCTCAATCCCGCTGGAAAAGATCGGGTCGGAATTCTGATCGCGATTGTGAAATTTACTCGATCGCCGATCGGAATCCGATCTTTTATGATCCCGATCACTCAACCCTACTCCCCGGCTTCTGATCTCCTAACTTCTGCAATGATGTAACATGTAACAGACTAAACTCCCTGGAGCACCGATTTCTTGTCTTGTAAGGCCTTTTGGCCATCTACATTGTAATGGAAGATATTTATTTTATCTTGACTCTCTGAGGAGGAATGTGAGTTATTGACTTTCTGGGTAAGTGTTATAAATATCATTAACTATTATATAACAATACCCTGAAATAAGCAGCACAACGGCTCAGTGTTTAGCACTGTAGCCTTGCAGCGCTGGAGTCCTGGGTTAAGATAAGATAAGATAAGATATTCCTTTAATAGTCCCACAATGGGGAAATTTCAGTGATACAGTTTCATAGATGGTACAGTAGTATATAACAAGAGAGAAACACATACAAGCTCATGGCAGATAGAGAAATCCTAGGAATCATAGCAACTAAAAAAGAAAGAAACACAGACATACTGCAGGATCATTTAGTTCTCTGTGCAGATTGATGTTAATAATAATAATTATAATAATAATAATAATACAGCCGACTTGGTTGTAGGACACGAGGAGGGGGGTCACAGCATGTGGATATAACATAGATGACTTAACCCAAGTGTTCATCCTCAATATATAACTCCTTTAAGTAAATGATGGTTCCGGAGTTATTGGCTAGGGCTATTGTCACTCACATGATGGCATTTACATGAAATGTGCTAGTTCACGCCATAAGACCAATAAGCAGGTGTGGTTCAGCATGCAGGGGCATGTTCAGACAGGATACTTATACCAAGTAAAATTACCCCTGCCGCTGTAGGTCACATTACATTACAGATCTACAGTAATTGGATTTGCTTTCACAACCCACAGACAGAAAGTCCCTGACCACAGGGGGGTTTATCGAATATCATGTTACATAATATAATATCCAGATAAATATTTTGTTGGGTTGAACGTACACAATGCAAGAAGAAGAGGGGGATCCTTGGAAAGTTTGGCAATGACGCACCATGCCTATACACTTTATAGAATGCCTATCATCTTAGACAGCTTATTAAACAACTTGGGTGGAAACTAGGGACTGCGACCCCACAGACTTCTAGAACAAAGGGCCCCCATAGTACTTGTACACTTCTCTACTGTTACAGAAACCTCAGATTCTCCATTCATTTCTATTTGAGCCTCAATCCGAGTCCTGTCCATATATGAGAAGTCGTGTCAGTTGTGGAGTCTTATTGCTGGCCACTTGACACATTTGTGGAATGGAAAAGAGTAGATAACTCACAACTACAGCCACCATAAGGGTATGTTCACACTGTGGAAAATGAAGAGGAATTCTTCTTCATTTTCACCATCTAGCCGCGTGGGCATCCTGCTCCTGATTAGGTCCGGATGAATGGGCCTAGTCAGGAGGGATTCTCGAGCCGCGGACCCTGCGGCTGAATAAGCCTTGGAATCTGGGGCGAGATCACGCAGGATGCTTCATTTTTTCCATGTCCTGCTGCGAGCTCCCCTTGAAAACAAGGGGAGGTGGATTCCGGGAGGAATCTGCTTCGATTTGGGGGCGAAATTTGCCCCCAAATCCTCAGCAAATTCCTCTTGAGAGGATTTACCTGCACTTCAATTGACATCATGTGCCTTTGTCACAGGACAGCGAACAACATTTTTCATGGGAATTCTACTGTAATAACACTTTGATAACACTAAGTCACTAAGGGCTCCTGTTTGGGGGTCCGCATGGGCACCCCTGAATGGAATGCCGAACACATTGACAAGCGTTGAGCAGTGAAAGCACACGGACCATAGACTATAATGGGGTCTGTGTGTTTTCTGCACGGTGTCCACACACGTCATGCGGAGAGGAAACTACTTCATAAACTACTTTTCTCTCCACATGTTCAGTGTGGACACTGCGCGGAAAACACACGGACCCCTTTATAGTCTATGAGTGTGCTTTCATAAACTCGCCACTTGTCAAAGCGATCGGTATTCTCTTCGGGGGGGTCGCCATGTGGACTCCCCGAATGGAATAAAAAACGCAGATGTGAACCAGGCCTCATACAGCAGTTGTGAGTCTGCTCAGTGGATACTGCTGCGCCCATTAACTCCTCATTATTAGGGAGTATTTCTGTCATCACTTTGCAGAGATAGACAACCATTATACGGCTGCATTTTTCTCACTTTGACGTACTTTTACAAGAGTATAACTAATCTACAATTTATTATTGCTAATGTGCCACACTTTGACCTGGATCCGTTTTCCTATCACGCAGTCAATCTTAGCTAATAAAGATAATATGTTCTTGGCATTGCCAGCATGAAATACGACCAGTTATCAGTTCTCCGTGATCTTTCTTTGTAGTCTAGGTCTGGTTTCTAGTAAGGGTGTGGGCATGCATGATGAGAATTATAGCCAATGAATATGGATAATGCTGCAATACTAAGAGACACAGTTTATATCAGATTTATGTCCCTGGAAATATTTAACAAGTGAATTTACTGGTCACAAAGATAGCTTATAAACTTAAAGGGGTTGTCCCATCACAAGGATTCTATCTATACTGCTTGTTAATGTGAATGTAAGACTTTTCCTAAATACATTGTTTCAGCAAAACTGCTTTGTTTGTCCACTATCTTACTTTATTCATTTTTTTTTTGACACATCCCTTGACTTATCTGGTCATAAGTCAAGTGATGTATCTGCTGCTCTGAGGGGGGAGGGGCTAAGTGCACGGGAGCGAGACTGGAGGGCGGGGGGGTAGTTTACTCTTTGGGGGGCGAAGAGGCCGCCAATACAGACCCGGCATCCGCTGTAATAGAGAGGCGGATGCCGGGGACGGTTAGACGCCGGCACAGATGCCTGCAACATCGCTATGCTCCTGCCCTGCATGAAGCCAGCAGCGGCAGTAGCGATGCTGCTATTCCGCTCCTCTGCCTCCCCCTCCCCGCCTCTGGAATAGCAGCATCGCTACTGCCGCTGCTGGCTTCATGCAGGGCAGGAGCGTAGCGATGTTGCAGGCATCTGTGCATCTGTGCCGGCGTCTAACCATCCCCGGCATCCGCCTCTCTATTACAGCGGATGCTGGGTCTGTATTCACATATGCAAAGCCAGCGGCGAGATGCTGCTGGCCCTGCGTGCACGCTCTTAGATGGTGAGACCAGTCTAGCCTTCACAATGCGAATACAGACCCGGCATCTGCTGTAATAGAGAGAGGCGGATGCCGGGTCTGTATTCGCATTTTGAAGGCTAGACTGGTCTCACCATCTATGAGCGTGCACGCAGGGCCAGCGGCATCTCGCCGCTGGCTTTGCATATGTAACCCCGCCCACCAATGACGCAACAAAGCAGGAAGACAGAAGATTTTACAGCAACGAAGACTGGTGAGTATGCGACGTGGGAATACCCCTTTAACTCAAGGGAGTCTGCCAGCAGGTGAAGCATGTTAAGCCAGCAACACATCTATACATAGGTCATGCTTACCTGAATGTAACACCCTTCCTCTCATGGAAATTCGTGCCTCCTATTAATTAATTGCATAATATGCAAATGAGCACTCTGGAGCACTGAGGGCAGCTCTGTTGCTCCAAACTGCTACGCCCCACACATTGTGAATGTGAGACCCCAGGGCCAGACGAAGTTTCAGAAATAGCTCCCTGACCCTGTCACTCAAAGAAGGGAGGTGGAAGCCATATTAGAGTAGTGTGGGGCATAGCAGTTTGGAGCAACGGAGACGCCCTCACATTACTAATATTGTGAAATAAGATAAGATAATCCTTTAATAGTCCCACATTGGGGAAATTTCAGAAATAAATAAATATCTCGGCATTGGAGGCACGAAATTTTATGTGGATAAAAGGCATTACAATCTAGTGAGCCTGAATCTCACCCACTTTGTAGGTACTGGAATAAGCAGCGTTCAAAACACAGCATATTTTCAACGTGGGGACCAGGACTAAAGGGGCATTTTGGTAATATCAAGTTATCACGTATCCACTGAATGGACGTCCCTTGGTCCCCATTTGCCTAGGCAACAAGATGGCAGCCTGGCAGAGATTAATGAAGTGGAGATTGCACATGGGTTGAGCATGCCATCTGTGTAACATCCAAGCACTACACTTGGCTTCTCTTCAGCATTCCCATATAGATTGTCTTACATTTTAAGTTCAGAAGACTTTGGTAAAATAGGTAGACTAGAAAATTCGGAGCACAATATGATATATTCTAGTAATGTAAAAGAGATAGTAATGGAAAGCACTTTAACCAAACACAGGACGAAAGTGAAAGGTAAAGGAGATGTCCTTAATAATTCTTAAGGATATACAGGACACTCAAATTATTGTCATCTGACTGACACACCAATAATGAAATCATGTCACCGCTAAACCTACAGGTTATGAAATATACATGGCATGTAAGAGACACATAGAGATGACGCAATTCTACGTTTTTTTGCTATATATCTGTGTCCTTCACAATGTTTAATGAAAAAAACGATTGTTCTCTATAAGTGGTGTTTAGGTAAAGCCATTCATTTGGAATATTACTACCTTATTCACTCTGTATTACATGTGCTGCTCACTCATTACTCCGCTATCCTACCATTTACAATATACTGTGATGACAGCTACTGCCCCTGACTACAGCATAGACAATGGCAGAGCGGAACAAAGCGCTGCCCTAACCTTCCGAAAGCAACAGGGAGTCATTTTGATTATTATTTTCCCCTACTCTTTCCTGCTATTCTTCACTAAGACCCCATATACCTTCAATAGTCACTATGCTACAAGTATTATTTGTAATATGCGGAGAAGATCTGCTTAAATCTACTATGCAGCTACTGTATATGGCGGCATGTTAGCTACCTGAAAGCTTGCAACAGCAATCCTGCTGCTATTACTCCATGTGTGCCCCCATCCTAAGGCCTCCTGTTGTGGAAAAGATGCATTTTTTGTTGCAGATTTTGCTTTGTTTTGCAGGTATGAATGCTTCCTAAGTATTTCCTATCCCTTCTATAGCCACCCGCTATGTTTGGTTAAAAAAAACTGAGCAAAATCTGCAATAAAAAACAGCAGCGCTCTACAACGTGGGACTATAGCTTTAGGATGGTTGCGCACGACCGTGTGCATCCAGCTGTCCGTGGATTAAAGGCATGGGTGGCGCATGGGGGACTCACAAGTGTCAACCATGTGCCGTCTGTGCTTCGGCTTACCTTTCATTAACTCAATGGGAACCTCAGAAGCAGGGTCGCAAAATAGGACAGGAATGTGTACCGGCCCATAGAAATGAATGGGTCAGTGTACTACCTGGGGAAAAAAAACGGATAGCACGCTGATCTCGGCAACGGTTGTTTTCAAAAGGATTTAGGCCTTAGGCCCCATGGGCCGGAAACGCTGCGATTTGCCCACGGCAGAAATGCCGCGGGAAATATCATGGAGTTTACAGTATCTGCAAAGTGGATGGGATTCAAAATAGAAGTCAAACTCATGTCCCATTTTCGTCCCCTCACGTGACTAGTCCCCATTCGCAGATATAGCCTTACCTGAGCGTCCAGCACTAAGGTCTAACCAATCAGGTTTTTGTTATGTCAGTTAAAGCTGATGAGTTTGTTTTACACGTCGTGTGATTTTTGTCTATTATTTTTCTTTTTCTAAAGATTTGAATCTGTTTGGAAAGGCTAAGATCCAATGAATATGTGTATAGCGTGCACTGGTATTAGATTAGGAGGCAGAATCACAGGTATTTGCCTGTGGCATTGATATAGTTTGTTGGAATGTGCAGAACACTATGTAGAATATGTTGCTCGACCTGTATAATATTCAGGCATTATCCAAGGAGATGAGACTGACTTGTCAGCACGCAACTGAGCCACAAGATGAGCTGTCATGATGACTCTCACAGTGATGAGTTTACAATCTATGATCTGTACTTACAGTAATATCTGCTGTCTGTCTGTCCAATGGTAGTCCCTAGGGCACACACAGGTTGTTTCTGATATGAGTGAAATGTGACAATGGCCTAAGACCATGTTCATCTTTTTATGCTATGATCATGGTCATGTTATTTTATAGAAAGTCATAGTTTTTGACATTCGCTGTGCTTAGTGGTCAGCTGCACCACAGCCGCAGACAGTGCTAGGGTTGCTGATGCTGTCAGCTAAGTAGGTGAAAGTGCTAATTGATTGACCAATTTTCCCAATTACTTCTGTTTTGCAGTTTAAAAAGACTGTCAGTAATAAGAAAAAAAAAAACCTTAGGCAGCACCCTAAACATATGGCTGTTTTTTATGGATCTAGCATCCATGCGACATGTACATTTTTTGGAATTAGTCATATGACCGTGATAAGCAGCGACACATACCAATGAAATCCAATTAGATTAAAGTCTATAGGTGTATTTACACGTCTATTTATGTATTCTTCAATGGATCAAAATCAGAGCACATCAGTGTAAAACAGTCCATCAAATAAATGGACATGTGAATAGACCCATTTGTTTTGATTGTTTGAAAAATTGACATTTAATAGAAATGCCCTATCAAATACCAGCCAACAATCTAAAAATGTTTCACTTCTCCATGTTAATTGAAAATACCTCAATGTGACTTGAGCCGAAACTTGTATCTACCCCCGACAGCTCAGTTTATCCTGTGATAAGGACATTTTAGAGTCCTCCATGTTATTGCTTTGAATACTGGAAACATGTTATACAAGCAGCGAGATTTCTCATGATAAACAAGAACATATAAACAATATATACATATATTGTTTGCTTTTGTAGCTGCAACTTGGCATTGAGTGCAGCTTGGCTTATTCTTAATAACATGCATAAGCTCTTTTTCGTTCCGGATTTTCCCACGTTTGCTTAGTACCAGCATTTCTAGTATACCAAACATTTTCCTTCTTTACAGCAGAGCCAGTGGGAGGTATTATGTATTTAGAATCAGATGGCTTGTTGTATTGACTAATGTGATTAAATGTATTTTCCATTTGTAGATTGTATTACGTATTATTATATTATAGCATTTATGGTGCCTCAGTTGTGGAGTGCCTAAAGCGTAGAATCTGTTGCCACATCAGTAGCATGGGCCATTTTGTGTACATGTAAAGGTGTGATATGGATACACATACCACAATCTGAGTGACAAGATGAATAGACAACACACTTCCTACCTAATCCCTATATTCTGTAAGACTTCAATAAGTGCTAGGGCTGTTGCGAACATGCTGTGTGCAGAGACAAATGGAAAGAGAACAGATCACAAAGAATGACTGATCCACCCATAGAGACATCAGGTTAAGGACAGTTGAGACTGGATATGTTTTTGGATTGTTATTGTGTCTGCAAGCAGAATCACATTACAGCACATTACATACCACATATCGGCTTTCAGCACCTCATAAATCTTGTTTTCCAGCACGCCTCCCGTATGTGTCATAACATGGTTACACCAAAGTCTTCCCATCAGCAGAATCCCCAGAACTGCATTGCCCGGGTTTATGTAACCTTTTTTATTTTACGATTTTGGCATAAATAGTGCGGCTTTACAAATACACATTTATCAGCATCCAGATCCCATTATTGCTGGACTGACTGATACATTTCTAATATTCTTTATAGTAAAGGTTGTGCTTGCAGCTATTTTAATGTATTAAAACATTTGTCTTAGTAATGTGCTCCCATGTGCTTTATTAGGGCATATGGATATCAAACTAGGGAAGGGGGTCCCTGCTCAGAGCCAACTTTATTAGTGACGATATACCGTAGTTCAGGCTCCAAGTATTGTATCAATGGTCACTTATCGCAATGTTTGTCAAGTAATACTAGTAACATTATTAGTTATTCTTTATCAGATTTTATTCAGATTCATATCACCTTTTTAGGTCAAGAACAAGTGTACACAGGGTCCAACAAAAAAACTTGGCATGAGACACCCTTCCATCGTGACCACTAACAATAATGAGTTTAGGAAATGGAAGGGTTGTGATCACTATGATCTTTAATTTGTCCCCCCATTCACATCTCAGTCCTTTATACTATACGGGGGCGTTCAGACTTCTTTCCACACGCCGGGTCTCCGTCCTAATCCCCGGAGAAACTGGATAGGGGACGGCTTCCTGACCTTTAAAACCCCTTCATATGAATGTGATTTTAAAGCAAACTGACGGTGTCCGTATGCAGCCTCTCTGCGGCTGGACACAAAGTCGGACATGCCCACCGGGTCTCTGTCCTACTCTTGGGGAATAGGATGGAGACCCGACGGACGGACACGGGCGCAAGTTTGAATACCCCCTACATTACAGTCGGTCTCTTTTCCTGCACCTTGAGTTTATCTGTTCTCCTTCCTTACTCACATTGATCTGTAACTTTCCCTCAAGAAGAACTCCTCTAGATTAGAAGACCACGTTTCACCACAGTAGAACTCCTCCAGATTAGAAGACCACGTTTCACCACAGTTTGTCGTGGTCATCTGAAAGACGTTCCACTGTAGTTTTAAACCTAAAGATCTTTCCTCCGATCATGTAATGAAATTTTGACCGAAGAATCTCAATACACAGGGACCTGGTAAATAGTTAAGCCATCACTTTATGTTTTCTGGTAGATAGGTGTGTCCGCTTATTCAAGCATGACATTTAAAGCAGCATATTACATCTCCATTGAAGCATATGTATCGTGTGAAGAAATCATTTTGCAGACTGTGGATAATATCATTTGTTTTTGTTGTTTTTGCATTTCTAGACTTGTTGTTTTTTCTTCTTTAAAAACCGAAGTCCATTGTAGGGTAAAATGATTAAACTTACAATAGACAATCGTATTGACTATAACTGAGTTCATGACGTATAGAAGTTTCTTATAGATCAGGATTGCTGCAGATTTTTCTGACATGTTGGTGATCAGAACAGCATAGTCTGAAATTCTTCTATTGCCATCTAATGAAGCCCAAAAAAGTCATTGGGGTCCACCAGGATTCACCAATATCCTTTTGGACAGCAGAAGAGGGGATACATAAAGATTAGTACATGACTGCACTATATGCCTTTATAGGGTTTGATTATAGTCTGTAACCATGATAAAGTCAGACAGCGGAGATTAACATCATCAACAGAACCAGTTAGTAGTAAGTCTTATTAGACAAATACATTCCTATTGATGTGGGCATGTATGTCAACAAAGCTGGAATACAAGGTCAGTGGGAGTCAGATTCCAGAACCCACATAGGGGGGAATTTGCACAACACAATTGTCCTGCCAAATAATAATAGTATTGATGTGTATAGCATGTCCCATTATAGCTCTCGTCAACAATGTACGAAGGAGGTTTACTATGCTTCAAGCACATATATAATACAATGTTATAAATATCTAGAAATATATTTCTCTACATTGTCTTCTTAGATAATTGGATGTAATGGGATCTATCATCACTAGTGGTTGTCCAGCTTTTTTAGGAAGTCTTTGAGGACAAACTTAGCTATGAATTTATGAATAAGGGTCAAGGATAGAGATGAGCGAGTAGTACTCGATGGAGTAGGTATTCGATCGAATACTACGGTATTCGAAATACTCGTACTCGATCGAGTACCACTCACTATTCGAATGTAAATGTTCAATGCAGAACCAGCATTGATTGGCCGAATGCTATACAGTCGGCCAATCAACGCTAGTTCTTCTCCTACCTTTAGAAGTCTTCTCCGTGCAGCTTCCCCGCGGCATCTTCCAGCTCTGAATTCACTCTGCCAGGCATCGGGCCTGGGCAGAGCCGACTGCGCATGTCCGCTTGTAGTGCGGGCATGCGCAGTCGGTTCTGCCCAGGCCCGATGCCTGGCAGAGTGAATGAAGAGCCGGAAGATGCCGCGGGGACGCTGCAAGGAGAAGACTGCTTGGAGGATCCAGCCCGACCCTCACTCGTGGACTTGGTAAGTATAATTCGATCGAACATTGCCTACCCCTGAAACGAGCATTTTCCCCCCATAGACTATAATAGGGTTCGATATTCGATTCGAGTAGTCGAATATTGAGGGGCTACTCGAAACGAATATCGAACCTCAAACATTTTACTGTTCGCTCATCTCTAGTCAAGGAGCCTCAGTGACAAGGTCTGGATGAAGACCTGAGGTGGGACCTATAGCTAATAATATAGTCTATGTATATAACATAAACGTAAGATAGGGATATTACTTAGTAATATAACTACTATAGTTAGTCCCTGAACATTGCAGGTTATCAACTAGATTATCCAACATCTCCAACATGTAGTCTGACGTAGAGAGGTCATTTTCTCCGGCTTATTAGCTTAGATGTAGAGTTTACAGAAAGTATTTCTGCGAGTCAGTGAAAAGCTGATATAAGTGCTGAAGGTATATAGGGCAATAAAATAAAGCTCAGCATGTCTCTAAATGCCACTGCTGATTATAAATAGACCCCGTTTGCTAGCTCTTTGCCTCCCGCTGCCTTTCAAAGGTTAATATACAATTCTGGAAAGTTACAGGGCCTCTGCCAGTGCTTAGGAGGGATCCTCAGTTGACTTATGGCTCACGGAGTACAGCTGGACAGAGACAGAGTACAACAGGGGGGAGTTACAGAGCGGTACAACATAAGGCCAGAATCGCTGATCGAAATCATTTTACAGCAGAACAAGCACAAGACATGGGGACGGCACAACAGGATAGAAGGACAGTACTATAGTGAGATGTAGACAGGCCCACAGGACAGTAATACAGCGTTATATACTATAAATGTAGAGCAAATATGATTCTCCTAAGAACATAAGAACAATAAAATATCATGGAAATGCCCTATAATGTCTGCCATGGGGTCTGCATCTAAACCAGTCACTTACTAAGGACCTGTTCAGACAACTGAGTATTGTCCGAGTCTGTTGTTCTGCAGACAGAAAAGTCCTTCATGATCTACTTTCCTGTCCGCAGTCTATGGGGTCCATGTGCTTCCACTGCTCACCACTTGTCAATGTGTTTGGTATCCCAGAACGGATTACCGAACGCAGATGTGAACCGGGCCTCAATCCTAGTACGAAAAAAAATGCTATAGTATGTCTGATTTTGGTCAGTTTTCTTATATCAGAAAAGGACATTCAATGCAGTTTAAATGGATCCTATCATTAAAACTCATTTTTTTCTGGATACCATGTAGGAATAGCCTTAAGAAAGGCTATTCTTCTCCTACCTTTAGATGTCTTCTCCGGGCCGCCGTTCGGTATATAATCCGGTTTTTGCCCGTATGCAAATTAACTCTCTCACAGCACTGGGGGTGGGCCCCAGTTTTCAAACAGCACTGGGGGTGTCCCCAATGCTGCAAGAGAACTCTCCAGAGCCGCCTCCATCTTCTTCAGGAACAGATCTTCTTCGTGCCTTCTTCCAGGGGTTGGCTTCAAACTTCTAGGCCTAGGGCAAAGCCAACTGTGTATGCCCGCCGGCCACAAGAAAATGGCTGCTTACACAGTATTGTAAGCGGCCGTTTTGTTGTGGCTGCCAGACATGTGCAGTTGGCTGCCCGAGGTCTAGAAGTTTAAAGCCACCGCCGGAAGAAGACGTGAAGAAGACCCGTTCATGAAGAAGATGGAGGCGGTGCTGGAGAGTTCTCTCGCAGCATTGGGGACGCCCCCAGTGCTGCGAGAGAACTCATTTGCATACTGACGAAAACCGGATTATATACCGAACGCAGCCCGGAGAAGACATCTAAAGGTAGGAGACGAATAGCCTTTATTAAGGCTATTCCTACGTGGTACCCAGAAAAAAATTAGTTTTTATGATCGGATCCCTTTAAGATTTCTTGACAGTCTAGTGACATTTGACTGTAGGAATAGTGTAGTATGCAACACTATCCTTCCCAAAATACAATGGATATCACAACAGCACTGAGTAGTGCTGATATTTGGCTCTATAGGGAACCCTTGTACTATGCTTCCTGCACAGCGCTGTGGTTTTTGTTATGAAGCAATAATGCAGATGTGAACAGAGCCTTAGATGGTCTATACTCATTATAATGGAAAATTCTTCTGTTGTTTATTAATGGAAACTAGTTTATATACTTATTGTTTGGATAGGCGCTATGCACATTAGTTATAGTGAGATAAGGACATAAAAACAAAAGGGGGCCTGCTGCAAAAACAGTCTGAGGCTAAGGCCCCATGTAGTGGACTGCAGCGTAAAAACGCAACGGGAAAAAGCGCAGCAGGAAAAACTGTGGCAGAAATGCACCATGGTTTTTCACAGGTTTCCTCTGTGGACGTTCTGCTTCCATTATACCTATAGGGAAACCGCCTGTCTATTTATATTTTACATGCTGCGATTTCCAAAACCGCAACAGTTTTAGAAATTGCAGCGTTTCCGCTGTGTGTGTTTTCTGCAGTATGTGTGTTTGCTAGAATCCTATCCACTTTGCAATGACTGTAAAACAACTGTATACGCCACATGGCGCATTGGCCTGAGGGCCGCTTGCCCCTATAGGAGTTAAGTGATCATCACGAAGATCCTCTAATGACTCTCTAGCAAATTCTTCACTCCTCTGCATTGCAATTTACCAGTAATTGTGACCCCGGGGAATCATTACAATGTCCACATGTGATTATTTGCTTAGATAGTTGAGGCTGGAGTTTCTCTTGTATGTGATGAGCACGTAGGTATGGAATAATCTTCTATTAGTAGTTCCAGACTGGACCGCGTCTTTAAAATGTAATGTCCTAGCTTGTAAACTGTGTGAGTTTTATCTTGGGAAAATGTTTTCCACGTCTAACTTTTATTCCTTTATGTGTAGCCTAGTAATAACATTTCCTTTCTCAAGGGAAGTCACGGCCATATTGCTGTGCGTCCTCATCACAAGTTATCACACGGAAGCCTCTCCCTGCAAGCTCTGCAAGAAGTGCTGAGATCATTCAGGCAAACAGACCTGGCAGAGAGTCAAACTGCATGAGAAGTTATATAACTCCCTATAAAGGATAACATTACCATCTAACACACATTGTAACACGTACTGCATGTTGACAGGGAGTTCTTGGCAGGATCCTATGCGGAATTTCCAGGGAAAACAGAAAAGATTATTTATCTTATGCAATATAGGTAACTGATAAATTTATGTGCGACCTTCTCGTAAAACACATCGTGGCTGCAAAGTGTCTGCATTTTTCTTTGCAATAGTGTCAAACGACCAGGTGGGCAACTGACGGCCGTCTACGACACTTCAATTTACACCTTCATGATATGGTTCTCTTTTTTGTTTATAGAACAGATAACATTCTACAGAACTATGAAATAATATAATAATTATAATAATAATCATCATCAGCATCACACGGGCTTATCTTCAGTTTCTGGGGCTCCATAGCAAAATCTGCAACAGAATCCCCCCCCCCTTCCATGCCTATCACATGGCATTTATATGACTGGTAGCTTCTTATGTGGCAAAGGGGGCTTTTGGTCCCTTCAGGCACCAGGTCTTGGGTCTTGCTGTTTCTCTACTCCATCTATGGTATATCCTGTATATAATGTACTCTATATCCTGACACAAGGACTCTTTGCCCTGGTTGCAGAAATTAAGGTTAGAGGAAGGGGTCGAGGAAGTTACAAACAAATAATTTTGCCTTTTCTTAGCCCACCCCCCTGTTACCTACAGTATACCCGCAGCATTGTTTACAACATTTAGTATGACATATACCCATCTGAGAAGGAACATGGTTAAGGCTGCGGTAATAAGCGTTTAGTAATCCACATTACGCTAGGTTCACCCTAGTGTTGGGCTGTCTGTTGTTCGGCACGTAATAATGGTCTGGCAGAAAACACACTCGTTTTAAGGGTGCTATGGTCTATTTCCTAGGGTTTGGAGGGTAGCCCAAGAATCATTTGCTACATAGAGTCCAAGTAACCTCTTTCCGATACGGCTTTTAATGTAGACCTTATAGCAAGTGCAGTCACACTTAATGGACCAAGGGCCTTGGGGAAGGTAAAACCTGTTTTAAACCTCTTTGAGCAAACCAACTAAAATTGCATTGACAAGTGGTCTCCTGTAGAGATGAGCGAACACTGTTCGGATCAGCCGATCCGAACACTGTTCGGATCAGCCGATCCGAACAGCACGCACCCATAGAAATGAATGGAAGCACCTGTGACGCCAGCCGGCCGCCGTAAAAGTCAGCGTCACAGGTGCTTCCATTCATTTCTATGGGTGTGTGCTGTTCGGATCGGCTGATCCGAACAGTGTTCGCTCATCTGTAGTCTCCTGGAGGGTAATGTTCTCCAAAATGAAGGTTCAGTATGCATAATATATGGTGAAACAAAAAGATCTGGAGGAAATCTTATGGGTGGACTTCTGAAAAAGCTGGTCTTTTGGGAAAGTTTTTTCTTTATTATTGTTCCCCTACCTCTGAATATGGTATAATATCGTATGGCCTTGTATAATAGTGTAGGGTTTATTTTGCACTGGCCTTAAAAAGAAAACCCCTTGTTGCTGGTCGGACATTAGGTTCTCTCTGCTATTCTGTCCTCTTGTTTCTAACTGTTGTCCTCTGTGCAGAAAGGCCTGAGAAGACAGGGTAAGAGAAGGGGGAGGCCTTTGGACAAGGACCGTTCTAGTCTGGGGCGTAACTGGGATGCCAGACATTAAGAACTGGGAGTTCTGCCAAGGGCTTTATCAAAGGAAGCAGATCGACCGGCAGCTGGAGATGGGAGCTTGCCAGCTGTCTCTCTCTTTCTCATTTCTTTATCTTTTCTTTATTTTCTTTCTTCTCTTTTACTACCTCTGTGTATATTTGTTCTGCTATGAAGAGTGTATTAGTGTTCTCGGATATTTCTTGCCTCTCTTTATTCCTTAGCCTCTTTCACTTAGTCATTCCTTCTGTATAGAACACTTGACTCATGCTGAACATTATTTGTCAGACTAAATGTCACTATGGAATATATACTAAGTGCAGAAAAAGAAAATTACATGTTAATTCCCTCCAGTTCGCTTTATTGTGCGTTTAATTATATAGTTTAGGCCATCGGCGTCGTGACTTAGAGATAGCAGCGATTGCACAGTCGGACATTCCTGTACTTACATTTTTGCTCTGTTAGTACAGTACATTCCTTGTACTTATAGCCTAATATAATGTTAAGCAATCTTCACTTTACTATTCAATTGTTTTAATATTTGCATTATGTGAAACTCACAAATATTAAATAGCTTAAAATGTTTTAACAAATAATTAATAATCAATTTATAGAGATTGATACCGGCACAGGAAACATTACATTGAGTTTGCATGCTAATCCTGGTGGGATGAAAGCTCATTAATACATCATTGTATGCAAGGCGCTATTCATATAGAGTGATATTTTCTGCACTAGTCACTGACTATTGGTACTTGGTCATAACAGGATCAATGTTTTTCCTATTTACAGATGATAGATTTGCACAACACAATAATGAAGTCTGAATGATAACAAAGTACAATAGGGCATGTTTTTGTTTATTCACATAGACCTAGATG
This sequence comes from Leptodactylus fuscus, assembly GCF_031893055.1. NCBI lineage: Eukaryota > Metazoa > Chordata > Amphibia > Anura > Leptodactylidae > Leptodactylus > Leptodactylus fuscus. The sequence goes on along the minus strand of NC_134275.1, from coordinate 23,967,511 downwards.
TTTACTGTCCTTCACCTATGATCGAGAGTATTTGGTGTAGACAATTTCAAAGACTATATTATATTGCAGGGCACATTGGGTGTAGGTGAGTATCCCTATATACAAGGATAGGTAAATACCCCATTTCATGGTTAAAACGTATAACATAGATAATAAATTGAGGGATATTTATTAAGACTAATACTTATATACCGGTAAGTGGCATCAAATATCTGAAAAGATTGCAACTGTGTGACTGTGATTCGTACCTGCTTAATAATAGAGGACTTCTAGAATTCGGCAGGGGCATAACTTGAGGGGGTGCAGAGGGTGCAGTCGCACCAGGGCCCAGGAACCTTAGGGATCCCATAAGCACTGGCATCAGTATAGAGATTGCATCTTCCATCTGGCCCATAAACCAAGGAGATCCACAGATTCCCCTAACCACACTAAGGTGGATTAAACTCCTTAGCACCCAAAACCATCACTATCCAGAATTCGCTGAAGGGATGAGAAGATTGCACCGGGGCCCACAAGACTTTAGTTACACCACTGGTTATCACTTTTCTAATAAGATGTATTCACATGGCAGTGGTGTATTTCAAAGATCTAACGGGCATGAAAACCAGTTGTATTGATCCGTTCAGGTCCAAAGAAGTCTTGTTCACACAACAGCTCCATGTTTCATGGAGCTAAGGTCTGTTCAAATCAAGAAATGACCGTGTGGTTGGTATAAAATCCATGAAACTTTATGGGTCTGTTTACATGGCTTTATCTGTTTGGACAAACAAAGATAGAACATGTCTTTGAAAAACTTGGACAGAACATAGGCAGAGCCGGGAACTACATGGGCATGGCCACAGCAGAGGAACAAATTTTGCTACGACTAAGGGGACGTGCCTGTCCTTGAAACGCGTCAGCTGGCTTTACTTTTGAAACATGGAATTGATTTAAGAGCAATCATGCCTGTAACATATACTGGATTTTTTTAAACAAATGTACAAATAAACGCTATGTTTTACTAAAAAGGGACACAAGGAGTGGAGCTGGAAATTTTTTCACTTTTTCTATGAACAAATTTTATACTGTATTATCTATACCATAAAACTGTCATAAATTATATCTGAAACCTACAATCCTAACAGGTACATTGGTCAGATTCTCCTTGATATCCCAAGACAGACCGCCTATTTTTGGTGATTTTCATGCGTCACTCAAATGTATGGGGCATCTGTGAAAAAGGGTGCCCCATGGATGCAAGACGGCTGTGAAAAGTGGACACCAAAAGGTGTTTGTTGCAAATATTGCAATAATTTCGGGTTTGGCAGCACATAAAATTTTTGGGATATACCACCCACAAACTATTATTTTTAAAGACCCTATAGTATAATGATCTGAGGCCCTGGGGAGGTGACAAACATAAAAACCAGTGGTACTTACCTCTCCTGGGGTTACTCCAGCAGTTAACGGCCTATTGAACAAATAAAGGGGCCCCTAAGATCCCAGGCTCTATAGCAGCTACGTCTGCTACGCTGGTATATACGGCAGTGACTCTATTCTTTTACCCTTTTATCAACCCTTGCAATATAACAATATATATATATATATATATATATATATATATATATATATATATATATAACATACCAGTGGTGCATAGGTAAAAAGTCTACCTCTCAATAATGGAGATGCCACAGTGACAAGACCAAAGGTTTTGACCAAGGGTTCGCCCCATCAAACAGTCGGATCCAAACGATAGGCCATCAATATAAGTTCTCCACCATCCCCTTTGTAAACATGACAATGGGGAAGGATAGTAGAAACATAAATGCAGGGACATAGCTATAGGGAATGCAGAGCTACTGGATCCAGGAGTCTCAGGGTGCTAAAGGCCTTTCTACAACCTAATGACACATGACTATTATAGCTATCACATGGTAATGGGGATCCCGTCACATATTTTACACTAGAGCCCAGTAGCTTTCCAGGTTCCACCTCCGCATGCATGGCATGATTAATATTAACACTGGATTTGCTTGTCATCAGTTAAGAGTAGACCCCCCCCCCTTTATTTCCAGTTGCCAGACCTCAACAGATATAATCTGCTGAATGACATTTAGAATCCCGTCAGGTGACAGAATAGAAACTGCTGCTTTGATGGTAACCCTCACGCTAACATAGCTGCCATTTGCAATCTGTCGCTCAGGAGCCTGTGATGTCGTGCAGGAAATCTCTGTGATAGGAAAGCTCGCCTTTCATGTCTATGATAGGAAAACCTCAATATCAAGACTTCGTAGCTACAGACATCAGCTGATCTCCCCAATTGATATTGTACCCACAGGAGCGCACAGCAGGAATGAAGGCAGTGAATGCTGAACACAACCTCCTGCTTCCTGCCATTATGTAACACGCTACATGTCTGACCATCACATAAAGACTAAAGGGCTGGATCTTCAATGTCCCAAACACCTTCCTCATGAAACAAACTGAAGAAAACAGTAGCTTGGCGGCTGCTGTCATACACATAATACTGTACATGTATCACTAACCTGTCCGACAGCTTAATACTGCTGCAGTAATGTTTGACAAGCTGTCTGGGACTCTAAAAACATGTCTGCGATATTCCCGTAGAAATAGCGTTTGACTTGTCCGTGGAATGCGCCACATTCTGTAATGTCATATACAGCTCATGTACACAAGCCTGGTTCTGGGGGAAAAAACGATCTATGAAAATGGTCATGTAACGGGCCTCAGCCAAAAAGTGCTGTGAGAAAAACTGCATAAGGCTAAGGCCCCACAGGACATCATGCAGCAATAAGGTGCTGTGGAAAAAAACGCAGCGGCCATGCATCGTAGTTCTTTCCGCAGTGCTTTAAACAGAAAGTTCGCAGAGTTTTCCTCCGCAGGGCATGTCGCTTCTTTTTCCCGCTAACTGAAAAAAATTGCTAGCAGTAAAATTGTACTAAAGCAGGAACATTGTAATAAATGGGAGCTTTTTTTTTCCAGGCGGATTTTGAGGTGCATTCTGCTTCAAAATCTGCCTGCAAAAAAACTCTGTGTGAAACATACCCTAAAACACTGCAATTTTTCCCGCGGCGTTTCTGCTGCAGGCAAATCGTAGCGTTTCCGTCCCAGAAAGTAGTAAAACATGACAAAAACTACACCATTTTGGTACTGACATAATCACACCATCCCAAAGAACAAAGTTAACAGTTACAACTAAACCCAAATGTTCAAAACTCCAAATCAATTTTTCCTATTTTAGGGCTAGTTCACACGTGGGCAAAGGGGAGTTTTTGACAGCGGATTTCGCTTCAAAATCAGCCCCTTTACAATGGAGCCCTATGTGAACAGCTAGCTTTTTTTTCCGCTAGCTTTTTTTTCCTGCTAGTTATTTTTCAGCTAGCAGAAAAAATAAGCGACATGACCTTTCTTCAGGCGTTTTCCGCCTGAAGAAAGCAATAGAAGTGAATGGGAGGCAAAAACCGCGCGTTTTTTTTCCGTGCGTTTTTTTGCAAAAATAAGCGACGCAGTTTTTTGCAAGAAAACGTGCGGAAAAAAGCTTGGCAATGTCAAAAAAAAGCTTCCTAATTAGGAAGCGTTTTTTTTCAGGACCAAAATAAGCCAGGAGGTTTTTACGTGTGAACTACCTACAAATAATTTCTTTGCATATCAATACATTATATGGAACATTAAATGGCGCCATTAAAAAATACAACCTAGCCTACAAAAAATACCCAAGTCAATCGCACCGCAAAAATCCAAAAAGGGGCTAACAATTATTTGCAATATAGCAATGGGTGACCGTGGCTAATGATATATGCATTAACCATTTACGTATGGGATAAAAATGAGAGTAATGGCGACATCTATAACAGATCCGTTTCTAGAAGCCATTCTGTGAATTAACCAGTTGACACCTATGTGTCATGGGCATTATTACAGGATGATACATGGCATATAGTGTTCTAGCAGAGTAGGCGTAGGTCTGTATGTCTGTATCAGGGAATTCCTGGACTGCAGGCTCTGTAGTAATAGTAATAACAGGTCTCCTTCCTGCTGCTGTTCTCTAGTACGAGGCTATTTATAATCTGCTCTCACGGAGCGGACACGATGACAGATATGGCGCTTTTATTCTTGACTTCTCACACACTGTTGACCTCTACTTGTTTACTGCTCAGTATGGACGTAGTCCTGCAGACGTTTGCATTCTGCTCCTGTAGTTTTCCCACTTCCCAGCACATATTATTACTATTCTTCATGTTTATTATCTTAGCTCCTATTTTACTGAATTTATTGGGGGAACTTTATTATTCATATGTGTCAGATCTCTAGAATGTAAAAAAGTCACAAGTCTTGGGTTTGCAAACTTGTAAACGCCAGTTGCGACAATCATTTTTGTTTCGCAAAAGTGGGGTGGAAGTGAACTTAATGGACGTATGTCTTTTTTCATCCGTACTAACTATGTAACTATGAAGTTGTGCTACAAGCTGGTGTAGACTTCATCACAGGCACACGGGCCATCAGATGAGCCCCCCGCATGAAGAGGATTCCTTATAAATGAGGATGGAATACGCTGCGCTTTGTAACCCCCATTGAATCTTCAGTTTGTGACTGAGAGGCTATTAAGGTGCCCATACGCTTGCCGAACACTTGTTCCCTTGACAGCGATTCCTCCTAGCTCTACACATACATGCTCGGATTATTTGAGTAAAGAGTAAACCAATTTCCAATAACTTTACTTGGTGCTTGCTAATAGAAAGATAAAGAAAGTTTGGGTGGTGACCACTTCTGGTCCTGGGTATAGTGATTAGAGATGAGCGAACAGTGTTCTATCGAACTCATGTTCGATCGGATATTAGGCTGTTCGGCATGTTCGAATCGAATCGAACACCGCGTGGTAAAGTGCGCCATTACTCGATTCCCCTCCCACCTTCCCTGGCGCCTTTTTTGCTCCAATAACAGCGCAGGGTAGGTGGGACAGGAACTACGACACCGGTGACGTTGAAAAAAGTAGGCAAAACCCATTGGCTGCCGAAAACATGTGACCTCTAATTTAAAAGAACAGCGACGCCCAGCTTCGCGTCATTCTGAGCTTGCAATTCACCGAGGACGGAGGTTTCCGTCCAGCTAGCTAGGGCTTAGATTCTGGGTAGGCAGGGACAGGCTAGGATAGGAAGGAGAAGACAACCAACAGCTCTTGTAAGAGCTAAATTCCAGGGAGAAGCTTGTCAGTGTAACGTGGCACTGACGGGCTCAATCGCCGCAACCCAGCTTTCCCAGGATCCTGAATGGAATACACTGTCAGTGTATTCCCGTATACCCGATATATACCCCGATACCCGTTCCAACGGTGTGCCCCCCCACCTTCACCCCAGAAATACCCTGCAAGTCCCCTAGCAATAGAATTGGGGCTATATACACCCACAATTTTTACTACTGGTATACAGTGCCATTGTCTGACTGGGAATTCAAAGAATATATTGGGAATACAAATACCCTCATTTCTTGCTACTGCCATATAGTGCCAGTTTCTGACTGGTAATTCAAAGAATATATTGGGGTTACGTGCACCCACAATTTTTACTACTGGTATACAGTGCCATTGTCTGACTGGGAATTCAAAGAGTATATTGGGAATACAAATACCCTCATTTCTTGCTACTGCCATATAGTGCCAGTTTCTGACTGGGAATTCAAAGAATATATTGGGGTTACGTGCACCCACAATTTTTACTACTGGTATACAGTGCCATTGTCTGACTGGGAATTCAAAGAATATATTGGGGTTATAAATACCCTCATTTCTTGCTACTGCCATATAGTGCCAGTTTCTGACTGGTAATTCAAAGAATATATTGGGGTTACGTGCACCCACAATTTTTACTACTGGTATACAGTGCCATTGTCTGACTGGGAATTCAAAGAATATATTGGGAATACAAATACCCTCATTTCTTGCTACTGCCATATAGTGCCAGTTTCTGACTGGGAATTCAAAGAATATATTGGGGTTACGTGCACCCACAATTTTTACTACTGGTATACAGTGCCATTGTCTGACTGGGAATTCAAAGAATATATTGGGGTTATAAATACCCTCATTTCTTGCTACTGCCATATAGTGCCAGTTTCTGACTGGTAATTCAAAGAATATATTGGGGTTACGTGCACCCACAATTTTTACTACTGGTATACAGTGCCATTGTCTGACTGGGAATTCAAAGAGTATATTGGGAATACAAATACCCTCATTTCTTGCTACTGCCATATAGTGCCAGTTTCTGACTGGTAATTCAAAGAATATATTGGGGTTACGTGCACCCACAATTTTTACTACTGGTATACAGTGCCATTGTCTGACTGGGAATTCAAAGAATATATTGGGGTTATAAATACCCTCATTTCTTGCTACTGCCATATAGTGCCAGTTTCTGACTGGTAATTCAAAGAATATATTGGGGTTACGTGCACCCACAATTTTTACTACTGGTATACAGTGCCATTGTCTGACTGGGAATTCAAAGAGTATATTGGGAATACAAATACCCTCATTTCTTGCTACTGCCATATAGTGCCAGTGTCTGACTGGGAATTCAAAGAATATATTGGGGTTACGTGCACCCACAATTTTTACTACTGGTATACAGTGCCATTGTCTGACTGGGAATTCAAAGAATATATTGGGGTTATAAATACCCTCATTTCTTGCTACTGCCATATAGTGCCAGTTTCTGACTGGTAATTCAAAGAATATATTGGGGTTACGTGCACCCACAATTTTTACTACTGGTATACAGTGCCATTGTCTGACTGGGAATTCAAAGAGTATATTGGGAATACAAATACCCTCATTTCTTGCTACTGCCATATAGTGCCAGTTTCTGACTGGGAATTCAAAGAATATATTGGGGTTACGTGCACCCACAATTTTTACTACTGGTATACAGTGCCATTGTCTGACTGGGAATTCAAAGAATATATTGGGGTTATAAATACCCTCATTTCTTGCTACTGCCATATAGTGCCAGTTTCTGACTGGTAATTCAAAGAATATATTGGGGTTACGTGCACCCACAATTTTTACTACTGGTATACAGTGCCATTGTCTGACTGGGAATTCAAAGAGTATATTGGGAATACAAATACCCTCATTTCTTGCTACTGCCATATAGTGCCAGTTTCTGACTGGTAATTCAAAGAATATATTGGGGTTACGTGCACCCACAATTTTTACTACTGGTATACAGTGCCATTGTCTGACTGGGAATTCAAAGAATATATTGGGGTTATAAATACCCTCATTTCTTGCTACTGCCATATAGTGCCAGTTTCTGACTGGTAATTCAAAGAATATATTGGGGTTACGTGCACCCACAATTTTTACTACTGGTATACAGTGCCATTGTCTGACTGGGAATTCAAAGAGTATATTGGGAATACAAATACCCTCATTTCTTGCTACTGCCATATAGTGCCAGTGTCTGACTGGGAATTCAAAGAATATATTGGGGTTACGTGCACCCACAATTTTTACTACTGGTATACAGTGCCATTGTCTGACTGGGAATTCAAAGAGTATATTGGGAATACAAATACCCTCATTTCTTGCTACTGCCATATAGTGCCAGTGTCTGACTGGGAATTCAAAGAATATATTGGGGTTACGTGCACCCACAATTTTTACTACTGGTATACAGTGCCATTGTCTGACTGGGAATTCAAAGAATATATTGGGGTTATAAATACCCTCATTTCTTGCTACTGCCATATAGTGCCAGTTTCTGACTGGTAATTCAAAGAATATATTGGGGTTACGTGCACCCACAATTTTTACTACTGGTATACAGTGCCATTGTCTGACTGGGAATTCAAAGAATATATTGGGAATACAAATACCCTCATTTCTTGCTACTGCCATATAGTGCCAGTTTCTGACTGGGAATTCAAAGAATATATTGGGGTTACGTGCACCCACAATTTTTACTACTGGTATACAGTGCCATTGTCTGACTGGGAATTCAAAGAATATATTGGGGTTATAAATACCCTCATTTCTTGCTACTGCCATATAGTGCCAGTTTCTGACTGGTAATTCAAAGAATATATTGGGGTTACGTGCACCCACAATTTTTACTACTGGTATACAGTGCCATTGTCTGACTGGGAATTCAAAGAGTATATTGGGAATACAAATACCCTCATTTCTTGCTACTGCCATATAGTGCCAGTTTCTGACTGGTAATTCAAAGAATATATTGGGGTTACGTGCACCCACAATTTTTACTACTGGTATACAGTGCCATTGTCTGACTGGGAATTCAAAGAATATATTGGGGTTATAAATACCCTCATTTCTTGCTACTGCCATATAGTGCCAGTTTCTGACTGGTAATTCAAAGAATATATTGGGGTTACGTGCACCCACAATTTTTACTACTGGTATACAGTGCCATTGTCTGACTGGGAATTCAAAGAGTATATTGGGAATACAAATACCCTCATTTCTTGCTACTGCCATATAGTGCCAGTGTCTGACTGGGAATTCAAAGAATATATTGGGGTTACGTGCACCCACAATTTTTACTACTGGTATACAGTGCCATTGTCTGACTGGGAATTCAAAGAGTATATTGGGAATACAAATACCCTCATTTCTTGCTACTGCCATATAGTGCCAGTTTCTGACTGGTAATTCAAAGAATATATTGGGGTTACGTGCACCCACAATTTTTACTACTGGTATACAGTGCCATTGTCTGACTGGGAATTCAAAGAATATATTGGGGTTATAAATACCCTCATTTCTTGCTACTGCCATATAGTGCCAGTTTCTGACTGGTAATTCAAAGAATATATTGGGGTTACGTGCACCCACAATTTTTACTACTGGTATACAGTGCCATTGTCTGACTGGGAATTCAAAGAGTATATTGGGAATACAAATACCCTCATTTCTTGCTACTGCCATATAGTGCCAGTGTCTGACTGGGAATTCAAAGAATATATTGGGGTTACGTGCACCCACAATTTTTACTACTGGTATACAGTGCCATTGTCTGACTGGGAATTCAAAGAGTATATTGGGAATACAAATACCCTCATTTCTTGCTACTGCCATATAGTGCCAGTGTCTGACTGGGAATTCAAAGAATATATTGGGGTTACGTGCACCCACAATTTTTACTACTGGTATACAGTGCCATTGTCTGACTGGGAATTCAAAGAATATATTGGGGTTATAAATACCCTCATTTCTTGCTACTGCCATATAGTGCCAGTTTCTGACTGGTAATTCAAAGAATATATTGGGGTTACGTGCACCCACAATTTTTACTACTGGTATACAGTGCCATTGTCTGACTGGGAATTCAAAGAGTATATTGGGAATACAAATACCCTCATTTCTTGCTACTGCCATATAGTGCCAGTTTCTGACTGGGAATTCAAAGAATATATTGGGGTTACGTGCACCCACAATTTTTACTACTGGTATACAGTGCCATTGTCTGACTGGGAATTCAAAGAATATATTGGGGTTATAAATACCCTCATTTCTTGCTACTGCCATATAGTGCCAGTTTCTGACTGGTAATTCAAAGAATATATTGGGGTTACGTGCACCCACAATTTTTACTACTGGTATACAGTGCCATTGTCTGACTGGGAATTCAAAGAGTATATTGGGAATACAAATACCCTCATTTCTTGCTACTGCCATATAGTGCCAGTTTCTGACTGGTAATTCAAAGAATATATTGGGGTTACGTGCACCCACAATTTTTACTACTGGTATACAGTGCCATTGTCTGACTGGGAATTCAAAGAATATATTGGGGTTATAAATACCCTCATTTCTTGCTACTGCCATATAGTGCCAGTTTCTGACTGGTAATTCAAAGAATATATTGGGGTTACGTGCACCCACAATTTTTACTACTGGTATACAGTGCCATTGTCTGACTGGGAATTCAAAGAGTATATTGGGAATACAAATACCCTCATTTCTTGCTACTGCCATATAGTGCCAGTGTCTGACTGGGAATTCAAAGAATATATTGGGGTTACGTGCACCCACAATTTTTACTACTGGTATACAGTGCCATTGTCTGACTGGGAATTCAAAGAGTATATTGGGAATACAAATACCCTCATTTCTTGCTACTGCCATATAGTGCCAGTGTCTGACTGGGAATTCAAAGAATATATTGGGGTTACGTGCACCCACAATTTTTACTACTGGTATACAGTGCCAATTTCTAACTAGGAATTCAAAATGCGCAAGGCTCCCGGAAAGGGACGTGGACGAGGCCGTGGGCGAGGTCGGGGGAATGGTTCTGGGGAGCAAGGTAGCAGTGAAGCCACAGGGCGTCCCGTGCCTACTCCTGTGGGGCAGCAAGCATTGCGCCACTCCACAGTGCCAGGGTTGCTTGCCACATTAACTAAACTGCAGGGTACAAACCTTAGTAGGCCCGAGAACCAGGAACAGGTCTTGCAATGGCTGTCAGAGAACGCTTACAGCACATTGTCCAGCAGCCAGTCAGACTCTGCCTCCTCTCCTCCTATTACCCAACAGTCTTGTCTTCCTTCCTCCCAAAATTCCGAAGCTTTACAGAACAATAACCCAAACTGTCCCTGCTCCCCAGAGCTGTTCTCCGCTCCTTTCATTGTCCCTCAACCTGCCTCTCCACGTCACGATTCCACGAACCTAACAGAGGAGCATCTGTGTCCAGATGCTCAAACACTAGAGTCTCCTCCATCTCCGTTCGATTTGGTGGTGGATGACCAGCAACCCACCCTCATCGACGATGATGTGACGCAGTTGCCGTCAGGGCATCCAGTTGACTGGCGCATTGTGCGGGAGGAGGAGATGAGACAGGAGTTGGAAGAGGAAGTGGTGGATGATGAGGACACTGACCCGACCTGGACAGGGGGGATGTCAAGCGGGGAAAGTAGTGTGGATGTTGAGGCAGGTGCAGCACCAAAAAGGGTAGCTAGAGGCAGAGGCAGAGGTCAGCAGCTTAGGCGAAGCCAGGCCACACCCGGAATCTCCCAAGATGTTCCAGTTCGTACCCAGCCCCGAAAAACTCCCACCTCGAGGGCACGTTTCTCGAAGGTGTGGAGTTTTTTCAAGGAATGCGCCGAGGACAGATATAGTGTTGTCTGCACAATTTGCCTCTCGAAATTGATTAGGGGCTCTGAGAAGAGCAACCTGTCCACCACTTCAATGCGCCGTCATTTGGAATCCAAGCACTGGAATCAGTGGCAGGCAGCAACGGCAGGACAAAGGCCGCCTGCCGTTCACGCCACTGCCACTGCCTCTGCCTCTGCCTCTGCCACTGCCACTGCTGACTGTGCTGGCGATGCACTCCAGAGGACGAGCCAGGACACCACTTCATCTGCCTCCGCCACTTTGTTGACTTCTACCTCATCCTCCCCTGGTCCTGTCTTATCTCCTTCTCCTGCACCATCAAAGGCACCATCAGGCGTTTCTTTACAACAACCCACCATCTCTCAGACATTGGAGCGGCGGCAGAAATACACTGCTAACCACCCACACGCGCAAGCCTTGAACGCCAACATCGCTAAACTGCTGGCCCAGGAGATGTTGGCGTTCCGGCTTGTTGAAACTCCCGCCTTCCTGGACCTGATGGCAACTGCGGCACCTCGCTATGCCGTCCCTAGCCGTCACTACTTCTCCCGGTGTGCCGTCCCCGCCTTGCACCAGCACGTGTCACTCAACATCAGGCGGGCCCTTAGTTCCGCGCTTTGCACAAAGGTCCACTTGACCACCGACGCGTGGACAAGTGCATGCGGACAGGGACGCTACATTTCACTGACGGCACACTGGGTAAATGTAGTTGAGGCTGGGACTGCTTCCCAAACTGGCCCGGTGTACCTCGTCTCCCCGCCTAACATTCCTGGCAGGGACACGAGAAGAACACCCCCCTCCTCCTCCTCCTCTACCGCCTCCTCCTCCGCCTCCTCCTCCGCCACCGCCTCCTCCTCCGCTGTTAGATTGACCCCAGCTACGAGTTGGAAACGTTGCAGCACTGGCGTTGGTAGACGTCAGCAGGCTGTGCTGAAGCTGATCAGCTTGGGGGACAGACAGCACACTGCCTCCGAGGTGAGGGATGCCCTCCTCGATGAGACGGCAATATGGTTTGAGCCGCTGCACCTGGGCCCAGGCATGGTCGTTTGTGATAACGGCCGGAACCTGGTAGCAGCTCTGGAGCTTGCCGGACTCCAACATGTTCCATGCCTGGCCCACGTCTTCAACCTAGTGGTGCAACGTTTCCTAAAGAGCTACCCCAATGTTCCAGAGCTACTGGTGAAAGTGCGGCGCATGTGCGCCCACTTTCGCAAGTCGACAGTAGCCGCTGCTAGCTTAAAATCTCTCCAGCAACGCCTGCATGTGCCACAACACCGGCTTTTGTGCGACGTCCCCACACGCTGGAACTCAACGTTTCAGATGTTGAATAGAGTGGTTGAGCAGCAGAGACCTTTGATGGAATACCAGCTACAAAACCCTAGGGTGCCACAAAGTCAGCTGCCTCAGTTTCACATCCATGAGTGGCCATGGATGAGAGACCTTTGTGACATCCTACGGGTCTTTGAGGAGTCCACAAGGAGGGTGAGCTCTGAGGATGCGATGGTGAGCCTTACAATCCCGCTCTTGTGTGTTCTGAGAGAATCCCTGATTGACATCAGGGATAACTCAGATCACACAGAGGAGTTAGGGATAGCATCCGATCCGTCACAGCTGGAGAGTAGGTCCACACATCTGTCCGCTTCACTGCGTTTAATGGAGGAGGAGGAGGAGGAGGAGGAGGAAGAAGAGTTGTCCGATGATGTGATGGTGATACAGGAGGCTTCCGGGCAACTTCGAATCGTCCCATTGTTGCAGCGCGGATGGGTAGACATGGAGGATGAGGAGGAAATGGAGATTGAACTTTCCGGTGGGGCCAGAGGAGTCATGCCAACTAACACTGTGGCAGACATGGCTGAGTTCATGTTGGGGTGCTTTACAACCGACAAGCGTATTGTCAAAATCATGGAGGACAACCAGTACTGGATCTTTGCTATCCTTGACCCCCGGTATAAAAACAACATCTCGTCTTTTATTCCGGTAGAGGGGAGGGCCAATCGCATCAATGCTTGCCACAGGCAATTGGTGCAGAATATGATGGAGATGTTTCCAGCATGTGACAGTGGCGGCAGGGAGGGCAGTTCCTCCAGTAGGCAACCAAGTTCTCACCGGTCCACACAAACGAGGGGCACACTGTCTAAGGTCTGGGACACCTTGATGGCACCCCCTCGCCAAAGTGCCGCCACGGAGGGTCCTAGTGTCACCAGGCGTGAGAAGTATAGGCGCATGTTGCGGGAATACCTTTCCGACCACAGCCCTGTCCTCTCCGACCCCTCTGCGCCCTACACGTATTGGGTGTCGAAGTTGGACCTGTGGCTTGAACTTGCCCTATATGCCTTGGAGGTGCTGTCCTGTCCTGCCGCCAGCGTCCTATCTGAGAGGGTGTTCAGTGCAGCCGGTGGCATCATCACTGACAAGCGCACCCGTCTGTCAGCTGAGAGTGCCGACCGGCTCACTTTGATAAAAATGAACCACCACTGGATAGAGCCTTCATTTTTGTGCCCACCTGTGTAAAGCACCCCAACATGAAACTCCATGTCTGTACTCAACCTCTCCAATTCCTCCGCATCCTCATACTCATCCACCATAAGCGTTGCACAATTCTGCTAATACTAGGCTCCCTCCAACATGATTTCCCCCAACTCTGCTGGTTAGAGGCTCCCTCCACCCTGATTTCCACCAACTCTGCTGGTTAGAGGCTCCCTCCACCCTGCTTTCCCACAACTCTGCTGGTTAGAGGCTCCTTCCACCATGAATTTGCCCAAACTGGGCTGTTTAGAGGCTCCCTCCACCATGAATTGGTCCAAACTGGGCTGGTTAGAGGCTCCCTCCACCATTAATTGGTCCAAACTGGGCTGGTTAGAGGCTCCCTCCACCATGAATTTGCCCAAACTGGGCTGTTTAGAGGCTCCCTCCACCATGAATTTGCCCAAACTGGGCTGTTTAGAGGCTCCCTCCACCATGAATTGGTCCAAACTGGGTTTTTTAGAGGCTCCCTCCACCATGAATTGGTCCAAACTGGGGTGGTTAGAGGCTCCCTCCACCATTAATTGGTCCAAACTGGGCTGGTTAGAGGCTCCCTCCACCATGAATTGGTCCAAACTGGGCTGGTTAGAGGCTCCCTCCACCATGAATTGGTCCAAACTGGGGTGGTTAGAGGCTCCCTCCACCATTAATTGGTCCAAACTGGGCTGGTTAGAGGCTCCCTCCACCATTAATTGGTCCAAACTGGGCTGGTTAGAGGCTCCCTCCACCATGAATTTGCCCAAACTGGGCTGTTTAGAGGCTCCCTCCACCATTAATTGGTCCAAACTGGGCTGGTTAGAGGCTCCCTCCACAATTAATTGGTCCAAACTGGGCTAATTAGAGGCTCCCTCCACCATGAATTGGTCCAAACTGGGTTTTTTAGAGGCTCCCTCCACCATGAATTTGCCCAAACTGGGCTGTTTAGAGGCTCCCTCCACCATGAATTGGTCCAAACTGGGCTGGTTAGAGGCTCCCTCCACCATGAATTTCCCAAAACTTGGCTGTTTAGAGGCTCCCTCCACCATTAATTGGTCCAAACTGGGCTGGTTAGAGGCTCCCTCCACCATGAATTTGCCCAAACTGGGCTGTTTAGAGGCTCCCTCCACCATGAATTGGTCCAAACTGGGTTTTTTAGAGGCTCCCTCCACCATGAATTGGTCCAAACTGGGCTGGTTAGAGGCTCCCTCCACCATGAATTTCCCAAAACTTGGCTGTTTAGAGGCTCCCTCCACCATGAATTGGTCCAAACTGGGCTGGTTAGAGGCTCCCTCCACCATGAATTTCCCAAAACTTGGCTGTTTAGAGGCTCCCTCCACCATGAATTGGTCCAAACTGGGCTGGTTAGAGGCTCCCTCCACCATTAATTGGTCCAAACTGGGCTGGTTAGAGGCTCCCTCCACCATGAATTGGTCCAAACTGGGTTTTTTAGAGGCTCCCTCCACCATGAATTTGCCCAAACTGGGCTGTTTAGAGGCTCCCTCCACCATGAATTGGTTCAAACTGGGCTGGTTAGAGGCTCCCTCCACCATTAATTGGTCCAAACTGGGCTGGTTAGAGGCTCCCTCCACCATGAATTGGTCCAAACTGGGCTGGTTAGAGGCTCCCTCCACCATGAATTTGCCCAAACTGGGCTGGTTAGAGGCTCCCTCCACCATGAATTGGTCCAAACTGGGTTTTTTAGAGGCTCCCTCCACCATGAATTTGCCCAAACTGGGCTGGTTAGAGGCTCCCTCCACCATGAATTGGTCCAAACTGGGGTTTTTAGAGGCTCCCTCCACCATGAATTTGCCCAAACTGGGGTGTTTAGAGGCTCCCTCCACCATGAATTTGCCCAAACTCTGCTGGTTAGAGGCTCAATCCACCCTGATTTTCAAAACAAATGTTGGTGCCAACCTCAACTTACTACAAGGGCCAAATTCACTGCTGGTGACAAGCTCTCCTCACTGCAAGTGCCAAATACACATGTTTCAAGGTGTTTTCCTACTGTCAGAGAGGTGGTATTGAGTGTGTAAAGTGTGTAGTTGTTAGGCTGTGATGTTGGGGTAATAGAGGGTCTTTGGTGTGTTAGATGCCCCCAGACATGCTTCCCCTGCTGTCCCAGTGTCATTCCAGAGGTGTTGGCATCATTTCCTGGGGTGTCATAGTGGACTTGGTGACCCTCCAGACACGGATTTGGGTTTCCCCCTTAACGAGTATCTGTTCCCCATAGACTATAATGGGGTTCGAAACCCGTTCGAACACACGAACATTGAGCGGCTGTTCGAATCGAATTTCGAACCTCGAACATTTTAGTGTTCGCTCATCTCTAATAGTGATGTCACTAATTTCCATGGGACTGCCAGTCTTCTAGTACAGATAGGAGTGCCAGTCATCCAAGTACCCTGGAGTTAGAACGCAAGGGAACTTTCAGTCCAGACTAGCAGTATTCTGGTTGCAGTAGGACATTCAGCAATGTAACATTTATTCCCAATCTTGTGTATTGGGTTTGAGTGTCTCTAATGAACAGCCTCTTTAAGGTTCTAGGTGCCGATGTACAATTGAAAACAGGGATCCCCATGGTCATTTATACTACTGGTGTCTTGTTATGTGGCACAGGGGGCTTTCTCTGGCATCAGGGCCTGGGTGTACTTTCTACTTCATCCCTATATCTGTGTCCCTGTGTCTATCTATTCGATTTAGCTGACGTTTGTATCAGTTTGCATGGCAGCACAAGCCCACTGCCTCAATATAAGTACATAATAAAATGAGACACAGACCAAGTTCTATTTTGGATAAACAAGAGCACAGTGTTTTATTAAGGGTAACCCATACATCATAAATAATAAATAGTTAGGGCTGGTTCACATCTGCGTATAGTGTTCCATTGGGGGAGTCCGCTTAGGGACCCCCCCTCCCTGAACTAAATACCGAACGCATTGATAAGTGGTGAGCACTGAAAGCACACAGGCCCCATAGACTATAATGGGGTCCGTGTGTTTTCCTTGCGGTGTCCACGCGAGTCATGCGGAGAGAAAAGTACTTCATGAACTACATTCCTCCCTGCATGACTCATGTGGACACCGCGCGGAAAACACATGGACCCATTATAGTCTATGGGGTCCGTGTGCTCACCACTTGTCAATGCGTTCAGTATTCCGTTAGGGGGGTCCCCAAGTGGAATACTGAACGCAGATGTGAACCAGGCCTTACTCAAATAACCATCAATGAAATTCAACAAGCAGATTATCCCCCTATGAATCAAGCAGACCTTATCTAGGTGACAGCGCCCCTCTAACAACACATGGTGAAAAGAGCATTCTTAAACTTGGAAGGGCGGCGTTCAGGTCTTGAATCTTTAGCACATGACCACGGCGGAGATCACCTTCTATAAAGTCCCAGTTTCCAGCCACTGGAAAGTGACATCCAATGAGTTGTTGCCAGGGAAGATGTCTGCCCATAGACAGACGGGGCCTTTCAAATATCCAGTGTGGCCAGAGATGACCCCTGAGCATCCTGGCACAACAGGTTGTCTCATGACTGGAACTTAACCTTGATGCTGTAACGTCGCCATACACCTTGAAGACATTGATATTATAAGCATTACACGTATTCCTCAGTCTGCAGATTAACATTCCAGTGGCTTTACTCAGAACTTGCTCCAATTACATGTTAGTGCATGACCTTATCCGCAAAACACTCCTGTTATTATATAATTGCTTGGCACACATTTCTGTGCACGCCTGTGTTCGGAGGAGGCGCCGTATCACATTGTACTTACCTGCTGTTATATCAGCAGTGCAATAGCTAATACATGTACTGTAGACGCCAGAGAATTCTCCAATGTGGACGTCTGCCAAGTCAGGCAAGGAAACTGCAGAAGTGCTGCTATATGGTCTATGGAGGACCAGTGTCGGACTGGCAAACCAAAGTACCGGAGGATAATCTGGTTGGCCCGGGCTCTAATACAATAATGATCCAGCAGATTATACACAAATATCAAGTGTACTGTGTGGCATTGTGGAATGGAACCCCACGATAACTTTTTCTGGTTCATCCAAGGACCCTCAGTCTAACACGTGAGCCTAGGATATGTCCACACTGCAGAATCACACGTCATAAAAACCAATGTGTAATTTTACCGTGGAACTGGTGCGGACATGATGATTTTCCTAATCCAATGTGGTATTTGTAATTGGCTCTGCCAATAAGTCACAGCCACTTGTCTAGCAAGTCTGAAAAATGTTAGCTCACACTAGATGTACCAAATGAGCCAAATATGTGCCACATTCATGTCAGCGTCTAGTCATAGGCACCGTACTTAATCTGGACCATTGTTTCCTGTGAGTGCAAGAAGTCAAATTAGAACCTCTAAGTGATTGACAATAAAGCTGTCAGTGAGTTATTCAGCAACATTACACTACTTACAGGAGCAGTCTCAAAATAAGGGGGCATTTTTATATTTCAACTGCACTACCAATGCACACCACCAGGTGGCAGACAGAGACAAACACCATTGTCAAATGTAGGGCAATCAAATAACATGGCCAGAAAATTGTGCTACATATAAAATGTGTTTGTGTGTCACTGAAATACTGAACAATGCAATAAATTATTGTCTGATGAGGGTGAAATAAAGATGTATTTGAACATTTGCTTGCAACTCAGCAGTGCACACGTTAAAGACAAGTCTGTGCAGCCTTGGCCTATGTGTCACTACCGCCGTGCTTATGCTTATCATACACATTTATATTCATTTTTCTACACAACAGCACTGCTATACAGACAATATGTTTAAAATAGCATTAATAATTCCATATAAAAGCTGCATGCCCTTTTTTCGGGTGCGGTATTAAGTGCACCCTCCACAATAACCATAACACTCGCCCATTTTCTAGCCCCGCCAATATGAATAGAAAGCTCTGCACAGATTGTTCTGTTCCCTTTATGTGTATCTTCTGCGGTGCAAATATGTAACTAGACTTTATGGAAAATTTTTACGTGCTATTAATACCCATTGGCAAAACTGCCTACAATGCAAAATAATCTTGCATAATCCTCGGATCATTTGCGTCTCCTCTCAAAAATGAGGTCATATTGGGGTGACCACACCTCTGTCAGAGAACTGGCGAGAACACAAATAGGCTCTGGTTGGTTTGGAAAGCTACAACTAGGTTTTGCTCCGTGTTGTTTTGGCTATACCATATCTAAGGAGAACACTGTGTTCTTTTTCATCTGCAGTGTAAACAAGATATTAGTGCGGTTACGATGGCTGTGGTGTCAGGGAGACACCAGCAGGGGGAGCCAGTGATCATGTTATAATAGAAAATGCAAACTAATGTCCAGGAACTCCAGTGTCACAGACTGAGGGGGAGGGGGAGCTCATATCATTAATAACACAAGTTATGAAATGTGTCTGCATGAATATATAGCCACTGAAATAGGCACTTATTGTTTAATTATTATTCATATGCACGAATGCAGGCTAAATATGGCATACAGAACCTTACTCTACACTACAACATGCAACATCAGCATTGTCACACCTTTATCTGTTCTGTACATACTTAGCTTCAGTCAACAACACACAGTATAGCTCACGTATGAATGAAAATAGTCTAGTATGGATCAGTGGTGTAACTAGGAATGGGGGGACCCCATGGCAAACTTTTTTAGACCCCAGAGTATAATAATCAGAGACCCAAGGGAGGATACAAACATAAAAACCACTGTTACTTATCTCTCCTGGGCTCCGGTGCACTCCCCAATGATGTCGGCCATCTTCAGTGATGGACCAGACGTCACTTGAGCCGGGGCTTAGTCAGGGGACATCTGTGACGTCACCAAGTAGGCCCGAAGCCTTCCGGAGTGCAGGAGAGGTAACTAAGGGTGCATTCACACTGAGTAAACGCTAGCTTATTCTGAACGTAAAACACGTTCAGAATAAGCGGCGTCTAAAGCAGCTCCATTCTTTTCTATGGGAGTGGGGATACGAGCGCTCCCCATAGAAATGAATGGGCTGCTTCTTTCACTCCGTGCAGTCCCATTGAAGTGAATGGGGAGTGCCGGCGTATACGGCAAGCTCTGCTCATGCCGGAGCGTACACGCCGGCACTCCCCATTCACTTCAATGGGACTGCACGGAGTGAAAGAAGCAGCCCATTCATTTCTATGGGGAGCGCTCGTATCCCCGCTCCCATAGAAATGAATGGAGCTGCTTTAGACGCCGCTTATTCTGAATGTGTTTTACGTTCAGAATAAGCTAGCGTTTACTCAGTGTGAATGCACCCTAACAGTGTTTTTTTAAGTTCCCTCACCTCCACTGGGCCCCCCATCATTATACTCGGGGGGTCTGAAAAGACCCCCCGAGTATAATGATAGTGATTATGGGGATAGCAGGCCTGCGGCCTTACTTACTAATCCCGGCTCCTGATCACAGCTGCATCCACAGAAGGGGAAATTGCTTGCGGCCTCGAGCAGGATCCAGGATCAGTAAGTAAATAGGGGCCATTCCCTTCAAGTAACAGCCTATATAAAAAAAAAATGCAATGGTGGTGGCTGTCACTGGGCTCCCTAATGTCCCGGGCCCTGTGGTAGCCATTACCGTGGCTACCCCGGTAGTTACGCCCCTGGTATAGATAGTTCTAGGAATGTGGTCCATTATTTACTAACATTTTTTGCATAGCATGTATTGCATTTTTTCAATTGAATGGTGTAGTCAGGCAACATACATATGCTAGACTAAATCTTTCAAACATGTATCCTTTACTTGCCAAAGTTACTAAATGACATATAATATCCTTTTGGAAAAATTCTAATAAACTTGTCACACACTTGACACTATTGATATAAGTCCATGTTGTGATAATTGTTTATGCTAGGATCTCTTCACATTCTATCCATGGTACATTATGCACTAGAACATATGGCATTATGCTATACTATTATATACCATCACTTTGTGATTGAGAGTCTGACATCTAAGACTCCAGCTAATCCTGAGAATGATAGCGAAGTTGCTCCAAGTACACTGCATGGCTGAGTAGCCTGGATCAATGCTGTTCATTAAAACCCTACATTTTGCAATATAGGAGGATCGTGCAAATCAAACCAATAAATATACGGTGCTATCGTAATATCGGTCTAGCTGCCTATCTATCTATACATATAACAAAGACATATAGGTGTGCCGAAGTGGCAGCTGATACTGGGATCTAGTACCTCATGGGATCCCAAAATTCCCTTGTCCCACAAGTGCCACAATTGCAAGATTTTGCAGATTTTGCACTGGGACCAAGGTGCTTTAAGTTATGCCTATCTATGTATATAAGTTATATCTCATTTTATAAAAGGAGCCAGTGGTACAGTATATAGGTGTTGTTTACATCTAGTGTGTATGTATACATGTAATATAGCCTAAGAGAGGTCTTTATGTGGATAATATTATTTGTCTGCAAATCTAACGAAGAGCTTATGGCGTGAAAGTGATAAATATGACGTGAACACTCACTATAATTGTAATATAGTTATCGTCCAATAGCTTTTCATTGAATATGCTTGGATCATTTGCTATGTCTTGAAATTCTCTTTTTTGCAATGACGAAAATGCAAATATTAATATGAAAGAATAGAATAGATACATAGAAATACATCCATATGTCTCTTGCAATTTGCTGCAATTGCCAGGGTCCCATCATGGTAACTACTGGCGTTATGTTCCATATAAATCTATAAAATCTAGTAAGCGTGTAATAATAAGACGAGACTTTATTACGTTCCAGCTGTATATTCTCATTTTTGCAGGGCTCTTCACATCTCTTTGTCCTGTGCAGCTTCACA
This sequence comes from Leptodactylus fuscus, assembly GCF_031893055.1. Taxonomy (NCBI): domain Eukaryota; kingdom Metazoa; phylum Chordata; class Amphibia; order Anura; family Leptodactylidae; genus Leptodactylus; species Leptodactylus fuscus. The sequence goes on along the minus strand of NC_134275.1, from coordinate 23,946,043 downwards.
AAAACACAAATAAATGTTCAGAGGAAAAACACAGAAACTTATTGTGCAAATGTATGTCAATATATTGCAGTGAACTGAGGCTGTTTATTAGCTCTGTGGTTTGGAGGAGGGGGGTGTATTACGAAGTCAGCCTACTTTGCATAGAGGGGGTGACACCATATGACGTCACCACCCATTGCTATATAAGGAGGCGCAGCACTGAAATAGCCTTCAGTTTAAGCTTGCTTCCTGAGCAGTCGATGCCTGAGCGCAGGGCAGGGTGTCCCATTCATACAGTACAGGATATATACCGCTTACCACTGCACAGCTTTCCTTTGTGGACATCTACACTTACATATTATCCTGCAAACATGAGTACAGGAGTGTGTAAATACCCCATGGAGGTGGCCGTCTATGAGCTGCACAATTTCTCCATTTCTTTCTTCTCCTCCCTTTTGGGGGCAGATGTCGTGTCTGTTAAGCTGGATAACAGGTAAATATGAAGATTTATCGGAATATTTAACTTGATGTCATTTATAGGGCTGCAAAGCAACCTCTGCAAAATCTGACTGCGGCAGGTGCTCGTCCTTGGCTTCATAGGTTTTCATGTATATTCAGTACAATAGCGTTCATCTTATGCATTTCTAGGATGCACCGTGCATGCTTTTTAATTAGAATTTATTTTGATATTTTATTTGATAATTTTTTTTTATATATAATTCTCTGTATGAATTGCACAATAGAGTTAATAATTACATAATATATCTACACTTATACATAATATATATCTATATAATCAATGCTATTGTGGTATTATTAGTAATGGTGCAGTGCAGTCTCCGTTCCTTTGTAATAGGACTGTAGCCTTGCATTGCTATAGTCAATGGCTATAGTCTATAACACCGCAGACATGCCTGAGCTTTGTTGCATTGACGGCTGGTGGGTTGGAGCAGGATTATCCTGGTTTGGACTGGAATAGCTCTGTTTCCGCCTACTTGTTTGTCAGAGTATTGCAGAAGACCATTGCTTTGTCTGGGCTGTCAGTTTAACCCCTGCGGGGATGTACACACGCTGCACAGTCTCCTGCTTGCAGTGCGCTTTACTATCATTTTTACATAAGAGGTGAACTATATGACATAGATTAAATAAGCATTACGCAGTTACATTGACACTAAATTGCCTTTCTTCTTCTTACAGTGCTTCAGGAGCCAGTGTGGTTGCAATAGATAACAAGATTGAACAAGCTATGGTGAGTATCATCTTCCAAAACCAATATACACATAATGTGAAATTGTGCAGATATTTAGGATTTTATCCCATTCTTCTCGCAAAGAGCATGTCCCTGTACAGATTGCTTATAATGGAGATGAATATACTGTACATGGCATGCTTTGTGTGCTGTAGTTGTAATAGGCGTTTGCACAGGAGTTGCATCAGCTCAGCGTGTCGGTGTAGGTTGGTGAGTGGGATCTCCCTGTTGTTCCATACGAAGACGTAGCGCTGCTTGTTGCTGAGCAGATTTCTCAGCGCAGGTTGTGGGATCTCATTGGATAGAGTAGGACTGCAGTGTAAGCTGCAGACAGCACCAGGCTGGGTATGTGGGAATCCCATACTCAGGAAGGAAACTGCAGACATTTCAACAATAGCGCCTTCTCTCTCCGCACTCCAGCATGTCTGCCCTACTGGAATAACAACCTGCTTAGGTGCACTGCATTGCACTTTAGCGTCAGTCAGTTACTGTAGCTGTCACCTTGTATATTAATCTGCATATGCATTATTTATTGAATAAAAACAGTATTGTGTTAAAATTGCATAAATGTAATATGCTCACACATACACAACAATGTAATTGTAGACCTTTTGTGGTTGGTTAACTTAGGTTTTCCAACATATATGATTTCCAACCTGACAATGGAAGGGTTAAACACGCTGTGCTTGATTCAGGTCCATCTAGACTGAGCAGAAATTATGCATGAAACTTGCATTGGATCATCCCACTAATGTCAATTTATTTTTCTTTGTCCTTTAGGATTTGGTAAAGAACCATCTCATGTACGCAGTGCGGGAAGAGGTGGAAGTCTTGAAGGAACAGATCAAGGAGCTGGTAGAGAAAAATTCTCAGCTCGAACGGGAGAATTGCCTACTAAAGAATCTCGCCAGCCCAGAGCAGATGAAGAAATTTCAATCCCGGCTTCCTTCAGATGAGACAAGGGAGATTTCAAGCCTAGATTTTATACATGCTACCCAACCACGCTCAGCTGGATCTGCAGTTTAAGTGGCTCTGTCTTTGGAGTGGACAGAGCCACAGAACTTTTCCTAATCGTCTCCTCGATAATGAGAAAAAAATGTAATTTTTTTCCCCCCTCTTTAAAGTGTCACCTTGGCCTGGAGGGTCGTTGACTAGCCTATACTGGTACCATGAGATGTACCAGGGCTAGAACAAGGCTTCCTCACAAGTCTTTTCTTATAGAGAAGAGTGAGAGAAGCCATTCATGGACTCTTAAGAAGAGTACCAGTAAGACAGAGCTTGTCCGCTATGGAACCTGCCTTTCTTGGTGTCAGGCTTGTAACGCAAAGCCAAGATAATAGCAGAAGCTGCTGAAGAAGTCCACAGACCGCTTCTGAAAGAGTTCTCTAACCATGGAGTACAAAGTTGGTCAGAGGGACCATCTCTGTTTGGCTTGACCATAAACTGATCCGAAATGGAAAACAGAGATTGGTCTCCTCCAGAATGTAGAGACTGGTATAGGATACGTTGCTCCATTTGGTTGAAGAATACAGCCGAGCTTGAGATGCACCTAAACACTTTGAAATGGATATCTGTAGTTAGATGGCACATAGAAGCCCTAGTGAGAGCTAGTGGAGGTTTTCCAAGATCCCCCCACATATAACAGGGCTGTAAGCATGGGTTTACAGAGATAGTGTTCAATGTTGGATAAGCGGTTGCCATAAAGTCTCTCCGAAGGCTTGGAATATGCTACATGTAACATGGACATTGTTACTCTTTTTTTCTTTCTTTTGTCTTTTTTATACATGTCTAGAATAGATTGTATATCTCTTACTTCCCTCATTTCCATTTGTCTTCATGCAAAAGCACATTGGCTGACAAAGAGCCTCCTGTAAAGTTCACACGACACTTTAAAATCTGGGAAAAGCAAGACGACAGACTTTTTTTTATACTGCAATATTAATGACTTATGGACTAAAATGTCAAACAATAACCTTACATGGCTCAATGGATTCAGAACTTTCTGCTGTTTAATGTTATTGTAAGAGACCTGCAATGTACATAACTTTGAGTCGCAATAAAACCTTTTTCATATATACCTATGAGAATGTTTCATTCTTACAGATATTAATCTTGTTTTATTGCAAGTATGGATTTTAGATCAGCCATTAATCCTTAGCACCTTGCAAGGAGGGGCAATAGGTAGCAAGTAATAAACATTGATATTGTGCTGTAGACTTTCAGACCCTTGGATGTCATTGTAGAGGTAGCTAGACATCTTCAGTAGTCATTTGTTGGATGCTCTTTTGGCCCACAGCTATTCCTTTCTCCCCAGTAAACGTGTTCTGAATGGGAAGAGGGAATGAAGCAGCTGTCAGACATCTCTGGTGGCGAGAAGATAAGAGAGCTGCTTATATTAAGGGGTTAATCTAATGTATATGGGCACTTTTAGGGTTGGTTCACAATAGCGCTTGTATTGCATCCGCATGGAGACCCCCCCGGACGGAATGCAATCGCAATTGCAAGCGATGTGCTTGCAAAGCACATGGAGTCCATAGACTATAATGGGCTCCGTGTGCTTGCCGCGCACTGTCCGCACAAATGCACACAGAGCCCATTATAGTCTATGGGCTCCGTGTGCTTAACTGCACAGGGCTTGCATTAGCATTGGTATTGCGTTCGGGGGGTCTCCATGCGGACTCCTTGCGGACGGAATACAAGCGCTAGTGTGAACCAACCCTAAGGCTCCATACTATTCATTCACTCTACCTCAAAAGCTAAATCAGGTATCTACTTCTATTTTTCATGGTAATTGACATCAGTTTAAAGCCACATTAAGATGTGGACCATAATATGGCTTGCTAAATAATATATGATATAGTCTGCAGGTTGCGTTGTCTGTCTATTAGCAGTGACTTCAATGCTTTCCGAGAACAGCTTGGCCTGTGATTTCTGGGATCCATGATATGTATATTCCCAAATCACCCATGTACAAATAAGTCACATTTGTAGAATTAGCCATAGAAATAATCATTAGGCTGGGGAGACTTTTTCTGTGACTATTGTCAAATATCCAAGAATTGGAGTGTTATCCTGCAACGCCTTGACGAATACGTGTGAATGGAGTCACATTGATGATGCTGAGCCTGTGACTTATAGTCTCACAGTAATGAAGCCTTGCTGGATCTTTTTGCAACCCAGTGTCAAGGGTGTGCCATTGTTACGGTCACAAGATGATTCCATTCATATATATTAGTGAAAGAGTAACAGGACGACATGATCATCTGAGTGCAACCACAGTTGTCATGTAGTGCAGGCCTTATGGTTACATCTCCGGAACAGAAAGCAACCAGTTCTGACTGATGGATCTGATCTGCTCCATGGTGGGGACATTTATTAAGCCTCAGACAGTTCAGTTTACCATCAATGTAGAGCAGGGGTCCTCAAACTTTTTAAACAGTGGGCCAGAGGCAGAGCAGGTCGCACAGACATCGGGAGCGGTGCCCTCCAATAGGTAAAGTGAAGTGCGCTCCATGGCCTGGCCCGAGCTCCCCAGGAGCTTCATTATAAATGCACGCCTGCTGGCGTTGTCGGCAGGGCCAGACAGAAGTGCTTGGCGGGCCGCATGTGGCCCTCGGGCCGCAGTTTGAGGATTGCTGATGTAGAGCAATACATGTGAATACAAACTGATGCCCAATTTTTCACACATGGATGACTATGGATGGGATAAATTAGTCATAGAATAGGAAATATCTTTGTCTGCAGTTGTCTGCCAGCTTTATGTTTGGTCTTAGTCATTTGCACCCAGCGGATGCTTTTGCATATACCCAGATCACATAAAAGCTTAGCTATAGTATATTCACACTACAAACACAGATTTCACTATAGACCCATTTATTATGGTGTTGCTGATTTATTTGCTTGAGATTTTTTTTTTTTTCTTTGACTTGTAATAAAACACCCTTAAAAAGTAAAAGCAAAAATGATATCTGCAGCACATAATTACGGTACATTTTCCGTGCCTGTGCTATACTGTGTTCTGTATCTCATAGCGGTGCAAGGACGATCACTGTTGCAGTTACTTTCTGTGGTTTACATTGACCGCACAAACGTCAGACTAAGATGGGTGGTGCAATGGAGGAAAATAGTGAAACTCAGATCAGTAACTCGCCCGCCCGCCAGCAGAAAGATTGCGTCCTAGAGTCTTGTTTGTTTCTTTGTTACCAAGGCGAACGGCGGTCACACCCACAGTGAAAGGAACAAACAAGCTCGAAATTGATCCACAGTCTTGGAGTGTTGTGTGACCCTGGTGCGGGACAAGTGTGCAGACATTAATGACATGCTAATGACACATGGGCTGAGAGATGTGAGGAAAATGTATACAATGCACAATGGTGTCTCTAGTCTAAAACACGTGGTCTGTAGGGACCCCATTACAGGCAGAGCGCCCCAGGGCTTTCGAGCTAAACCTCAGATTCCTTAAAAATCTCATTGACTCCTGTCTGTTAAGATAATTCTGCGGCTTGTTTTTCTTTTTTCTTAATCTGCAAACCAGATTTCCCCGGCGCAGACAGGCCCAGAGACTATGACAATGTTATAGAGAGACAAATCTAAAGAGAGTCACCAGGAAACTCCATCGCACCAGCTCCAGTATTTGTAGATGTTATACTGAGCACTTTCATAGCTTTAGATCACAGGTCCACCATATCCGTGTAAAAAAGCAGAATAGAGACCCCCTGAAGGCCCCGACACAACCCCTTTAACTTGAGCCGCATTTGCAAAAAAAAAAAGGGCTTATTTAAGCTAAGGCTCCACGTAGCGAGCCACAGACATAAAACCGCTGCGGAAAAGTATTTTTGTTTTTTTTCCACATTTATGTCTCTATTACACCTATGTGAAAAACGCCATTGTTTACGTAGGTATACTTGACATGCTGCGATATCAAAAATGCATGCAACGGTTTTGGAAATCGTTGTGGATTTTTTTCTGCAATGTGTGGATGGCGAATGCCAGTAGCCCATCCACTCTGCAGGTACTGTAAAACACAGTGTTTGTGCAACAAGGGGCTTGAGCTGTGGCAACTATAGCAAGATGAAGCAGGACACTGCTTTATTCACTGCAATTTGGAGGTGATTTTGAAGTGGAAAAATCCATATCTATAAGACCTTTTGACAGGTCAGAGTTTTGGTTTGTAGAAAGATTTGCACTTTTTCTGTTCTGTTGCTCCTGGTTTTGGCTGAACATATATTAGCATGTATCTAGTATGCCAGTAACCTAGTAAGCCAGCAAACTCCGGCAATAAGTTTTCAGTTTGGTGTCTGTTAGCATGACAGTGAAATGCGTAGTAACATAGGCTAGGCATTAAAAACTGCATACAGTTCTTCAGTAATGATGCACTATATAAACCCAGCCTAATAATCAGTGATGCAATACACTGATCAAGCACTGATGTGTGAATAAGGGTTGGTTCACACTAGCGCTTGTACACCCGCATGGACACCTCCTGGACAGAATACAATCGCAATTGCAAGCGATGTGCTTTCAAAGCACACGGACCCCATAGACTATAATGGGCTCCGTGTGCTTACTGCACACAGCCCGCACAGATGATTCGTGCTTGCAATTGCGATTGTATTCCGTCCGGGGGTGTCCATGCGGGTGTACAAGCGCTAGTGTGAACCAACCCTAAGGCTTAAGACCTGCTCTGGAAAGATGGCATAGATCCCATTCCTAAATTTACACCATGCGATTCAGGTCCCGGGCAGCACAATGGCTTAGTGCGGTGGTTCTGGGTTTGAATCTCCATCTCTATGGAGTTTGTATGTTCTCATTGTGTATATAATTAATAATAATAATAATAATAATTAATAATAATAATCTTTATTTATATAGAGCCAACATAGGTTTCTCCCACACGTGAACAATATACTGAGAGATAAATTGGTTTACCATTAAAAAATAACCATAGTGGGTGTTGGGGACGAATGCCTTTATGGCAGTCACTGACTTCCATTCTCCACAACTCTCCCTTTGAGTCCTTAGTGTGACAAACGTGCATTAGCCATGGTGTAGTTGTATTACTACCTATCTAAGAGTTCTATGATGACACATTCATCCTTTGTTATGACGGGCTTGTCATACTGGCTTTTGAAAGCAATGGATGAGTCAGTCCATTAGAGATCATTTCCACACGTATAGATCTTGCTTCCCTGGCATTATTTATGTCTTGTATTCCTAGTTACAGGATGTGGTGATTCCCTCTAATCACTTCCATATTGCCTGTGCATGTCATGATAGCGCTATAATAAGACGGAAGCCATATTTGTTTAGTTCTAGGAGCTATTTTCGTTCTGAACCAAGCTGCCCATAAAGCATAAGCTTTCTATTCAGTGCTTAGCTGAGGCCATACATTGTACATGTAGCAGCTGCCGGACAAACGCTTTCATATCCAACTCCGGCATAATCGAATATGGATTTTTTTTCCAATGAGGAGTGCGAAATACGTTGCTGTTGAAACTTCCATCTGGCGAGAATCTAAATTCATCAGCAGAGATAGATCACGAAGAGATTATTACATCTGCTTTGATATAATTTAGACTTAATTTGCTAAATTTGGCCTATCTTTAAGTTTAAGGCCTCGTTCACATCTGTGTCGGTAATCCGTTTGGGGTAGTCCACATGGAAACCCCCCCCCCCCCCCCGAACGGACTACCGAACGCTTACACCACTTTCTATACCACTCTGCTACTGGAATGAGACCGTGACAATTTTTTGAGACTTTTTAGGGTCCATTCACACAGAGGAAACTGGTGAGGAATTTTGTGTAGAATTTTCCACGCTGAAAAAAAAGCCTTCCATTGATTTTAATGGGATCTGCTAGAGTTTTTTTTCCACTAGCAGAGCCTTTTTTTTCAGCATGGAAAATTCTACACCAAATTCCTCACCATTTTCCTCTGTGTGAATGGACCCTTAAGAGGACTAAGTGACATAAAAATGGTAATATTTTTTTGCACAAAGTTGCACAATAAGTTGCAAAGTCCTATTTCAGCACTTTTTGATGCTAGAGGTTTATTAGGAAGTTAAATGCTAGATGCACATCACATTTTGGGTGAACAATAATAAAATGCCCAAAATAATCTTCTTGTGTGTACAATGAATTTACACATAAACTTTCATTATCCACAAATTTACCAAGGATGACCTTTCCAGGTATGTTTTGCTGGTTTATGTGTGGACACCAATGCCTCAGTAGATCAATAGACCTGAGTCACATAACATAATGTCAAAACAAGGCAGGAGACGGAAACCTGCACGACTCTTTCAAACCCATTCATTTGTTCTCCGCCGCGAAACCGTTTTTTTAAATCCGGACACCGAGTCGGACCTGCAGTACTCTGTGTCTGGTTAAAAAAAAAACGGTTTTGCGGCGGAGAGCATAAAACGCTCACCGCCGGACCCGGTCTGTGGTTTTTGTCTTCTTGCATGCAGAAGACGGAAACCACAGAACGGAGACCAGAACGCAGGTGTGAACCTAGCGTTACTGTGATCTGATAATTAAACCCTTCTGTTTTTTTTATTAATTGAATGAATGAATGAATGAATGAATGAATTAAGTTACCCAACTGGCATAGGAAGCAAGAGATTTATAAAGATGCTTCAAAAGTCTGTCTTCTGCCCCTGCACCAGAATGGAAATCTACTCCAGTAACTATGAACCATATTGTTAGGGCATGTATATCATCCCCCTGTTATTAGATAAATATATACACGTAACAGAATGGCTCACACAGAAGAATGGAGAGTCAGACCTGGTTCACATCTGCGTTCGGTATTCCGTTCGGAGAATCCACTTGGGGACCCCCTGAATGGAATACCGAACGCATTAAAAAGCGGTGAGCAGTGAAAGCACGCGGCCTCCATAGACTATAATGAGGACCATCCGTGTGTTTTCCGGGTGGTGTCTACACGAGTCATGCGGAAAGAAAAAAAACTTCTCTCCGCATGATTCATGTAGACACCCCACGGAAAACACACGGACAGACCCCATTATAGTCTATGGGGTCCTTGTGCTTTCACTGCTCACTGCTTTTTTAATGCGTTCGGTATTCTGTTTGGGGGGTCCCCAAGTGGATTCTCCGAACGTAATACCGAATGCAGATGTGAACCAGGCCTTAGGAACCACATTAGAGTGAACCAGAGGCAAGCCAATGGCTGAGTTTGATAGGAGAGCATGACAATGTGTACGGATCCTTTTGCAGAATGGTTTTATATAGGCTATATATACTATAGGCACAATATTTTTTAGTATGCAGTGACAGGTTAAAGGGAATGTAAAAGGGCAATTGTGCCCTGATGTGCAGGAAGTTATGGATGGTTAGCAGCCCTTCTTACCAGTACCTTCTATTCTGTCCCTTCACAACATATAATTGTAACAAGACATAAAGCGTATCTTCAACAATACAAATATATATGTGTGTATGGACACCGCTACTAGTATCATGCACTTTAGATACTCACTATTGATAATGTTTGAGTCCAAATGTGAAGCATACTCATATATATTCCTTCTTTTTATCCTACTAATGGTCTGAGTTCTTAGTTTACTTCATTAAGCTGGACATTTGCCAAGTCCTCATGTGATGCCTCCTGCATGTGTGTACCCGATGTTCTATCCCACCCTCCTGCAGAGCCACGGAGAGATAAAAACGGAGATAGACCAAACATAACACAACCCCTCCTCTCTTTATCTTATTCCAGGCGCTCTGGAAGGAGATGGAAATTTCCACATACATCTAATGGAATAATTTGTATCTGTATCAAGCATATCATATCATATCATATCATTCCTATCCCGTGAAAGCTGTTACCTAAGGTATGAGCAATAAAGTACTAGTAGTAATAATAATTGACCTTTATAATAGTTGCCCTGTATAAACTGAGCAAGCAGTTAGTTGATTAGATATGGAGAGTGAAGAGCTGGAGGGACATCAGGAAGACCAGGGAAGGAGCGGGGTGAATACAGATAGACGGTGTGAAAGGGGTTCCGAGAAAAGGAAGCCTCTTGTTCTGTTCATCCAAGCAAAATTGCCAAGTTGGGTGATGATGTGAAGATATCAGTGACAAATATGGCAGCCTTATGAGATACTTCTGTCCCTAAAAGCTGTTAGGATAGTCCAGCGAGTAGTCAGAGAAGGGACAGTAGTGCAAGGTGGTTACTCAGGAAGACATGGAGAATAATTTGTCGCCTGGATCGGCTCATCTTAATGGTTTGCTGTCTACCTGGTGCCAAGGTTCAGTATGTGGTGGAACAGCTGTAGGTGGAATTGCAGAAGGATGTGACCACTGATAAAATACTTCATGACATAATCTATAGACTCCCCCCTACATAACTGAGGAGTTAGAGGGTCAGTTACATAAGCAAATGGAGTGGGCGACACAGGTAAGTACACTGGTCTTGTTGGGTGATTTTAACCATCCGGATATTTACTAGGGTCAGGGTTCTGCATCCTCTGTTGCAGGACAATTTTATGGTCCAGCCTGTAGAAGATCCGACAAGAGCAATGGTTCTCAATCTTTCTAATGCCGTGACCCCGCTATACAGTTCCTCATGTTGCAGTGACCCCAAACCAAAAAATTATTTTGGTGGCTACGTCAAAACTGTAATTTTGCTACAGTTATGATTCGGAATGTAAATACCTGATATGCATTATGTATTCTCATTGCTACAAATCAAACATAAATTAAACTTAGTCATTAATCACAAAAACAATATTTAATTATATGTTGAGAAATATTTATTACTAATTCCAATAAATTAGATTCATTAACCTTGCTAAAATGTACAGGTAAATGTCAGTATAATTGACCCCCCCCCCACTGTATTATATACTCTTCAGTACGCCCCTCCACCCCACTGTAATTATATGCTCCTTAGTATCACCCCCCACTGTATTCTATACTCCTAAGTATCACCCCCCACTGTATTATATGCTCCTCAGTAACTCCCCACTGTATTATATAATACTCAGTACCACCCCCCACTGTATTATATGCTCCTCAATACCCCCCCCACACACACTGTATTATATACTCCTCAGTACCACCTCCTTCACTGTATTATATACTCCTCAGTACAACACACACACTCTGTCATACTTACTCATGAAGAGCCGCCGCCGCGCATCCTCCTCCTTCAGACTGCAGGAGCGATGACATCATCACGCCTGCGTAGGGGGCAGAGCTCACTCTCCAGCCTAAACTGACAGCTTTACAACTGAAAGCAGTGATCTGCTCACTAACAGGGAATCGGATTCCCCATTAGTGAGCGATTCAGGCGACAGCACATGGGCCACATGCGGTGGGCCGGATAAATATCCTTGGCGGGCCGCATGTGGCCGGTGGGCCGTAGTTTAAGGACCCCTGGGCTAAAGCCATTGGAAATATGTATTTTCTGATGGCTTTAGGCGACCCCTGTGTTTTGGTCGTTAGACCCCTGCCAGGGTTGCAACCCACGGGTTGAGAACTGCTGAACTAGAGGGTTGTTCTGCTGGATCTGATCATTTTTAGTAATCTATAACTTACCGAAATGTCACTGTTGTTGTAAACCTTGGTAATGGTGAGAATAACCTATCTGTCAGGATACGGAGTCGCCGCGGTCTCCTTGCTGCGCAGCGTCTCCCTGGGAGACGTGTTAGGAGTTCTATTGGGTGTGCTTAGGTCATTAAGGGTTAATCTTTTCCTTGCCTTCAGTCTCCATGCCATTAGCCATCAGGTGTGTTCTCTGCTGCTATTTAATCCCCACCCAGGCATGGATCCTTGCCAGCCATTCACTTTGTGTTTCCTGGTCCCCCTGCTCAGTCTGATTCCCTGTCTGTTTGTATTCCATATGTTTCTTGGTTTTTAGACCCGGCTTGTATTTTTGACTATCCCTTGTCTTTTGATTTGGTACCTTTATTATATCTCCTGGCTTGACCTCTTGCTCGTCTGACCTCGCCTTCTCTTCTGTGTCTTGCTGGGACTTGTGGTCCTCCCTGGTTCCATGCTGTTTAGTCTTTTGTTTTGCATTGCATTTACACTGTGCTTTCTGTTTAGGTGTGACCCCGTGACTCCAGTCCCTAGGACTTTCAGGGCCTCCTCTCCCCTTATCCTAGCCGCCGGATAGAAGGTTAGGAGCTGTGGTAGGCGCACTTCAATTAGGAAGTGCATTGGTCTGCCTCATCTCAGATATTACAGCATAGTCATAGCCGCAGGGCCTACGACCCCTTTTGTCATTAGTTGCACAGTGTTGCTTTCCCAGCTGTGTCACTTTGCACTGCCTGACCCTGACTCCAATCCTTACACTATCCTGATTTTACCTAAATTGTAAAAAACAAAAAACAAAAGTTGGGAGCACAAAATCCCTCAATTTTATAAAGATTTCTTCATTAATTGTCATTCCAAGGATGCTTGGACCACAACTTCAAGCAATGTCCAATATTTTTGGAACTAGAAGTTACAGTACCCTTGGGGTAGCAATTCAACTCCATTCTCTACCAATAGTGAAGGAGTCACAGGGAGACCCAGAGATCTTAGGAATCATGGTCATGCCCACACTACAAGCGGACATGTGCAGTCGGCTCTGCCCAGGCTTGATGCCTGGCAAAGTGAATTCAGAGCTGGAAGACGCCGCGGGGAAGCTGCACGGAGAAGACTTATAAAGGTAGGAGAAGAACCAGCGTTGCTTGGCCGACTGTATAGCATTCGGCCAATCAATGCTGGTGCTGCATCAAACTTTTCCATTCAAATAGCGAGTGGTACTCGATCGAGTACGAGTATTTCAAATACCGTAGTATTCGATCGAACACCTGCTCGATCGAGTACTACTCGCTCATCTCTAGTATTTATGCCTTCAGACAACTTGTGCCTATAGGCTGCAAATATGTAAATCCGGAACCTCCTATAAATAATGGGCTCTTTGTAGTCCAGCAAATAGCTGAATTTTTGCAGGTCCTTTCTTACCTTGTGTTGTGATTTATTATTATCTTTACCAGGTCTTTGAACCATGACATGAATTCATTGATAACCTTTGCCCTTGACCCCATAACCATGTTTTGGACTTTGTCAAAATCTTGATTACTTTGCCCCATGTCCTGCATTTGTCATTGTTGTTTTCAGAGACTCAGACCTTTGTCTATTTATGGCTTTCAAGGTTTCATTTATTAGCCTTTATCCCCCCACAACCACTGTGTCATAGAGCAGAGCAACTTGTAAGATATCTCTTAAGGGCCTATCAAGTGTTATCACTAAACCTGATGTAAACTTAGTCCTACAGAAACTCATTGTACTTGTCCTGTGTTTGGCTCATGAGCCACTGACCAAAGAGGACACATGCAGTGTACAGCTCTGATTCCTAATACACATCCAGCCATTGGTTATAGATAAGACCCAATGTGGGTGACAGACGTACTGTAGGAAGCTTAAAAGTTTGACTTGTTTGGTTTGAAAGGGACAAAAAACACATTGTAGGGAATTCATCAATCCCTCTACACCAGAAAATGATTGATATTGTAGCACACGTTTGGCACAATGCCATTCTTGAACCAAATGTGCCAGACTTTGGCCAGATTGAGTCTCCAATGGAGAAAGGCTTGGGAGTAATTGTTGATAAACTAAACTACTATGCAATTCCAGTGTGTTTTATCTAAAGTCAACAGGGAATTGTCAACTATTTACAAAGGCATGGCTTCTAGAGAAAAAGCATTATTCAACCCCGTTATAAAGAAGTGATGCAACCACATCGTGCCTATGCTATGCAGTTGTGGACACCAGTTCATAAAGAAGACATCAGATCTGGAGAGTAGGACAAAGATCAGAGTCGCCTCTTATAGCTGATGGAAGTATAATTGTATTATATGGTTCAGAAGTATTGCTATTGTAATCTGCAATATAAAAGGCTTATTACTATACAATGTTAATCCAGGAGTGTCTGAATGTTGACCCAACGATTTAGTGATCCAGAGATTTGTCTTATTACAAGGAATGGGTTGGAAGGTTTTTTTTTTGTTTGTTTTTTTTTTACTTCATGGCATATTGGGTATGTGCTATAAATAAAGTGGTTTTTTTTTTTCCTTCTTCTGTATCACCTTGGGTTTCTAACTACATGGTGGGCCATAAGTATGGATACACCCAGATAAAATAGAAGTGGTTGCTGATATCACCTTACTGTTTGTGGCATATTAGTACATGGAAGGGCGGAAACATTTGAGGCTAGGTGACGACCATGGTGGCCCATGGTGGATTCAACTTTACTTTTTTCAATGGGAAGGGGGTCATGTGACAAATCAAACACATGGAGAATTGCACAAGAAAAACAGATGGGCACTATGGTGTCACCCAGACTCCAATGTTTCTCCCCTCCCATGTACTAATATGCCACAAATGGTAAAGTGACATCAGCAACCACTTCCATTTTATCTGGGTGTATCCATAATTATGGCCCACCCTGTATCTAACAGATGAACTTGATGAATCTATGTATTTTTTTTCAAACTAATAACTATGTCCATAGCTATGTAATATTCTTTAAAATATTGTTTTTTATATATTAATGTTTGAATATCTTTGATCCAGGGGTGTGTTTTTGTAAATTTTTATCTTTTATATCATTACAACGTTTACCATAAATAACCCGTAGACAAAATTATAATTTTTGTGATTCCAAAAATTGTACAAAACCTTAAACTTTTGACTTAATCCCAAATTGTATCTACCGTATATACTCGAGTATAAGCCGAATTTTTCAGCCCAGTTTTTGTGCTGAAAAAGCCCCTCTCGGCTCATACTCGAGTCAGCAAAAAAGAAATTTTTTTTTTTTTTTTAGGGGGGGGGGGGGGGTCTATGACCAGCCACAATATTAATGTATAGAATCTACCATAAAATAGTGCAAAAAAAAAAAAAAGATTTAAAAAAAAATAAAAGTTCTAAATCCCTCCTTTCCCTAGAATACATACAAAAGTAGAAAATTACTGTGAAACACATACACATTAATTATTCCTTTGTTTGAAAGTGCCCGGTATACTGAATATAGGGTATCTGCAGTGCTCCTCTTCCATCGGGAAGGGGTTAATAGGAGCACTGCAGATCCCCTATATTCAGCCAGGCTGAATTCCAAGTGGGGGGAAGAAAAAACCCAGTCCTCAAGCTCAAGGAAGGGGCAGACAGACAAACAAAACACCCCCTCCCCTTTCCCAGCATCTACTGCACCCAAAAACTCCATTTTAATTTTTGAAATTTTCCAGTAGCTGCTGCATTTCCCCCCCTCGGCTTATACTCGAGTCAATAAGTTTTCCCAGTTTTTTGTGGTAAAATTAGGGGCCTCGGCTTATATTCGGGTCGGCTTATACTCGAGTATATACGGTATATGTAACGAGTAACTTGTTTAGCAATGTTTCCTTAGGTCAAGGTTTAGTTAGAATACAATTTATTGGCATTTATTAACACATTCTTCCCAACAATAAGGTGTATTTCTAAAACTCTCACATCTCATCCTTGAAATGGTAACTGGCCAATAGAGCTTTTAGAGCTGAATGACTAAAAAAGCATAAAAAAAGAGAAGGAAGCCAAGTGAGCTCCCCGGTGACACAAAACCTGCAATTCAGCAGAATAATGGCAGTTACCAGCTAGTTCTTTAATGGGCAGTTTATAACACAATCTCCTATTCAGCAATGTTAGCACATCTCAAACACCAACATCTTGGCAGGTTCTTGGGTTTTCTTCCAGGTGACTTGGCTCTCACCAGCTTTTCTAACTCGTACTCAAATAGCTTTTCATACCACTAAAAAAATCACTGACTCTACTTTATTTGAATTTGGTACTTATTTTTCAGATAGAATTGAATTTAACTTAAATCCATTGCCGACTCCATGAAAAATGCTGTGCTATATAATGGCAAATTGGTGCACACGGTGACAAAACCCAAGTGAATTCAACTATAGTCAATGTATACCGATGGTGTCCATCATGGGATGGTTCAGGCCCTGCCATTTTTTCCTATACCAGAGCAAAAACAAAACATATATGAACGCAGATGTGAACCCAGTCTAAACCTAAAGAAGGACAGGCATAAAAAATGACCCCACTTTATTACTATGTAATGCTCCGATGTCTGGATTGTTGACTAGTCTTAAAATCTAAAATAGAGTGCTAATCCAATCTTGCACACTAGATAAAAGGCTAGTGGGTAATCCATTTTACACCTAGATTAAGTATCTAAATTATGTTCCTATACACTTATACAGACGGTGTCAATTAAGGGCATTTACACATAAATGGGGCATTGCTGCTTAGTACAGGGCTCTATCAGATCCTTGTTTGTTTGCAGTTGGAAAAACCATTGTGTGTTAAGGTCTTAGGAAGGTGACCACCACTGTATCAATAGTCTGGAGTCTGGCTTTGCATTAATGTGGAAATGGTAAGTGAAGGCTTGGACCTGACGGACCTTGTTTTTGTCCATGTCAAGTCACTGAACTACATGCCTTTCTTTGCTGCAAAAAGTTATTGTTAGGCATGGATACTACTAAAGTGATACTCCAGCACTATGCAACATAGTCATTGAAGTAGATTAAAAATCTGTTCTTGCTGATGCTGTCATCCATGTCTATTACCTGTTTCTGTAAAACACTGCAGAGCTCATCATACTATATACCCCCAAGGACCTTACTTTGTGAGGATGTCACCCCAGCTCATGAAACTTTCACAAATTGCTGTTGATAACCCTAGAGAAGATACAGAGAGCATAGTGGCCTAACTATGAATGAGGGGGCGGGTGTGAAGCCTGGTTTACATTCGGTCTGCATTCGGAAATCCGTTCGGTTAGTCCGCATGGGGACAACCATGAACAGAATACCGAACGCATTGGGAAGCGGTGAGCTTATGAAAGCACATGGACCCCATAGGCTATAATGGGGTCTGTGTGCTTTCCGCATGTTCCATGCGGACAGAAAAATACTTCACAATCTACTTTCCTCTTTGCATGACTCGTGCAGAGACAGCGTGGAAAGCACACGGACCCCATTATAGTCTATGGGGTCCGTGTGCTTTCACTGCTCACCGCTTGTCAATGCGTTCGTTAATCTGTTCGGGGGGTCCCCATGCGGACTCCCCATATGGATTACCGAAGGCAGATGTGAACCAGGCCTGAGAGAGAGGGGCTATAGGGATCAGGGTATGTAAGTGACAGAGGATACATCTCCTGTTTGTACAGCAATCCATACTTGAAAAAAATATGATGCTGTTTTGAAGGCAAAGGGCGCTCACAAATATTGATGTGATTTATATTCTACTTTTGTTCATTTACTTAATTAACAAGAATTAACTATTATCACTTTTTTAAAGCATTCTTACTTTGCTGCATTTTTTCCACATCTACCTAAAAGTTTTGCACAGTGCTGTTTATTGATGGAAATAGACATTGTTATGTTAAATAATGAGTAAAGCAAGAAAAAGCTAGAAAAGTATAGCGTTATCTACTGACACATGCGGGCACAGCCTTCTGTGACAACATGTCCCCTTCACAATTGAGGTTTGTGGTTGTATAGTAGATGTAGCCTGTAGGAAGTAATGAAACTTAATGTCAGAACATTGTTGTATTTATGACGCAGACACCAGAGATGACACCTGATATTTCTTCTGTTTGTTATCCAAATCACTATAGTTTCATTCATGGTGGATATCATATATTAGTTTACTCGAGCTCTTCTATATTATGACATTTTGTACCACAAGTAATTACTACATGAACCATACAAATCTGTGGAGACAGTGACAGATCAAGGTAGTTGGATAAAAGAATTAGTAAAGGCATCTTTCCCAGTAGCATTGGAGAACTGTACATTCATGTCAACAGAATCTAATGGTAACGACTAGGAAACAAGGTAGTATGGTATGGTGAACAGAATCTAAAGCAGGGGTCTCAAACTCGCGGCCCGTGGGCCAACTGCGGCCCTTGGGACAATAGTTTGCGGCCCCCGGCGGACATCCCGACATCCGCCGTAATAGTACGGCACATGCCGGGTGTGTAACTATGGCAACCGCCCGGGAGCAGCAGACAACCGGCGCTAATGTCTCCGATCGGTCCCGGGACCGATCGGAGGCATTAACCCCTCTGGCGCCACGGTGAAAGGTGCTGAAGGCGCCATTTTCCCGGCAGCGCATGGGCGCCTCCATTTTGCCAGTGATCGCCGGCACCTGGAGCAAGCTCCAGGGCCAACGTCACGTTGCCATGATAGCCGGGAGCCTTTACAAGGCTCCCAGGCTTGTCTGCAATCTCTTTCTTTTGCAGCTTGCTTTATGCAGCCTGCCAAAGAAATGATGATTTTTTGCAATGCATTGCAATGCATTAGCATTGTAATGCATTGCATTAGTGATCAGACCCCCTGGGATTCAACACCCCTAGGGGGTCTAATAAATGCAAAAAAAATTTTTAAAAAAGTAAAAAAAATATAAAAAGTATTAAAAATTCAAATCACCCCCCTTTCCCTAGAACACATATAAAAGTAGTTAAATACTGTGAAACACATACATGTTAGGTATCCCCGTGTCCGAAATCTCCTGCTCTACAAATCTATAAAAATATTTTTCCTGTACGGTAAATGCCGTAGCGGGAAAAATAGTCAAAAGTGCCAAACCGCCGTTTTTTTCACTGTTTTTTGATTCTGATAAAAATTTGAATAAAAAGTGATCAAAGCAATAGCATTTCCCGAAAATGGTAGAACTAAAAAGTACACCCGGCCCCGCAAAAAAAAGATGCCCTATGCATCCCCGTACACTGACGTATAAAAAAGTTACGGGTGTCAGAATATGGCGACTTTTAGAAAGAAAAAATTAGGAAAACCTGATGCGGCCCAGCCTCACCCAGACTCTACCCCGGGGTAAATTGAGTTTGAGACCCCTGATCTAAAGGTATCATTGACTATTGGAGGATACAAGGTAGTATGGTATGATGGGTTTTTTGACAAGCCTACTCCTTTGTTTATCCAGGAAATAAAAGTTGTCCAAGATAAGTTGGCCATACACATTAGATAAATGTGGACCAATTGTCAAAGTAGTAAACTGTCCATCTAATGTATAAAAATGCTTTTTATCCCCCCTTAGGAGGAGAAGAGAGTGGAGTGTATGTTGGAGTTTGATGAGATTGACATTGCCTAACTGAGGACAGTGTCAAAAGTGCATTCAAGACTGAGACGAGCCTTAGCTCCGCTCCGTTTTTGTGACAAGTATTTCTGACCGAAATTGGGAAGGCAAGTTTTGGGTGGACCTCATAGCTACTCAGGCCCACAACTTGGGAAATTGAAGGTATTTGTGTTTTTGTGGAAGAGATAAGAGCACACTTTTTGAGGAGACTGCTTAAACTAGGGGTACTAACTGACGTCATAGAGAACCAAGCCTCAGCTCCAACACAGCGGTTACAAAGCTTCTGCCTCCATCTTATGGACATTTGCTGTTCATCTGCTTTAACTCAAGAAAAACTGTGAGTTTTTGCATCAATCATACTCATCTATTGAGCCCTCAATAAATTATTACCATCAAGGACACTCCAACTACCATCAGTCTCAGGGATGCTTACTACAGGGAGTAACTACTACCACCACTCACCATATAGACCCCTATAACTCATTGTGCTAGCCTCTGTGGAGTATCAGAGTTGTAGTGGAGCCAACTACAGCCCCCGTGAGTCAAAGTGTGGCCTACTACTACTCCGAACCTCCCTACCTTCCTCCAATGAGATGCAACTGGAAATCAAAAAGTCACACAAAGCTATTTTGACTGGATGGAATGGACTGTATTTCTGCAGCCACCTGATGTCAATACTGTCATGCCTTCAGTTTGTCTGTATTCTATGTTATGGACATCGTTCATTATACTAGCTCTCTTTCTAGACTGGATGTGAGAGCGATGCCTTCTACAAGTGGCTAGTATGGGAGGGCCTGAGGAAGAGACAGAAATGCTGGAGGGTAGGCTGGACTCAGTGTGTAGGGAAGCTCCACGACATGGGGTGGGAGCGCAGCCTCTTTAAACATGGGGGCTCCCGTGACACAGTGTTCGTCCATCAAATGTCTTTGTAATTCTAGAAAAGCCATTCTGGAAGAATGGAGCGCCCATGGCACCTTATACTTTGTTAAAGGTGAAGAGCTAGTATGCTGCTAAATGTCTGGACTCCGTGCGCCATAGATTGGGGTGGTGGAGAGAGTATGTTGGACGCATTGGGAAGAAAGCGTTAAAACAGAATCCTAATGAATTTAACTGGCTGTGCAGCAGTTATTTTATACCTATATAAAAGCACTGTAATGTTTAACTCTGTCATACCCAGAACACACAATTTTAGAGGGAACAGTGCCCTCGGAGAATACTGTGACCTGACATAGTTACATAGTAGATGAGGTTGGATACAGACATCAGTCCATCAAGTCCAACCTATAACCCTACAATGTCCTACAGTGTTGATCCAGAGGAAGGCAAAAAAAAACCCATGAGGCTTATGCCAATTCCCAAATCTAAGCTGGAAGTCAGTATAAACCTGTACTATTGTTCTCTTCAAGAAAGGCATCCAGGCCTTCTGTGAACTTACAGACAACCTATTAGCATATAATAGTGATAAGACCTGTGTGCACAATGGTGACTACATAGTTAATGTAATTACACTTGATTACTTTAGATTCAGTTAGACCCTCAGTATTATTTCCTTTTGTCAGCCAATGCCATGCAGACTGGGCTGTAATCACCCTATTTTAGGCCTTATTCACACGTTCATGTACATGTGGCGTCTACATTCTTCCTAGACACCATACATCACCATTCATTTGAATGTGTTTATTAAGACATCAGTGTGAAAAAAAGAAATAAAATAAATCACATCCTTTTATTTTTCCACGTATGCTGATGCATCACATCAATGAGAGTCTATGGGCCTGAGACATATGGGGAAGTCCAGATTTATTATGCCTTAGTGCCAATTGTCTTATTATTTAGATGTCATTTGCACACATTTTTATGTGCCAATAGTGTTTTTACACCACCCTTGTCAGTTTTCAGAAGGGTGGCATGGTGTGGCCATATGCGTTTAAGTTACTGATATAAATCGATGTCTCTCCAACAGGCACCAATGTTCTTATAATAGGCAGAGGGAAGATGGAAGGCGATGTGTTGATCAACAAGAAGACAGCAGCTGTAGAGTTACTGAAGCTCCTCTGGAATGTACAGTAAAGAGATATTCACAGACTTGAGCTCAATGAACTGTAGTTTTGTTAGCATGTGCAAATAAGGTCTGTGAAGTGTCAGCCATAAAATGTTGCCTGAGTAATCAGATATCCCATACTTTTATTGCCTTATGTATATGTCACCTTATCTCCGATCCTTTTTAAGGTATCTGGTGAATACTGTATATATGAGTAGTTTTGGAGTTATGGTCTGGGGTTGTTTCTCCTGGTATGGACTGGGACCCTTGGTCCCAATGCATGGTAAAATCAACGCTGATGCCTATTACATAGGGTTGAGCGATTGGGATCGGAAAAGATCGGATGCCAATCGACGATCGAGCAAATTTCATGATCGGGATCGGCTGGAAAATGATCGGAAATCGGATTTTAAAATCGATACTGAAATCTCAAGATCGGCTCAACCCTAAAAGTAACTTTTCCCATAGAGAAGCATTGACTAGGGTTGAGTGATTGGGATCAGGAAAGATCGAATCCCGATCGGCAATCGAGCAAATTTCATGATCGGGATCGGCTGGAAAATGATCAGAAATCGGATTTTAAAATCGATACTGAAATCTCAAGACTGGCTCAACCCTACTATTGCACTATTTTAGATAACAGTGTGCTTCCTACATTATGGCGGTTCTATGGGTTGGACCAATGTTACTTCCAGGATGACAACCCCAGCTGTCATGTAGCATTGTCTATCATGGCTTGGTACCATGACAATCAAGTTAACCGACTGTACTGGCCTGCCCAGAGCCCAGAGTTGAACCCTATCGAGCACCTCTGGGACCAGTTGGATCGCCGAACTTAAGGGGTGCAACAGCTGTCCAAAATCGGTGAAAGACCTTACCTGTCTTCTCCAAGCCGAATGGAATAAAATACCACTAGCCGTCAAATAAGGACTTGTGGAAAGCACCAGAGGGTTCAGGCTGTAATTGCCACTCAGAGCACAGGTGTCCAAATATTTATTGGTAGACAGTGTATAACAATGTGCTCCAGGTATATTACTGTTCAAGTATTTCTGAATTTTGGGGTAAAAAATAAAACAGGTCAAACTAAACAGCGAAATAATTTGCCAGAAAATAATGTAACTTTATGCAACAACAACTCTAATATAAGACAAACACACAAACCTAATGACCAGGTAATTGAACACAACAGGAAACATCTGGGATTTCACTAATAGACTGTGTCAGTTTTAGGAGAGGTCTTGTCGGTCAATATGATAGATTGACTGGAGCTGCCTCTTCCATCTGACAAGTAAATAAATATGATGGTATAAAGCTTGATTTATTTTTTTACAATATCGTGTCTGCATTTGTCCATCTATCAGCATTTTACTCCATTTCTCTGATCCTGTGAGAGACGGACTTCAATAACGGTAGTGGGGACTTACCCTGAGAACCATAGCAAAGTTACCTTATATATCTAATTGCTGTTTATTAAGGATGGCAGCAGTGGAGGCGTCCTTTAACTAATTCACCCTTTCCATAGAAATGTATTACTTCAGCTATTCTTGTAAAATTCATACTCTGCCATATTTTCAGTTTTTCTCCATATGCTGATTGCGTATGTCTGAAACAGACTCTTTCTATAAATATATTTAATTTCTTGCGTATTGCACTTTCATTTGTGCTTCCATAAATTTTATATAATCAGCCTTTAAATACCACCAAACAGCAAATATAATATATGTCTTCATCCTCACCGGAGACCAGCTAACAACATTGAGTTTGTTCTCCAGGATAACAGGTTGTATGCAGTGGCATAACTAGGAATGGGGGGGGGGGGGCTTTGACCCCTCCAAAAACCCCTACCGACTTCCCTTTTTCCCCCACACTCCTGCAGGCATTATTATGCCCCATAGTGGCCCTTGTGCACAGTATTATATCCTATAGTGGCTTATGTATATAGTATTATGCCCTATAGTGGCCCCTGCACACAGTATTATGCCCCATAGTGTCCCCTGCACACAGTATTATGTACTGTAATATCCCCTTCATCCCCAGGCAGCAGGCTGTACTGTGTGCTGACAGCCTGCCCTGTACACATAGGTTAAACTCACCAGTCTGCACTCACTCAGCGCTGCTCAACCCATCCCCCGCACAGCTATCTTCTTCCCGCACGATGTCTCTGCCCCACCCCCACTGTCAGGACGCAAGGTGAGGCTCTCCACTGCCCGGAACCCGACACCTTAGGTGACCTCAGGCCTCAAAAAGTAAAATTTATTGTTTATTTCTTTTTTGACATATTAACTAGTGAGGGGGCCCGGGCCCCCTAAGGTGTCGGGCCATGTGGCAGCTGCTACCACTGCTACCGTGGTAATTACGCCACTGGTTGTATGATTTACCAGTTATTAACTACAATCTTGACCACCAGGGGCTATGACGTGATCATAACTATTACTACATGGTAAAGTCTTATGATAGGAGATTTTTGTCATTGATGATATCCTCATACTAGGTTGAGCTAATTCAATATAAACTACATGTTTTTTTGGATGCCTGAGTGAGGACTTATGAAGTTGACCCCTTTCCTCCACTCTAGCATCTGACTTTGCTCTGGCATCATTTGGCATCTACCATCTCTGACTCCCTCGCTGGCTTCCTTTGTTGCATAATGGTTGATGTCTTGTGCAGAGGTTACAGCTTTGTCTAGGCCTCTTGCTGTGTTGATGCATTGCTCCAGTATAGCAGTTCCGTGAGTTCCGTGGTCTGGTCAGAAAGTTTGGGGGGTTGAGTGACACCTGCCTTCTCCCTCTTGCTGAATGGTTTTGGTAGATTTGTCTGGTTCCTGTTTCTTGGCTCCTAGGACTGGTTCTCTGTTGTGCTATTGCTATATAGCCTGCTTCTCCTTCTTGTCCCTGGGAACCTTGGAAAATTGGTGTGCTTAATACGTATTTTGGTTCTGCTATAAGAGAATTGCTAGAGGAGCATTTCCTTGTGAACCCTGGGGGGAGGGGCTCAACAAGACAGTGAGCCCTAAGCTGAACCCCCAGCTGTCCCTTCCTGCTTGCCTATCCTGTCCTAAGCAACAGACGACAACTAGTCGACAAGCCCTTCCTATATATATGTGACAACACATAATGCAGACAAGACAAACAACAATAAACGTCAGCTTGCCAAGGGGTCGGTAACAGTCGAGCAATGCAGTACAGAAACAAGATCCAAGAGAATAGTCAAAGATAAAGCTGAAGGTCAATAATAAGAGTACAGGTAACAAATAAGCACATGAATACATATGAGGAAAGTTGGGACTAGAATTTGTCCAAAACCAGGAAAATGTTGTCCCTTTACTCTAGTCACAACAAAGAGAATAAGGATCTTTCTGAAAGCTTAGATTCTTTTTCACAAATAAAAGAATAATGTAGCAGATTCAAACCCAACACTCAATGCTGTAACTAAATCCAATGAGGCATTGCAAGATACAAGTTGGTAGCCTAAAAACAGATATTTATTTTCTGAGAGATGATTTTAATAAAATCAAAGGAAGAATAAGTGAGGTGTAGAGTAGAATTAATGGGCTGGAGGATAAACAAGTGAAGGTAGATAAAATACTATCCAAACAATCTGATCTCCTCCGTGATTACTAAACTTGCTGGTATAGAGGAAAGAGCCAGACGATATCATTTGAGATTTATTAGTTTTCTGGAACAGGTTGAAGGCACTAACTTTTCTGTCTTTATTAAAAGTTGGCTGCTCAAAAAGTTGAAAAAGGACTCCTTCTCAAACTTTTTTGGAAAGAGTGGGCACATGGAGTTCCATCTTCACCTCGATCTTTGGGGCGCCGCTTCCTACTCCAGTAATATGCAAATTTCTCTTCTTTAAAGTTTATGAATCAATTCTAAAGGAATCTAAGGAATTTAGTCAAATTGTAAAGAGAAAAAAATATAAAGTATGTCTTAATTTATTCGACAAAACCTCAGGTTTTTTTTTCTAGGATACTGTCTTTACCTTTGCATCCCCAAAGGAGGTAGAAACCTGGATGGACAGCAGAGCCTTAGATTGATGAGAAGAAAGATACTACTTATGAAAGTGAATTAATTTGTAGAATTTGAAGAATAGGAGTTTTTATTTATTTATTTTTTTAAATATGCAGACTATGCAAAATAGGGCCAAAAAATTTAAGCGTTATTTTTTAATCGTACGTGGTAAGTTGTAATGGTTACCAGTTTCCATACATCCTTTTTCTTTATATGGCACAACTACAGTGTGGAGGCCACTAGGAAACATTACTACTTGTCTTTGGGCCACTGCTTTACTACTTGACTATGGGAAACTGGGTAGCTTTATCACGTGCTTAGGAGCCACTGCGGAGCACTGCCACTTATTTAGGACCAATGAAGAGCATTACTACTTGACTAGAGGACACTGGGGAGCATTACCACTTGCCAGGGGCGACCGGAGATCTTTTTTTTTTGACTGAGGACCATTGGGTATTGTTACCATTTGCCTGGAGGCTGCTGGGGAGCAATACTATTTGACTGGCGGCCACTAGTCAACTTTACTGTTTGCCTGGTCTGCGAAGCATTGTTCTTTCTCAAGGGTCCACTGGGGGCATTACTCTTCTCCCGAGGGACTGTGGAGAGATTTACTCCAATATTGGGGGCCACTGAGGAGAATTACTATTTGCCTGGGGGCCATTGGGAAGAATTACACCTAGCCTGAGGGCCACTGGAGCGCATTACTACTTGACTGACATTGGGAAGCATTTTTAGGTGTCTGGAGGCCACTAAAGAGCATTATTAGGTGTCTGGGGGCCACTGGGGAACCATATACTGTGTGCTGAACCACTGGAGAGCATGATACTATGTGGGGGCCAGTAAAGGAGCCTGGTAATGGTAAAAGGTTAATTTTTATATGTGCAGAATGAGAAGTATAGGATGGTGTAGCTTTGAGGGTGCATATACACAGTACAGTAGTGATGCAATTGCCATTGGGTTTCTAAGTTTATAGTTGAAACAACTTTATGTTCCTGTTGTAAGTTCGAAAATTGCACTACTTAAAAACATCAAAACTGCTTATTTTTGTCTTTTGGTAAAAATTACTTTGTAGGGTATCCTGAAATTACTTGGTAGGGTGCCCTGAAATTACTTTGTAGGGTGCCCTGAAGATTTTTTTTTTCAGGGGTGACCCCAAGTTTGAAAAGGTTGGGAATCACTGTACTGTAATAAATTTGACTTTATGCTTCCATGAGACACATTACTGGCTACTGTATGTGCCCCTATGACAAGTATTTGTTTTGTTTGCTGGTAGAAGTAATATAAAACGTGGTATTGAATAACATTATATAAGTCAGTTACTTTATCTACATACAGTACATCCAACATGTTTAATGTGCTGGGACTTTGGAGCTGCTACACATTGGGCCACTGATATTTAGCTCGAAGCAGTCTAGACTGGGTGTCAGCTGCCTCCATAAGTACACAATGTTCTTAGATGAATTATTAAAGATATGCTAAGTATCTGAAATATGCATTAGTGCTGTTAAATATACAGCTCTTGATGGGATCAGGCAGTTCATGTATTCACTCTATATGCAATGTACAGACCTTAGATTGATTGGAATGATAGCTCCAGTTTTAAAGGGAGCATGTCAGTAGTAAATTGTTTATATACATCTAATCCCAGTGCTTTGTAGCGGTGCACCTGTTATTCAGTTTTGGAGCCCTATTATAATGTAAATTGTAATTTTATTCATATGCAAATCTAGATTTGAAGCCAAAGCCCACACAAGCTAAGCGAAGCCCCCGAAACAGACCGAGAAGGGGTCAAGCACCTAAACCTGGAGAGGTACAAAGGCGAAGTGCACTATTGCGTCCTTGCTTATGGTAAGTGGACAGCGGAATCAGCCGAGTGGGACAGCCACAGCAAGCCCACGACTACTCCCGTGCAAGGAAGCGGGAGACTCCTCTTGCACCAGACAGGTGGCTGAAGACGAGCAGTAAGCAGGATTGTCACATTCTCCTGAATGCTCAAAATTGTTTAATTCTTCTTAAGTTATAGTAAAGAATCCTGAAACGTCCATCCAGTTGTCATTTCTATGTCTATTCTCCTGCACATTACATTGTCACTTCACGTGATGGGATACCACTTTTCAGGGGTTCTCCAGCCTTAGGGCTGCTTATATTGATCTATCCTCCAGTATCAGATCAGTGAAGATTTGACACCTGGATCCCAAACCGATTTTCTGTTCCAGGCAGCTCTTGGTATCAGTCTCTATACAGAACAAGCCAGAAGGTTCTGTTCATTTGTTCCAAGTATCATCAGGACAATAGGTGCAGCGATGGTAATTCATTGATATTTCGTTTTAATGGGTGTTAATCAACCATTTTTCATATGCCTTTTTAGGGCTTACTATAGTATCCTCAACCACGAGCTAGACCACAAAGCAGCGTCTCTCACTTCTGTGGGCCTAGTCTATTTATGTATTAAATACCGTAGATGGCGTACTGTACTGATATATACTCCATCTACATACTGTAGATGAGGGTTCAGCGATAGAAGTTGCTACTGGGCCCTGGACCCTGAGAGGGCCCCAAAGGCCCCCTGCCACATAAGATATACCACTATTCTAAATGGCATGAAGTTAGGGGCCCTATTACAGATTCTGCATTGGAGCCCAGACGTGTCAAGCTACGCCTCTGACTATAGTGGCCCTGTTACGACCACTATAGGGTAAATGGACAGCTGACAGCAATGTCTTGGATACTAAAATGTTTACTTCCATTACCCTTGTTGTCCCTCACAATAACAGTTCACTGTTCTCTTTGATATATAAGCAGGTCCAGACTATGACCATGGCATATTAATCTGTCTTCTATTGATTTACCAGGAAGGAAACCATGGATAATGAATTTCACATACAGCCCAGTAGTAAATTTATTTTGCTTACAAGGCAAAATGAGCAATCTTGGTAAGAACAGAAAGCCAGAGAAATGCTTTGCAATCTGCTGTTACTTTCTGGATGTAGCTCCAAGTTGCAGCTTGGCTCCATTATTCTGCAGTATAAATAGGGCTTAATGTGATGACGCAAATGACTCTAATATCAGAACATAGAACCATGTGTGGTCCTGGAGTCCTAATATACCAGTATTTTAGGACATGTACAGTGTTATAACAATTGCAGACTTATCTAATGCCTTCTGCCGCTATGTGACTCATAGCAAAGTGAAGTCGTCTTTTTCTTTCTTCTCATGACCTAGAAAACTGGCTTTGGAGACGAAATGTTAGCAGGTTGAGAATCTATGCGCTCCCTAATGAACAGGCAGATTTCCTGCTGCAAGGCAGATATTTTGGAGAGGAACACAATTGCTAAAGGACACAATTCACGCACTGGAAATAGTTTTGTCAGGGGTCAGTGAACATGCCCTCACCGCCTCCAGCTACGCACATAGACTGTCCAAAAGACTCATAAGATATGTCAAGGGACATATTGTTATGTTTATTAATCTCAGCCTAGTGTAGATTTCCATACATTATGAAGTGGCTCGAGCCGGCTATAGTAGTAAAACAATGTTTTATTGCATGTATTTACCCATGACCTATTCAGGCTAACTTTTGACAGATTTTCACTCGGAAAAACTGTGCTTGAAAATTGGCAGCGCCTCAATGTTAGAGGGAAGTACAAACTGTTCTTTGCCTAAAACAAAACAGGAAACTTGGTTTGGCAGGGCTGATCTGGCCATCTTCCATTCTCTAAGCACCAAGACAACTCCCGTCCCAGCAGGTGAAATCTGGTCTGAGAAACTTCTGACTTCATTAACATAAAAGTGGCCTAGGTGGACGCTACTCGGTCAGTAGACTCATGTCTCTATTGTTTTCTTGCACATATAGAAAAATATTTCCAGATATGCAGAACCAGACTATGTCTGCCCAGTATCAGAGGCTACATTACTTCTGTTGTATTCCACTGCTAGTCAACCAATGCCAGCTGACTGTGCCACTTAAAGCTAAGGTACCATGTAGTGAAACAACAAAAAAACATTGCAGGAAAAACCATGGTAGAAACGTATTGCAGTTTTTACAGAAAGTCCGCAGGGTGCCTCCCTTGAAAACCAGCACCCAGGGTGCATCCTACAGTGGTCCCCTCCAAGCTATGCCCCTGCGTGTAGGCATAGGGGAATATCTATATCACCATTCAAAAGGATAGGTCATTAAGGATAGGTCATTAATTAAGTAATGATTAATTACACTCTTTTAGTGTATATGTCCCACTATGTCTCACTATGGGGAGATACAGGGCTGTTCAATGATATTCTTCAATGGTAGTGGTTCTTCCTAAACTCCACTTTCAATCAGTTGCACCGGACTTCTGTGGACCCTACTTTGGCCACTTATGATAATTTTATATTAAATTACATTATATTGCATTAAAAAAAAAAAAAAATACTATCCAGTGTGTATGGGGTTCAAGGTGCAAAGTGTGGAAGGGGTTCAAGGTACAAGGTATGGATGGGATTCACCTTGCTGTGACTGTAAAAATGTTGTGTTTTTTTCCATGGCGTTTCCATCATGGCCTTACCGCAGTGTTTACACCATGTGGGGCTCAGCCTAACTCGCATCCCACTACAATTGAATTAGCACCTGGAAAGCAAAAGTCTTTCATATTGCATAACACTGCAACAATTAAAGTAACTGGACATACATAAAGCACATCATTCAGCATGATGAACCATCTTAGCTAACGCTTTGTTCACACCATGCTAACTGGTGCAGTCGGGGCAAGGGTTTCAGTCTTCCCTGCACAATAGCTTAAAGGGGCTCTATCAGCAAAATCATGCTGATAGAGCCCCACATATGCGTGCATAGCCTTTAAAAAGGCTATTCAGGCACCGGTAAAGTTATGTTAAACTAACCCCCCCCCCCGTTTTAAAATAATAACCTAAAAAAGAATGTGCTCTACTTACTGAACGTGCACCCTGGGCGGGCATTCTGGGTGTGTCTTCATCTTCATCCATGAAGTCCATATACCGTAATATGCTAATATCTAGGATTGAGCTGGTACTGTATGACCCAAAACCTGTTAGGGTCCATTCACACCATGGAGGAAAATGGTGAGGAATTTGGTGTGGAATCTCAGTGCTGAAAAAAAAGCCTCCCATTGACTTCAATGGGTTCATTTGTCTGCTAGCAGAAAAAGGAACCCATTGTAGTCAATGGGAGGCTTTTTTTTCAGCGCTGAAATTTCACACCAAATTCTTCACCATTTTCCTCCATGGTGTGAATGGACCCTTAGGACTGTTTCACATAGGAGATTTTGGGCCAGGAAACTCAGACCATGTATAAACTGGATTATCAACCCAAAGTCAGATCAGGGCTCGTTCACATCTGCGCCCGGTCTCCGTTCTGCAGGTTTCCGTTTTTTCACAAAACAGAAGCAGGAGACAGAAACCTGCAGGACTCTTTCATACCCATTCGTTTGAATGGGTTTGAAAGCTGTCCGGCCGTGAGTGCCGGTGATCGTTTTATGCTCTCCGCCGCAAAACCGTTTTTTAAAATCCGGACACAGAGTCGGTCATGCAGTACTCTGTGTCCGGTTTAAAAAAAACAGTTTCGCAGTGGAGAGCATAAAACGCTCACCACCGCTCACGGCCGGACCCGGTATGTGGTTTCCATCTTCTTGCATGCAGAAGACGGAAACCAAAGAACGGAGACCCGAACGCAGGAGTGAACCTAGCATCAGTGGAACTGTCAGATACAGGCAATACATGGACCAATTTTCCTAACCCAAAGTCAGCCATGGGAAATCGACCTTACGGTTAAGGCCCCACGTGGCATCCTGCAGAAAAAAACGCATCGTGGTTCTTCTCGCCACGCTTTAAACAGAAAGTTTGCAGAGGTCTTTTTGTTTCAATTATACCTATGGAAAACCCGCTGGCATAATTAACATGCTACGATTTCTAAAATCTCACCGATTAGTACTTAGTGCACTGGTTCTTTTGCATTTGTAATCTGGGATATGCGGTAATACAAACTGCAATGTGTGAGGGATCTGTACAAATGGGCGTCCCTCAGATACAAAACTACTGCGACATTTTTCACAAGCGTTTTGCACCACAGTTGTGTGAATCTAAATATACACTGAGCATAATAAAGTGTATGGAATCCAGATGTCCTTGTAAAAGTGACCATTATTTTAGACTCTCAAGGTGACTTGGCCATCTGCCCAATTTCCCTTGTCATAAAACATTACTGAGAAAAATTAGGAACATTTGCGTTATCTCCCCCTATCGCACACAATGTACACCTTTTATTACATTTGAACTTACTAACCCCAGGTGCTTAAGTAACTCTTGAGTTCATTGTGTGTAAAGTGAGCTCGGAGCCTTTCACCTATATCAACATTCCAGTTGTACAGAAGGAGTGATAAATCATACAGTGATAAGGTATGTAGAGGTGCCAGCATAATAGTACGCAGAAAAACAACACAAAAAGTTCCTGTTATTTCTAGGTATCCCATAAATCAACGGCCCAGATGTATGAATGTGGTTACGAATAGACACCGGCATCAATGTGGCGCCTGCTAGGCACAACCTGGCAGGACTTAAATTTTTCAAGATGCATCAAAATGCACCAAAATTGTGTTGTAAAATTCCAGTTCAAAGCAATCCAGCTAAACAGTGATACAATAATACTAGAGAGTCTAAAGATACACCAAATGTATCAATCAACATCACTTTGAAAAATATTGCAAATTTTCACACTGCCTAAGTTTGAACTGTCTGAAACTGCATTCACACAGCTGAGTTTTGATGTAAAACTTGGTCCACAGACAGCATGGAGGCTGAGTGGTTAGCAGTGAAGCCTTGCAGCACTACAGTCCTGGGTTCAAATCCTGCGAAGGACAACATACAAGAGTTTGTATGTTCTCCCTGTGTTTGTGTGGGTTTCCTCCCATGCTCCAAAGACATACTGATAGGGAAAAAGAAAAACTTGGGCCAATATTTAGTGGCCTGATCTCCTAACTGCATGGTTATCTATAAAGCTAGATGTCTCTGCCTCCCAGGGACATGGTGTACTGTACTATAATTAGTATGGGGCATAATACTGTGCCTAGGGGCCACTATGGGGCATAATACTGTGTGCATGAGCCACTATGGGGCATAATACTGTGTGCAGGGGTCACTATGGGGCATAATACTGTGTGCAGGGGCCACTATGGGGCATAATACGGTGTCCAGGGGCCACTATGGGGCATAATACTGTGTGCAGGGGCCACTATGGGGCATAATATGGTGTCCAGGGGCCACTATGGGGCATAATACTGTGTGCAGGGGCCAATATGGGGCATAATACTGTGTGCAGGGGTCACTATGGGGCATAATACTGTGTGTAGGGGCCACTATGGGGCATAATACTGTGTGCAGGGGCCACTATGGAGCATAATACTGTGTGCATGAGCCATTATGGGGCATAATACTGTGTGCAGGGGCCACTACGGGGGATAATACTGTGTGCAGGGCTTACTAAGGGACATAATACTGTGTGCAGGGCCACTATGGGGCATAATGCTATGTGCATGGGCAATTATGGGGCATCATACTGTGTGCACGGGTCACTATGAGGCATAATACTGTGTGCAGGGGCCACTATGGGGGATAATACTGTGTGCAGGGGGCAACTATGGGGGATAATACTGTGTGCAGGGGCCACTATGGGGCATAATACTGTGTTTAGCGGCCACTATGGGGCATAATACTGTGTTCAGGGACCACAATGGGGCATAATACTGTGTGCAAGGGACACTATGGGGCATAATTCTGTGTTCAGGGGCCACTATGGGGCATAATACTGAGTGCAGGGGCCACTATGGGCCATATTATTGTGTGCCGTGGGGGGCAAGGGGAGTTTGGTAGAGATTGGGGCCCTGCCATTCCTAGTTACGCCACTTCCTAGCATCAAAGATAACCATACTGCTAGGTGTCTCATTTCCGGCATACTGTTCAGGTCAGGGAATTTGCCTAACCCACAGATTGAGCTTCACGGCTGAATATGGGATAACTATTAGTAAATTTGGACCAATATTACATAGCACTTCAGTTGGGCCCTGGCATGATGTCTATAGGCTTTTTTTTTAGCTTTGTAATGCATTGCATACGTGATAAGACATTTTAACCCTAACAATACCAGGCTGTGTGGCAGGGTCGTACCTCTAACTGGTAACACGTACTTGTCAATTTATTACATTTTTAGTAGGAATAACAGAGGGATGATGCAGAGATTTCTAAAGAAAAGGTATTCCAATGATAAATGACAGTGTCGCATCCTTTTACGTTATATGGGGTCTCTTGTCTAATTCTGTGGAAAATACATTAGTCCAAGAACATATTTAAAAAAAAAACACTTTCTTTTATCTCCTGAGTTCTGCAGAAATATAATCCTGATAAAATGATTCAGGTAGTCGCACGTTCTTTTCTTTTATCATTTCCAGGACGATCATCCATCTGCACATGTTCTTGGCTATATTGTATTATTACGGCCATAAACAGGAGTATAATAACCTTCCTTGCGTCACAGAGGTTTATGGCGCGGGATAAGCCAGGAGATAATTGATTTATCATTTACAGGAATGTGTTTTCTTTTCTATATCAATGTGAACATTGGTCTGAAGAAGTATATTCTGATAAGATCATCATCCCATACTGTTGTGTTATTTTCTCTGACCTTGAGGTGTCTTCAGTTTGTACAGCGCAGGTAGCGAGGTTACATCTGATAAAGGACGCCACTATCTACTGTTTGTACTTGCAACTTTTACTGTAATTTAGGTGTGATACATACCATAATAAAGGATACACCAAAGTAATGTCCAACCAGATGTATTTATGTAACAAACTAAACTTATCACCAAGGTTTTGTTTTGTATTGTCTGTATGTTCGTGTCTCCCTTTCTTGTGTTTCTTTGTATTTTTGGTCTATTTCAGACCCTGTTGTATTGTTAAAAATCTGCAATAAAAATTTGAATTGGAAAAAAAAAAAACAATCACCAAAAGATGCAAAAAGCCTAGCTGTACAAAAATATAGAATGATATGTAATAATTAGAGATGAGCGAGCAGTAAAATGTTCGATATTCGTTTCAAGTAGCCCCTCAATATTCGACTACTCGAATCGAATATCGAACCCTATTATAGTCTATGGGGGGAAAATGCTCGTTTCAGGGGTAGGCAACGTTCAATCAAATTACACCTACCAAGTCCACGAGTGAGGGTCGGGCTGGATCCTCCGAGAAGTCTTCTCTGTGCAGCTTCCCCGCGGCATATTTCGGCTCTGAATTCACTCTGCCAGGCATCAGGCCTGGGCAGAGCCGACTGCGCATGTTGGCACTACAAGCGGACATGCGCAGTCGGCTCTGCCCAGGCCCGATGCCTGGCAGAGTAAATTCAGAGCCGGAAGACGCCGCGGGGAAGCTGCACGGAGAAGACTTCTAAAAGTAGGAGAAGAACCAGCGTTGATTGGCTGACTGTATAGCATTCGGCCAATCAATGCTGGTTCTGCATCGAACTTTTCCATTCGAATAGTGAGTAGTATTCAATCGAGTACGAGTATTTTGAATACCGTAGTATTCGATCGAATACCTACTCGATCAAATACTACTCGCTCATCTCTAGCAATAATATAGTGCATTTTATTTACATAGCGCCAATATATTCTTCAGCACTTTACAAATTGTAGGGTTCAAGTACAGACAAAAAGAGACATAACAGAGATGAGCGAGTAGTATTCGATCGAATGGTCGAATATTGAGGTCTACTCGAATCGAGTTTCGAATTTACGAATATTTCACTACTCGCTCATCTCTACTGTGTATGGTTTTTTTTAATGCCTACATTGTCGTAGTTCCTGTCCCACCTCCCCTGCATAGTTATTGGTGTAAAAAAAGCGCCAGGGAAGGTGGGAGGGGAATCAAATTTTTACTGCGTTTACCGCGTGGTATTCGACCGAGTACAGTATTTCGAATACCGTAGTATTCGATCAAATACCATCTCTAATAATAGAGTAATAGTCATTTCACACAATGGGACTGAGGGTCCTGCTCACAAGAGCTTACAATCTATGAGATAGAGGGGGTGACACAAGAGGTTGCATTAATGTGCTTTTATTTATTAATTATTCTGATATTATTGCACTAGCACTTTATGTATTATTGTGTCTTTATCTTATGACTGGCTAGCGTACATTGTCATTCTTCATGATTTTTTGCTTGTTGGACTTTTATTTTTAAAGCTTGTTTTGCAATAAAGTATATTATCTCTTATCTCTTTTTTTTTTTGGCTTGCTGGTACCATAATAATCTTAAAGAGGACCTTTGACCATCTTCACCAACTCATTGCATCTCATATCCTGGAATTTTATCTGTAGTCCCCGCCATTCCCAATCAATTATTTTTGTTAGTTATATCACAGTTATGCTTTTTACTGTCAGGTGGGCGATCCTGGGCCAGAGCACAAAAGACAAGGACCGCCATCCTAACAGAGTAAAATAATGACCGCCATGTCACATTTCCCAAGGTCAGGAAGGGGTGCAGCAGTTCGCAAGTGCATACCGTGGATAGGACGTAACTTGTGATGCCTGGAATGCTACTTTAACTGTATTTCCATATGCCTCTGATTTCATATAGTTGTACAGAAGTTTTTTTTTCATACAAATCTGACTGAGATATATTTGTAGCAGTGCTTTAAGGGAGGAAATCTCCAGCGAAGTGGAATCCGAGGTGACATATAGAGCAGTGCATGGCACACTAAGGACTAGAGTTGTGACTCTATAAAGAGTATGTGCATAGCCGTGGTCTGAAAATTTCACTTGTGGATAGTCAGTAGACATTTAACATAATTGGTAGCCATATTCATCAAGTATAGAGATGAGCAAACAGTAAAATGTTCGAGGTTGGATATTTGTTTCGAGTAGCCCCTCAATATTCGACTACTCGAATCGAATATCAAACCCTATTATAGTCTATGGGGGGAAAATGCTCGTTTCAGGGGTAGGCAACATTTGATCAAATTATACTTACCAAGTCCACGAGTGAGGGTCGGGCTGGATCCTCCGAGAAGTCTTCTCCGTGCAGCGTCCCCGCGTCGTCGTCCGGCTCTTCATTCACTCTGCCAGACATTGGGCCTGGGCAGAGGCGACTGTGCATGCCCGCACTACTAGCGGACATGTGCAGTCGGCTCTGCCCAGGCCCGATGCCTGGCAGAGTGAATTCAGAGCCGGAAGACGCCGCGGGGAAGCTGCACGGAGAAGACTTCTAAAGGTAGGAGAAGAACCAGCGTTGATTGGCCGACTGTATAGCATTCAGCCAATCAATGCTGGTTCTGCATCGAACGTTTCCATTCGAATAGTGAGTGGTACTCGATCAAGCACGAGTATTTTGAATACCATAGTATTCGATCGAATACCTACTTGATCGAATACTACTCGCTCATCTGTAATCAAGTAGATAAAATACTATAGTTTACAAATGGTTGACTATGTATGATGCTATAGGAATGACGCTGATAGTGTTCTTGCTCTCTAGTATTCTGGTATACTTGTGAGTTACACCTTTACCTCTCTGGTCTATATCTTAGGAAGCAATTAAACAAAAAGGTATTGATATAACATTTATAGAATATGTGGTATGCCATATAATATCTAATATGTAGAATCTGGAGAGTAATAAAGGTGTGCAAGAATCAAATAGTAGAACTCAAACCAGTATCCAGAGCCTGAAGAACTTGTCTGACTGCTCAAGGAATTCAGTTCTGTTTTTAAACCATTATCATCTCAGCCGAACACCAATCCAGTTATCTCCCTATATGGTAAGACAAGAAAAAAATGAAATAATGTGAGAAAACAAAAGACAGGACATGATCTTACTCTGACCATAGATTGTCAACCTGAGCCATTGAAAAGTAAAGAAGTAAGATTAGGAAATACATATAGGTCTGTCTTATGGACCCCTGCACTATTCATCTACCACTGATTGTAGACATGTACTGTCTTCCTATTCTTGCCTGCCTCCATTACTGGCTTTAACTATGTATGACCTCTGTGGTCATACAAAGCATTGGTTGCTACACAATAATGAGAATGCGAACAGATTCCGAGAAGACAAGTGCCACGTTGCACTACTGGCTGTGCTATACCGCAGCTCACAGCTACATTCAGTCCATATCAATGCTTGCAACGTTTCTTATTCATTGGTACCACTGATTTTGAGTGCAGGAGACAAGGGACCCAGGAGGAGAATAGAATATGTTGACAACCCATCAACAAGCTCTCTCGTGGCACATCAATGCAGTGTAGGTAGAACACAATTATGTAATTCAAAAGATGGCGTCTCTAACAGTGTGGTGGGTGCTGAGCGATGTCTAACAGTGATAACTCAGCACCCACCACACTGTTAGAGATGCCATCTTTTTACCTTAGGGTCCACTCACACAGAGGAAAATGGTGCTGATTCTGCCATTATAACTTGCGGCAGAATCAGCGCTGTTAAAAAGCCTCCCATTGATTTCAATGTGTTCCGCGCGGAAGATGGAACCCATTGAAGTCAGCGCTGTTTCTGCAGTGAGTTATAGTGGCAGAATCAGCACCATTTTCCTCTGTGTGAATGGACCCTAAGTTAAAAAGATAGCCCACAGGCAATGAATTTGGTACTAAGTGAAACTCAATGAAACCCTGAATCAAGGTGTATTGATGACCTTGACATGGGATGACACCCAGACTGACTGGTATGTTCTCATCTCTGTGCGCTCAAACAAGTCTTGCAGCCTATTGTATGATAGATTGGAATGCACAATGAGAATGTAAGGATTGGAGTCAGGGTCAGGCAGTGCAAAGTGACACAGCTGGGAAAGCAACACTGTGCAACTAATGACAAAAGGGGTCGTAGGCCCTGCGGCTATGACTATGCTGTAATATCTGAGATGAGGCAGACCCATGCACTTCCTAATTGAAGTGCGCCTACCACGACTCCTTACGCTTCTATCCCGGCGGCTAGGATAAGGGAAGAGGAGGCCCTGAAAGTGCTAGGGACTGGAGTCACGGGGTCACACCTAAACAGAAAGCACAGTGTAAATGCAATGCAAAACAAAAGACTAAACAGCATGGAACCAGGGAGGACCACAAGTGCCAGCAAGACACAGAAGAGAAGGCGAGGTCAGACGAGCAAGAGGTCAAGCCAGGAGATATAATAAAGGTACCGAATCAAAAGAAAAGGGATAGTCAAAAATACAAGCCGGGATACAAACCAAGGAACAGACTGAATACAAACAGACAGGGAATCAGACTGAGCAGGGGAACCAGGAAACACAAAGTGAATGGCTGGCAAGGATCCATGCCTGGGTGGGGTTTAAATAGCAGCAGAAAAACACACCTGATGGCTAATGGCATGGAGACAGAAGGCAAGGAAAAGATTAACCCTTAATGACCTAAGCACACCCAATAGAACTCCTAACACGTCTCACAGGGAGACGCTGCGCAACAAGGAGACCGCGGCGACTCCGTATCCTGACAGAGAAGGCTTCATATATAATGTGACGGCAGGTTTACCTGAAAAATATTACCTACAAAACGTTCTCCATCTTAATGTTGTGTTAGTGTCATATTATATACAGAATTCATACTGAAACTATCATATCGTGTTCTGCTGGACTTCGTATTATGAAGTTACTAGAAACATAACATATAGAGGAGAATGGGGCAATTTATTAATCCCTCTAAACACTAATCCCTAACACTTACATCCTCTATTATCAGAACCTCCCGCGCTCGTATACAAGACTTCTCCTGAGTTGTACCACTTCTCTGGAATGCTCTACCCTGGACAATCAGATTAACTCCCAATTTCTACAGTTTCAAACACAAACTAAAGACACATCTTTTCAGACAAGCCTATCACAATTTCTAACGTAAACCCTTAACCCTCCTCTGTCTCCGCTCCCACATTTCCCCACATGATATGATGTCATCTCAGGATAACTTTATAGGTCCAAGCTCCATCCATATGTTAAAGGACACAACTGTTGACGGCTCATAAAGTCTTATGTTTATGCAATGACAGTCACCTCTATTACAAAGTGTCTGACCACTGTATAAGCAATGCCGCCCCTGCTACCTCTTGTGTCACCCCCTCTATCTCATAGATTGTAAGCTCTTGCGAGCAGGGCCCTCAGTCCCATTGTGTGAAATGACTTTCTTTGTAATGTATCATTCTGTCTGTATTTGAACCCTACAAATTGTACAGCGCTGAGGAATATGTTGGCGCTATATAAATAAAATGTATTATTATTATATTATTAATGGAAACCTATTATAACTTCATAAACCAGCCGGCGCCTGTTGGAGCCTTTATTAAGACTGGTGTTTCTACCTCAATATGTCTAAAATTTTCTAACATTTGGATCATGTGGAATTTGATACAGTGGCACATGGTACATGGCACAAATTGTATTGTATGATTCAATGATGGGGACACAGTACTTGACACAAGAGTCTGTATATTCCAAGAAATCAATTGTGCTTATTTGATTTTACGAAGTAAATGACACAGATCGACGTCCTCATAACTTTCTTCATTCTTTGCCGACAAAAGAATTTAAGTAATTTTTCCTCTTATCTTCTATTATATAAGTGATTTTATCTGCAGTATGTTGCTGGGAAAAAATAAATCAAACAACTTCCCAGAAATTCTTTGTTCAGTCATTTTGCTTAGTTGCGTATGAGAAAGTTAGGCAAGCCTGCAAATAAATCAAATACTTAAGATGATTCTAGTAAGATCTACTTTATTG
Organism: Leptodactylus fuscus; assembly: GCF_031893055.1. Taxonomy (NCBI): domain Eukaryota; kingdom Metazoa; phylum Chordata; class Amphibia; order Anura; family Leptodactylidae; genus Leptodactylus; species Leptodactylus fuscus. The sequence goes on along the minus strand of NC_134275.1, from coordinate 23,905,830 downwards.
GAAGGGTCATGGCCAGGAGAGTCATGCTAGACACCTACTCTCTGATTCAATAATAAGAATGACTCTTGGAAGTGTCCTCCCAATATACAGGTCACTAAAATTTGAAGTACTTGCATCCTTGGGCTCCAGTCTATAATTTGTAAGGAATTTGTCTTCAGAGAGAAAAGTAAATACGATGGAAGAAAGCTTAGCTTTAGAGTGAATGGGTATGGACTCAGATGGAAGTGGGAAGTCTGCATCAGTCACTCTTTTGGCATTTAACGAGGACCTTTCACCACTTTTGGGCACATGCAGTGTTATATATTGCCAGAAAGCCAACAGTGCGCTGAATTCAGCGCACTGTCGGCTTTCCCGATCTGTGCCCGCTGTAAAGAGCTTACGGTGCCGGTACCGTAGTGCTCTATGGTCAGAAGGGCGTTTCTGACCATTAGCCAGAGACGTCCTTCTGCCTCGCGGCGCCTATCGCGCTGTGCTCTAAGACCGGGGAGGAACGCCCCCTCCCTCTGCTCACACAGCTTGTCCATAGACGAGCATTATCAGGAGAGGGAGGGGGGAGTTCCTCCCCGCTCCACAGCACAGCGGGATAGGCGCCGCGAGGCAGAAGGACGTCTCTGGCTAATGGTCAGAAACGCCCTTCTGACCATAGAGCACTACGGTACCGGCACCGTAAGCTCTTTACAGCGGGCACAGATCGGGAAAGCCGACAGTGCGCTGAATTCAGCGCACTGTCAGCTTTCCAGCAGTATATAACACTGCATGTGCCCAAAAGTGGTGAAAGGTCCTCTTTAAGTCCGTTGCTCTGATCCTATGGATGTTGGATGATAGTAACTGACTATACTAATGGTTATGTGAGTGTTACCTAATTCTCTACCTCTTTTAAAATTAAAATGCATATACTACTATAGATAAAAACACATATATACTACTATAGATAAAAACATACAAGTGCAAAATATTTAAGGATTGGTGGCTCGGTGGCAAATTCAAGAACCAGGGAAGGCTTTTGGAAATGAGTATTCTTCAGTCATATTAATCCAGTACAGTATCACTTCATCGACATATAGTGTATGTCCTCTGCACTATATATCAGTCAGTAGAACGGACTTTGCATTTCATATGTGCTAGGGGAGAGGAGTTTACATTTTTCCTGATTTCAGATTACTATATAGACATCATAGTCAGTTCAGAGTTGCCCAATTGTGCCTCATTTTTAACATTTTGAAGTGTCTGCCAGAACCAACTTGGCAATGTTTTTCACCTATGCCAGATTTTTAGAATAGTGACATTTGTTTAGGGAAACACAATATAAACGTCTCACACCCCGGCCCTTCTTCATGCCTTCAGCCCGGCCGTCCCCCCGGGGTGTTGGCGCTGCAACTCCTCCAATGGCACCCTGTTTCATATCTTCTGGGCTTGTCCTGCTATCCTGGGCTTCTGGAGGGAAGTCAGTGCCTTAACTGATGCTCTCTTCCTACAGGGGGCCCCTTTAGATCCCCTAGTTTATCTTCTGTGCCTTCCTCCCAGGCATTTGGGTAGCAAGACCTGCAGACTATTTCTTTATCTTTGCACAGCCGCTAAGACCCTCATTGCAAAACATTGGCGGAGCACGACCCCCCCATCCATCACTGAATTTCTGGCTCGGGTTAAGGATGTGAGATGCCTTGAGTTCTTGACCACTACAATGCTATAGATGCCTTTAACTCCATTTGGTCCCCCTGGGACACGTATTACACTTAGAATGGTCTCTGACCCTAGATCTTCCTACTCCCCTCCCCCCCTTTTCCCCTTGTTTCTGTTTGTCGGTTTTCCCCCCTGTGTGTTCTGTGGTTTCCCCGTATGGGCTCTGGGGGTTCCACCCCTCCATCCCTTATTTTGTCTTTATTCCTATCTTGTATTATACATTGTTTTCAAAAATCCTTTCAATAAAAAATTACAGTTGAAGAAAAAAGAATAGTGACATTTGGCACTAAATGATGGTTTGCTTGTTATGATACATTACTTAGATGATATATGGAGAAGTACACACATGACACACAGCAGTACAATGACACACCATGACTGAAGACACAGGATGACACTGACACATGAGAAGTTGTGGTCACAAATAATATTGGTATCCCCATGGCAGCAGCTAATACAAGAACATTCATATACGATGAAACAATTAGGCTATGGTAATATTACTAGATGGGTACATTTGGCATTGCATGGTATGCTAGCAAGGTCTGGTATTACACAAGAACCAAAATGTGATTTCCATAGTATTGAGGTGCATAACTAATGGAGTTGTAGAGGTAGCAGTTACACCAGGGCCATAGTACCAGAGGGGATCGCAATGACCATCCTGTCTCCCAAAAGAATGACTTATACTGGGATTTTTATTTGTTTCATCATTTTCTATCCCTCTGTCACTAAGAGGTTCATTTTTCATCATCATGCTAATGACTCCTGTGTTGCGACCACGCTGCAATAGTTATGTCTGTAGCCTGTTACTGACTCCCAGACTCTGTAGTGGAGGGTACAGCAGAGTATTGAGTTTGGGTGTTTTGTTGCATTAGCCCATACACCTGTATCACCTCGCTGCTAACCCACTACTTACTATTTGTCTTCTGACACATTGCACCAATACACACTGCTGAACTACAGTATGTCTCCATAATGTAACCACTGAATACTACGGGCTATAATCAATGACTGTATGTTCGGGGATGCATGTGGTTTGAGGAGACATTTTTCTGAATGGTTCTATACTCTATTCATTAATGTAGGGCGGTGTAGTCTTGGTATGTGCTACAGCAATTTTCAGATTTAGGAAGTAATCACATACAATAAGGCAACCTTCCATGTATCATATCTGAATAGGGGCTTATAGCACAATTTCCTTATTCTTACCTTGGGGATATACAGTCCTATGAAAAAGTTTGGGCACCCCTATTAATCTTAATCATTTTTAGTTCTAAATATTTTGGTGTTTACAACAGCCATTTCAGTTTGATATATCTAATAACTGATGGACACAGTAATATTTCAGGATTGAAATGAGGTTTATTGTACTAACAGAAAGTGTGCAATATGCATTAAAGCAAAATTTGACCGATGCAAAAGTATGGGCACCTCAACAGAAAAGTGACGTTAATATTTAGTAGATCCTCCTTTTGCACAGATAACAGCCTCTAGTCGCTTCCTGTAGCTTTTAATCAGTCCCTGGATCCTGGATGAAGGTATTTTGGACCATTCTTCTTTACAAAACAATTCACATTCAGTTAAGTTTGATGGTGGCCGAGCATGGACAGCCCGCTTCAAATCATCCCACAGATGTTCAATGATATTCAGGTCTGGGGACTGGGGTGGCCATTCCAGAACATTGTAATTGTTCCTCTGCATGAATGCCTGAGTTGATTTGGAGCAGTGTTTTGGATCATTGTCTTTCTGAAATATCCATCCCCGGCGTAACTTCAACTTCGTCACTGATTCTTGAACATTATTCTCAAGAATCTGCTGATACTGAGTGGAATCCATGCGACCCTCAACTTTAACAAGATTCCCGATGCCGGCATTGGCCACACAGCCCCAAAGCATGATGGAACCTCCACCAAATTTTACAGTGGGTAGCAAGTGTTTTTCATGGAATGCTGTTTTTTTTTGGACGCCATGCATAACACCTTTTTGTATGACCAAACAACTCAGTCTTTGTTCCAAAATGAAGCTGGCTTGTCCAAATGTGCTTTTGCATACCTCAGACAACTCTGTTTGTGGCATGCTTGCAGAAACGGCTTCTTTCTCATCACTCTCCCATACAGCTTCTCCTTGTGCAAAGTGCGCTGTATTGTTGACCGATGCACAGTGACACCATCTGCAGCAAGATGATGCTGCAGCTCTTTGGAGGTGGTCTGTGGATTCTCCTTGACTGTTCTCACCATTCTTCTTCTCTGCCTTTCTGATATTTTTCTTGGCCTGCCACTTCTGGGCTTAACAAGAACTGTCCCTGTGGTCTTCCATTTCCTTACTATGTTCCTCACAGTGGAAACTGACAGGTTAAATCTCTGAGACAACTTTTTGTATCCTTCCCCTGAACAACTATGTTGAACAATCTTTGTTTTCAGATGATTTGAGAGTGGGCTGTCCATGCCCGGCGACCATCAAACTTAACTGAACTTGAATTGTTTTGTGAAGAGGAATGGTCCAAAATACCTTCATCCAGGATCCAGGAACTGATTAAAAGCTACAGGAAGCGACTAGAGGCTGTTATCTGTGCAAAAGGAGGATGTACTAAATATTAATGTCACTTTTCTGTTGAGGTGCCCATACTTTTGCACCGGTCAAATTTTGGTTTAATGCATATTGCACATTTTCTGTTAGTACAATAAACCTCATTCCAATCCTGAAATATTACTGTGTCCATCAGTTATTAGATATATCAAACTGAAATGGCTTTTGCAAACACCAAAATATTTAGAACTAAAAATGATTAAGATTAATAGGGGTGCCCAAACTTTTTCATAGGACTGTATATGGGGTTTTATATCTTTATATTAAAAGTTAAGTTTTATCTATTATCATTCTACATTTTTGCCATTGACATAATATAACTGCATTTGATAGACAACTCATTCCTCTATGTCTGTATTATAGCCTGTACGTTGTAATCCCTGTATTAATAATCCCTGTAGAGTAAATGCATGTGTTTTCTCTGCACATTGATGCTATTATCACTGTTCTGCGACCTCACTGTCTTACTCAGCCATTAGCTGTGCCATTACTATGTATTTTATCCCTTATCTCTTATGCTGACATCACTGTGTATACTTATAATAAAATGTGTTATCATCTGTGCTGTTATATAATTGGGATCCTTAGCTCTTAGCATACCTTCCAACCGTCCTGGATTCTGTGGGACAGTCCCACCATCCTGGTTAGCAGAAGGTATGTCCTGGACTCAACTCATCTGTGGCCGGAGAGGACACAGATCAGTTGAATACAATGGTGAAGCAGGAGACAGCGGACAGTGCTTGCTTCACTACCGTTCCCCTCCCTATGCTCCAGCCCCGGGAGCTGTAGGTGCGATGTAGCTCCCTGAACAGTCTGGGACAATAGACCTCTACAGAGCAGCAGGGGAGTGAGGAAAGGTGAGTGTCAGTGTTTTTATTATGTTAAACTTTAGGGAAGGGGTGCTTTAGACTATGGAGAGATAAAGGGGGGCATTAAACTGTTAGCAGATGAATGGAGATTTTAAATGGGTGGCAGATGAAGGGGGCTATTAAACTGGTGGCAGATGAAGGGAGGCATTAAACTGATGGCTGACGTAGGGGGGCAATTAAAATTGGGGCAGATGAAGAGGCATTAAGCTGGGGGCAGATGAAGGGGGTCATTAAACTAGGGTTCAGATGGAGGGGGACATTAAACTGGTGACAGATGAAGGGGGCATTAAACTGGTGGAAGATATGGGGGACATTAAATTGGTGGCAGATGAAACTGGGGACAGATGGAAGGGGGACATTAAACTGGGGACAGATGGAGGAGTGGGCATTAAACTGAGGGTGCAGATGGTGGACGACATTAAATTGGGGGCAACTGGAGGAGGACATTAAACAGTGGGAGTAGTTGCAGGGAGACATGTCTGCTTCTAGTTCTCCCCAGTTCAATGTCCCCATCCAGCTGCCCCAGTTTAATGTCCCCCTCTATTTGCCCCCAGTTTAAACTTGGGCATGAGGAGAGGGACTTCATACTGTGGATTGGAGATGAACATTATAATGTTGAAGCATATCATTTTAGGGTGACTGTAGGAGCATTATACTGTGTGGGGGCACAAAGAAAAATGGGCGAGAATGGGTGGAATCAATGTAGAAGTGGGAAGAGCTAAATTTGCCATGGTGCAATGAAATTTTATCCATCTTTCTGTCCTTTGTCCTCTTCACTTCAGAATATAGGAACTTCAGGTTTTGCATCTGACTGAAATGTTCTATGCACCTTTAATTCACGAAAAATGATGCCAGCCAAACTGTAACGGCATTTGTTTTTCCGCAGTGGCCTGTTCTCTATTAAGGATGGATACACATGGACAGAGCTGAAATATTCATACCAATAAACATTGAAATCCCAGTCTGATGATATTCCAACAACTAAATTGGACATAAGGAAGCGAGAAATCTCATCATTCTTGTTAGAGACTGAACCGAGGAGTCCGACGAGAGATGACCCATTTTTATTAATTCCTGCTTCTATCTCGTGTGACTCATTTAGTATCTAACTAAATTAGGGGAAAATGGCTTTTATTCTGCACGTGTTGTGTCAGTCCACATGAGAGTTCAGGCACGATGCACAGACTTTGTTCAAATGCTTCAAGTTTAATTTCTTGGAAAGAATGTAACAAGCAGAGCGGACTAATGTCACAGCGTCGGTATTATTCGTGACTATCCTGTGATCTGCAGGCATTAGGAGTAATGATTGCGTATAACAACATTGGCGCAGTATCTGGGTCACTTAGGTGTATTTAAACTTTGTAAAATAAAGCCGGATTAAATACATTCTGTACATTGTTACTACAATTGACTTGTGTTTGCATCATATGGCATTGAGTGGTATTGATTTACTGTGTTATTTCAGTTAGGTGATCCGTCCCATAATGAGTATATATCTTGTTAGTATTATCTGTATGTCTAGATCGCTTGTACTTTGCCTAATATAGAGTACTGGAATTGTGAGTGTCTGCTAACCTTTGTTTTCTATTGATCAGGCCATAAAAACTAGACTAGACTTAGTGGTGGAAACACTAGTTAAAGTCTATAATGTCAGGTTAATATTATAGTCAGTAAGCAGTTTCCTTGCTCCGCAGACTCAATACCTAATAGTCAGTTTTTCCAGAGTTCAGTTCCAGAAAGGATGGGCAGCATTATCTACTATATTGTTCCCCTGCTTCGGAGGCCTGATTTCCTAAGCCAACAAATCTCTATTCCTCTTTCTAATAAACTCACAGAGGAATCTGATCGGTGTCCTTGGTGAACTCTCTGTGCTCTGCCAGCCAAAATACTGCGATCAATCATCTGCTCCATAATGAGAAAATGGGAACTGTTAGCCTGTCCACTAGAGATGAGCGAGTACTGTTCGGATCAGCCGATCTGAAAAGCACGCTCGCATAGAAAAGAATGGACGTAGCCGGCACGCGGGGGGTTAAGCGGCCGGCCGCCGTCAAAGCGGAAGTACCAGGTGCATCCATTCATTTCTATGGAGCGTGCTGTTCGGATCGGCTGATCCGAACAGTACTCGCTCATCTCTACTGACCACAAGATGACCTGTTCACCTGCGAGGGGGTGTGGGACATATGTCTCACTGGAGAGTCGTCGACAGGTTTTTGATACAAAAACATGATAAATATTTTTTTAATTCACCCTGATGCAAAAACAACTTTATGGTTACAGTCATGTTATGTGGTACACAATGTTTAGTAGTGGGAATCTCGGTACTAAATAGTTGCAGAATCAGCAATATTAGTATTATAGTGTATTAGTGTGCGGTGTGGGTCCTAGGCTTGTTACTGGGCCATAAACGACTACAGAGCCTGCACTTCAGGGCAGATCCTGGGAACAAGATGAGGTGCTTGGGTCTGTCCTGAAATACTGAGAGTCTGGTGAGACTGAACTATGCTATTTTGTTTGTTTGTGTGGTTGGTAGTAAGCCTCATGTATAGTTAGCTTTATCCTGTTTTGTTAGTGCTCGGACGAGCAGGGTTTTTATTTTTTTTGTACCTGAAATGAAGGTTTATTTATTTTGCTATATTTTTCAAATAAACCTGTTTGTACCAGACACTGTGTCCCTGGCTCTTACTGTTTAGAGCTACCAAGAGATATATATATATATATATATATATATATATATATATATATATATATATATATTTATTTAGCTTCCCTGGGGAAGCTTGGACCAGCCCAATGAACTCTGAGTCTCCACAGTGAATCTGGCTGAGTCCTCAATGAGGTGAGGCTGCCATTGCTGATAGGGGGACCACTTCAGCCCCTGAGGAAAGTGTGGTGGATACTTTTCAGAGCCATTGCCGGGCATCACTATTAGCTCAGACTCTTTCAACAGCTCTGTTCTTTACCATATGAACCACTGTTGAAAAATCCAACACCATTATGTCTAATAGTAAGGCTACATGCGTATGACCCTAAGCATGTGCTTGATCCATGGTTGAATGGCATGGACAGCACATGGATAATATTTGTGTACCCCCATATGCCTCCATGGACCCATTAATTTTCTTCAGGGGGCTTGGGCCGCAAAACAGACAGGTATAGGACCTGTCCCGTGTTTTGCCTTGGGCTCACGGTCCCATACACAGATCCATGATAAAAACACGGCTAGCACAAAGTACATGTTCATTTGCATGAAGCCTTAAAGGGGTTTTCCTGGTTAAATAAACTATTTAATTGTATTATTATTGTGCACACAGGTAAATGATAAGGATTCCAAAATATAAAGCGGAGATCCACCGCCGCAGTGCTCTGTGCCATTATACACGTCAGATGTGCCTGTTGCTGGATATGAACCCTGTTATCACATCAGAGCCTGTACCCATTACAGTATTCTTTGGGACTCTGCAGTGTCAGTCCAGTTCTGAGTTTGTTATATTAATCTAGCTTTAGGACAGGTCATCAGTATCAGATCAATGGGGACTGGTTGAGAAAATCAGTGCTTTCTAGAGTGCTGTGGCCTTTTTACTCTATGCTCGGCAGAGTGCCATGCTAAACATGGTGGTTGTGCCTGGTATAGCAGCTAACATCAGTCACCATTAAGGCTGCAGCATTTGTAGACCCTTCAAGTATCTAATCGGTGGGGGTACTACATGCCAGACCCCCATTAAACTGATATAAGGATAGGCCATTAATATAGAAATCCTGAAATACCCATTAACTCAGCATTGTATAGTGGCTTTGCAATGTAACTATAACTCAGATGCCCTTAAAGTCATTGGGAGTAGAGCTGCGATAATGTTGAATGGCCACTATAAAGGTATGAAGTCAAGGCTCTATCGAGGTACATGGATTCATATGCACAAGGCCAAGAATGGAGTGTTGTGATTTCGGGAGTGCTGTCCAGTCCGAATGTCTGGTACTGTCAGTCAGGGCACACTGGCGGCGGGGCTATGAAGTGACACTGAGAGCACTTGCTGTAAATGGGCCAATTCACCTGGTAGACTCCTTTATAACAAGGGACTATTTCTTGGGCCCATGAAACCCTTGGCTTTGGGTACTTAAAGGGATTCTACCATTAAACTACCTTTTTTTCTAATGAACACGTCGGAATAGCCTTAAGAAAGGCTATTCGTCTCCTACCTTTAGACGTGCGCCGTTCCGTAGAAATACCGGTTTTAACCGGTATGCAAATGAGCTCTCCACAGCAATGAGCGCTGAAAGGCCGATGAGCGCATCCCCATTGCTGCCCGAGAGCTCTTTCATGCATACTTTTGACCGGGCTCCTGTATTGAACTGCAAGAGCGGCTACCCAAAAATGGCCGCCGGCCAGCTCCTGCATTGAACTGCAAGAGAGGCTACCCAAAAATGGCCACTGGCCGCCGTCCATTTTTGGGTAGCCGCTCTTGCAGTTCAATACAGGAGCCGGCGGCCATTTTGGGGTGGCCTCTCTATGCTCCTGTATAGAACTACAAGAGCAAGAGAAGCCAGAAGAGGCGGAGTTGCTGCAGAAGAAGGAGGCGGTGCAGGAAAGAGCTCTGGGCAGCAATGGGGATGCGCTCATTGGTCTTTCAGCGCTGTGGCCCGCCCTCATTGCTGCGGAGAGCTCATTTGCATACGGGTTAAAACCGGTATTTCTACAGAACGGCGCGGCGGAGACCACGTCTAAAGGTAGGAGACGAATAGCCTTTCTTAAGGCTATTCCGACATGGTAATTAGAAAATAAAGTAGTTTAATGGTAGAATCCCTTTAAGGACAGCTGTACAGACGGTCAGAAGGTTAAAATGTATAACTGTATTCTGTGATTGTAACTACTGCTGTGTTAATATTAGAAGCCCATTCACCTTCATTGACATTTGGACAGAGGGCGGGAGGATAATGATTATACATCTTAACCTGGCCATCCTGTGCTCCTTCCATGAAGCATAGAACTAATATAGTATAGTGATATCATATATTTACCTTTTTACGTTGCACCAGAAATGAGACAACCTTACCACAAATCTAATTCAGGCATTTCTAGGAACCGCTTCTGGGTTCAGACACCCTACATTCAGATGCTCTCATTCAATAAATCACTCGCCATTAGTAACTTGCCAAATGAAACATATTACAGGGGTCAAACATTAACCAGGTCCCTTGACGCTTTCCCTGACCTTGGAAATGTTTGCTGCTGTGTCCATTCCAAATTCAGACCAGAAACCATTTGTACTGGCATGGAATAAAGGCAGCGTGGTGTGAAGAGAGACATAGAATCAATAGCGCTTGTTGAGGTCAGGACTGGGTTTTGAACTTATGTTTGGCAAACTTTCTTATATCAAGGTTGACATGTTTATCTGAGGTGTTAGAAAAATACTGGACCTCTGCCTACAAAGAAAGTTAGACAAGGATATGTTTGTATAGAATTATTTTGGCTTATAAGTGATTCACACAGAAAGCAATTATGGCAAAAATAAATTAAATAAATAAACTGTAATGTCTATATATAGCTATATATAAATGTATTTCTATGTTATATTTTAATTAGAAGAGACATATTACAAGAAGTTATCAATTATATATCATTTGTATTCAGTCTATCTTTTCCTAGTGTGACCAGATCTGCAGTTTGTAGTGTTATTTGGTAATGTGTTCACACATAATGGCTTTGTTGTCATTTTTTAATTGCTGCAATAAAGTATGTGGGACATTATGGGAACTGTATTAAGATCAGCTCAGTTTTTTGGCATGAGTTATAGTAAATCGAATTGGCAGAGTTGTCCTCACCCTGACCAACCACTTTCATTGCCCTGACATGCCATGCCCACAAGTATGGGAGTTGAAAATAGGAAAAAATGGCCTTTTTTTTCTATGAGCCAAAATATTGCCATTCTTGCACTATAAAACTGGTGTGAAAACTATAATAAATTCCCACCATTGTGACTAAGCCACGTTACTTACCTGCTGTAAGTTTTGTCCCTACTGCTAAATCAGTTTTGCAACAAGTGCAGATGAGGAAGAGTGGTAGAGATCAAGGCGTAACTAGGAATGGCGGGCCCCGTAGCGAACTTTTGACATGCTCCTCCTGAAGCCCCCAACCAACTCCCCCCGCCTTCCTGCACACAGTATTATGCCCCATACTGGTCCCTGCACATAGTATTATTCCCCATAGTGGCCCCTGCACACAGTACTATGCCCCATAGTGGTCACACAGTGGACCACCCATGAACGATTATTATACTCCAGGGTCTCTTCAGAGTATAATAATTGGAGACCCAGGGGAGCATTCAAACATAAAAACACTGCTACTTAACTCTCCCTGGCTCCAGCGCACTCCCCGGTGATTTTGGCCATCTTCAATGATGGCAGAGATGTCACTTGAGCCGGGCTTGCGTCACGACACATTAGGACTTAGGCCGCGGCTCATGTGAGGTCTGAGACATCACCAAGTAGGCCTGAAGCCTTCCAGAGTGTAGGAGAGGAAAATAACAGGTTTTTTTTTTTTTTATAATCCCTCACCTCTCCTAGCCCTCCAATCATTATACTCGGGGGGTCTGAAAAGATCCCCCAAGTATAATAATAATGTTTGTGGGGATCGCGGGCCCGTGGCCTCACCAGCTCCAGGAGCCAGGATCGGTAAGTAAATAGGGCCTGTTACCTGCTGGAGTTAATCCAGCAGGTAGCGGACTATTAAAAAAATAAATAAATAAATAAGCGTGCAGCGGCTGCCGCCAGGCCTTCTAATGTCCTCGGCCCCGTGGGAGCCGCTACCGTTGCTATCCCGGTAGTTACGCCCCTGGTTGAGATTTACTAAGGAAAATGCGCCATAATTCACTAAAACCTAACTTCTTTTGTCAAGTGTCTTAGGATGAGGCCTCATGGTGCAGAATAAAATGCTATGTTTTTATAGAACCAGTTTTAGAATTGCGGGCATTCTCCCTATATGGAAAGAAAAATCAGGGGAAACTCTGCAATAACTCAATGTAAAACACTTCTGTAAAAAAAAAAAAGCAATTTGTTTTCACAGTTTTTTCACAGCATTTTGAAACAAAAAAAATAGAACAATCTTAACAATCTTTCCAAAGTATACCTGCATGTCCGACCAAAAAAACCCCAATTTCCCGCTGAGAGACCGCAGGCGGACACCGGCGGTTTGCTTTTAAAACCTATTCTAATGAATGGGTATTAAAACTGACTGCCAGGAAGCCGTCCCCTATGCAGTTTCTCTGGGAAATAGGGGGCAGACCCCGTGGGCAGTGTAGAAGATGAAACAAACAAAAAAATGGATCTGCTTTTCACATATGTGAAAAGGGGGTCGACAATGGACAGCACCCACAAGTGAACAGGACGGAATTCTGTCCATGAATAGCACGTCCACAGGAGTGAATGAGGCTTTATACCAATTTAGGTACTTAGTATTGTTATATGTTTTTTTTTTTACTTATTATTCTATTTTAATAATGATTAATTTTAGAGATGAGCGAACAGTGTTCTATCGAACTCATGTTCGATCGGATATTAGGCTGTTCGGCATGTTCGAATCGAATCGAACACCGCGTGGTAAAGTGCGCCATTACTCGATTCCCCTCCCACCTTCCCTGGCGCCTTTTTTGCTCCAATAACAGCGCAGGGTAGGTGGGACAGGAACTACGACATCGGTGACGTTGAGAAAAGTAGGCAAAACCCATTGGCTGCCGAAAACATGTGACCTCTAATTTAAAAGAACAGCGCCGCCCAGGTTCGCGTCATTCTGAGCTTGCAATTCACCGAGGACGGAGGTTTCCGTCCAGCTAGCTAGGGCTTAGATTCTGGGTAGGCAGGGACAGGCTAGGATAGGAAGGAGAAGACAACCACAACAGCTCTTATAAGAGCTAAATTCCAGGGAGAAGCTTGTCAGTGTAACGTGGCACTGACGGGCTCAATCGCCGCAACCCAGCTTTCCCAGGATCCTGAATGGCATACACTGTCAGTGTATTCCCGTATACCCGATATATACCCCGATACCCGTTCCAACGGTGTGCCCCCCCACCTTCACCCCAGAAATACCCTGCAAGTCCCCTAGCAATAGAATTGGGGCTATATACACCCACAATTTTTACTACTGGTATACAGTGCCATTGTCTGACTGGGAATTCAAAGAATATATTGGGGTTATAAATACCCTCATTTCTTGCTACTGCCATATAGTGCCAGTTTCTGACTGGTAATTCAAAGAATATATTGGGGTTACGTGCACCCACAATTTTTACTACTGGTATACAGTGCCATTGTCTGACTGGGAATTCAAAGAATATATTGGGAATACAAATACCCTCATTTCTTGCTACTGCCATATAGTGCCAGTGTCTGACTGGGAATTCAAAGAATATATTGGGGTTACGTGCACCCACAATTTTTACTACTGGTATACAGTGCCATTGTCTGACTGGGAATTCAAAGAATATATTGGGAATACAAATACCCTCATTTCTTGCTACTGCCATATAGTGCCAGTGTCTGACTGGGAATTCAAAGAATATATTGGGAATACAAATACCCTCATTTCTTGCTACTGCCATATAGTGCCAGTTTCTGACTGGTAATTCAAAGAATATATTGGGGTTACGTGCACCCACAATTTTTACTACTGGTATACAGTGCCATTGTCTGACTGGGAATTCAAAGAATATATTGGGAATACAAATACCCTCATTTCTTGCTACTGCCATATAGTGCCAGTTTCTGACTGGTAATTCAAAGAATATATTGGGGTTACGTGCACCCACAATTTTTACTACTGGTATACAGTGCCAATTTCTAACTAGGAATTCAAAATGCGCAAGGCTCCCGGAAAGGGACGTGGACGAGGCCGTGGGCGAGGTCGGGGGAATGGTTCTGGGGAGCAAGGTAGCAGTGAAGCCACAGGGCGTCCCGTGCCTACTCCTGTGGGGCAGCAAGCATTGCGCCACTCCACAGTGCCAGGGTTGCTTGCCACATTAACTAAACTGCAGGGTACAAACCTTAGTAGGCCCGAGAACCAGGAACAGGTCTTGCAATGGCTGTCAGAGAACGCTTACAGCACATTGTCCAGCAGCCAGTCAGACTCTGCCTCCTCTCCTCCTATTACCCAACAGTCTTGTCTTCCTTCCTCCCAAAATTCCGAAGCTTTACAGAACAATAACCCAAACTGTCCCTGCTCCCCAGAGCTGTTCTCCGCTCCTTTCATTGTCCCTCAACCTGCCTCTCCACGTCACGATTCCACGAACCTAACAGAGGAGCATCTGTGTCCAGATGCTCAAACACTAGAGTCTCCTCCATCTCCGTTCGATTTGGTGGTGGATGACCAGCAACCCACCTCCATCGACGATGATGTGACGCAGTTGCCGTCAGGGCATCCAGTTGACCGGCGCATTGTGCGGGAGGAGGAGATGAGACAGGAGTTGGAAGAGGAAGTGGTGGATGATGAGGACACTGACCCGACCTGGACAGGGGGGATGTCAAGCGGGGAAAGTAGTGTGGATGTTGAGGCAGGTGCAGCACCAAAAAGGGTAGCTAGAGGCAGAGGCAGAGGTCAGCAGCTTAGGCGAAGCCAGGCCACACCCGGAATCTCCCAAGATGTTCCAGTTCGTACCCAGCCCCGAAAAACTCCCACCTCGAGGGCACGTTTCTCGAAGGTGTGGAGTTTTTTCAAGGAATGCGCCGAGGACAGATATAGTGTTGTCTGCACAATTTGCCTCTCGAAATTGATTAGGGGCTCTGAGAAGAGCAACCTGTCCACCACTTCAATGCGCCGTCATTTGGAATCCAAGCACTGGAATCAGTGGCAGGCAGCAACGGCAGGACAAAGGCCGCCTGCCGTTCACGCCACTGCCACTGCCTCTGCCACTGCCTCTGCCTCTGCCACTGCTGACTGTGCTGGCGATGCACTCCAGAGGACGAGCCAGGACACCACTTCATCTGCCTCCGCCACTTTGTTGACTTCTACCTCATCCTCCCCTGGTCCTGTCTTATCTCCTTCTCCTGCACCATCAAAGGCACCATCAGGCGTTTCTTTACAACAACCCACCATCTCTCAGACATTGGAGCGGCGGCAGAAATACACTGCTAACCACCCACACGCGCAAGCCTTGAACGCCAACATCGCTAAACTGCTGGCCCAGGAGATGTTGGCGTTCCGGCTTGTTGAAACTCCCGCCTTCCTGGACCTGATGGCAACTGCGGCACCTCGCTATGCCGTCCCTAGCCGTCACTACTTCTCCTGGTGTGCCGTCCCCGCCTTGCACCAGCACGTGTCACTCAACATCAGGCGGGCCCTTAGTTCCGCGCTTTGCACAAAGGTCCACTTGACCACCGACGCGTGGACAAGTGCATGCGGACAGGGACGCTACATTTCACTGACGGCACACTGGGTGAATGTAGTTGAGGCTGGGACTGCTTCCCAAACTGGCCCGGTGTACCTCGTCTCCCCGCCTAACATTTCTGGCAGGGACACGAGAAGAACACCCCCCTCCTCCTCCTCTACCGCCTCCTCCTCCGCCACCGCCTCCTCCTCCGCCACCGCCTCCTCCTCCGCTGTTAGATTGACCCCAGCTACGAGTTGGAAACGTTGCAGCACTGGCGTTGGTAGACGTCAGCAGGCTGTGCTGAAGCTGATCAGCTTGGGGGACAGACAGCACACTGCCTCCGAGGTGAGGGATGCCCTCCTCGATGAGACGGCAATATGGTTTGAGCCGCTGCACCTGGGCCCAGGCATGGTCGTTTGTGATAACGGCCGGAACCTGGTAGCAGCTCTGGAGCTTGCCGGACTCCAACATGTTCCATGCCTGGCCCACGTCTTCAACCTAGTGGTGCAACGTTTCCTAAAGAGCTACCCCAATGTTCCAGAGCTACTGGTGAAAGTGCGGCGCATGTGCGCCCACTTTCGCAAGTCGACAGTAGCCGCTGCTAGCTTAAAATCTCTCCAGCAACGCCTGCATGTGCCACAACACCGGCTTTTGTGCAACGTCCCCACACGCTGGAACTCAACGTTTCAGATGTTGAATAGAGTGGTTGAGCAGCAGAGACCTTTGATGGAATACCAGCTACAAAACCCTAGGGTGCCACAAAGTCAGCTGCCTCAGTTTCTCATCCATGAGTGGCCATGGATGAGAGACCTTTGTGACATCCTACGGGTGTTTGAGGAGTCCACAAGGAGGGTGAGCTCTGAGGATGCGATGGTGAGCCTTACAATCCCGCTCTTGTGTGTTCTGAGAGAATCCCTGATTGACATCAGGGATAACTCAGATCACACAGAGGAGTCAGGGATAGCATCCGATCCGTCACAGCTGGAGAGTAGGTCCACACATCTGTCCGCTTCACTGCGTTTAATGGAGGAGGAGGAGGAGGAGGAGGAGGAGGAGGAAGAAGAGTTGTCCGATGATGTGATGGTGATACAGGAGGCTTCCGGGCAACTTCGAATCGTCCCATTGTTGCAGCGCGGATGGGTAGACATGGAGGATGAGGAGGAAATGGAGATTGAACTTTCCGGTGGGGCCAGAGGAGTCATGCCAACTAACACTGTGGCAGACATGGCTGAGTTCATGTTGGGGTGCTTTACAACCGACAAGCGTATTGTCAAAATCATGGAGGACAACCAGTACTGGATCTTTGCTATCCTTGACCCCCGGTATAAAAACAACATCTCGTCTTTTATTCCGGTAGAGGGGAGGGCCAATCGCATCAATGCTTGCCACAGGCAATTGGTGCAGAATATGATGGAGATGTTTCCAGCATGTGACGTTGGCGGCAGGGAGGGCAGTTCCTCCAGTAGGCAACCAAGTTCTCACCGGTCCACACAAACGAGGGGCACACTGTCTAAGGTCTGGGACACCTTGATGGCACCCCCTCGCCAAAGTGCCGCCACGGAGGGTCCTAGTGTCACCAGGCGTGAGAAGTATAGGCGCATGTTGCGGGAATACCTTTCCGACCACAGCCCTGTCCTCTCCGACCCCTCTGCGCCCTACACGTATTGGGTGTCGAAGTTGGACCTGTGGCTTGAACTTGCCCTATATGCCTTGGAGGTGCTGTCCTGTCCTGCCGCCAGCGTCCTATCTGAGAGGGTGTTCAGTGCAGCCGGTGGCATCATCACTGACAAGCGCACCCGTCTGTCAGCTGAGAGTGCCGACCGGCTCACTTTGATAAAAATGAACCACCACTGGGTAGAGCCGTCATTTTTGTGCCCACCTGTGTAAAGCACCCCAACATGAAACTCCATGTCTGTACTCAACCTCTCCAATTCCTCCGCATCCTCATACTCATCCACCATAAGCGTTGCACAATTCTGCTAATACTAGGCTCCCTCCACCCTGATTTCCCCCAACTCTGCTGGTTAGAGGCTCCCTCCACCCTGATTTCCACCAACTCTGCTGGTTAGAGGCTCCCTCCACCATGAATTTGCCCAAACTGGGCTGTTTAGAGGCTCCCTCCACCATGAATTGGTCCAAACTGGGGTTTTTAGAGGCTCCCTCCACCATGAATTGGTCCAAACTGGGCTGTTTAGCGGCTCCCTCCACCATTAATTGGTCCAAACTGGGCTGGTTAGAGGCTCCCTCCACCATGAATTTGCCCAAACTGGGCTGTTTAGAGGCTCCCTCCACCATGAATTTGCCCAAACTGGGCTGGTTAGAGGCTCCCTCCACCATGAATTGGTCCAAACTGGGGTTTTTAGAGGCTCCCTCCACCATGAATTGGTCCAAACTTGGCTGTTTAGAGGCTCCCTCCACCATTAATTGGTCCAAACTGGGCTGGTTAGAGGCTCCCTCCACCATGAATTGGTCCAAACTGGGTTTTTTAGAGGCTCCCTCCACCATGAATTGGTCCAAACTGGGGTTTTTAGAGGCTCCCTCCACCATGAATTGGTCCAAACTGGGCTGTTTAGCGGCTCCCTCCACCATTAATTGGTCCAAACTGGGCTGGTTAGAGGCTCCCTCCACCATGAATGTGCCCAAACTGGGCTGTTTAGAGGCTCCCTCCACCATGAATTTGCCCAAACTGGGCTGGTTAGAGGCTCCCTCCACCATGAATTGGTCCAAACTGGGGTTTTTAGAGGCTCCCTCCACCATGAATTGGTCCAAACTTGGCTGTTTAGAGGCTCCCTCCACCATTAATTGGTCCAAACTGGGCTGGTTAGAGGCTCCCTCCACCATGAATTGGTCCAAACTGGGTTTTTTAGAGGCTCCCTCCACCATGAATTGGTCCAAACTGGGGTTTTTAGAGGCTCCCTCCACCATGAATTGGTCCAAACTGGGCTGTTTAGCGGCTCCCTCCACCATTAATTGGTCCAAACTGGGCTGGTTAGAGGCTCCCTCCACCATGAATGTGCCCAAACTGGGCTGTTTAGAGGCTCCCTCCACCATGAATTTGCCCAAACTGGGCTGGTTAGAGGCTCCCTCCACCATGAATTGGTCCAAACTGGGGTTTTTAGAGGCTCCCTCCACCATGAATTGGTCCAAACTTGGCTGTTTAGAGGCTCCCTCCACCATTAATTGGTCCAAACTGGGCTGGTTAGAGGCTCCCTCCACCATGAATTGGTCCAAACTGGGTTTTTTAGAGGCTCCCTCCACCATGAATTGGTCCAAACTGGGTTTTTTAGAGGCTCCCTCCACCATGAATTGGTCCAAACTGGGGTTTTTAGAGGCTCCCTCCACCATGAATTGGTCCAAACTGGGCTGTTTAGCGGCTCCCTCCACCATTAATTGGTCCAAACTGGGCTGGTTAGAGGCTCCCTCCACCATGAATTTGCCCAAACTGGGCTGTTTAGAGGCTCCCTCCACCATGAATTTGCCCAAACTGGGCTGGTTAGAGGCTCCCTCCACCATGAATTGGTCCAAACTGGGGTTTTTAGAGGCTCCCTCCACCATGAATTGGTCCAAACTTGGCTGTTTAGAGGCTCCCTCCACCATTATTTGGTCCAAACTGGGCTGGTTAGAGGCTCCCTCCACCATGAATTGGTCCAAACTGGGTTTTTTAGAGGCTCCCTCCACCATGAATTGGTCCAAACTGGGGTTTTTAGAGGCTCCCTCCACCATGAATTGGTCCAAACTGGGCTGTTTAGCGGCTCCCTCCACCATTAATTGGTCCAAACTGGGCTGGTTAGAGGCTCCCTCCACCATGAATGTGCCCAAACTGGGCTGTTTAGAGGCTCCCTCCACCATGAATTTGCCCAAACTGGGCTGGTTAGAGGCTCCCTCCACCATGAATTGGTCCAAACTGGGGTTTTTAGAGGCTCCCTCCACCATGAATTGGTCCAAACTGGGCTGTTTAGAGGCTCCCTCCACCATTAATTGGTCCAAACTGGGCTGGTTAGAGGCTCCCTCCACCATGAATTGGTCCAAACTGGGTTTTTTAGAGGCTCCCTCCACCATGAATTTGCCCAAACTGGGCTGGTTAGAGGCTCCCTCCACCATGAATTGGTCCAAACTGGGTTTTTTAGAGGCTCCCTCCACCATGAATTTGCCCACACTGGGCTGGTTAGAGGCTCCCTCCACCATGAATTGGTCCAAACTGGGGTTTTTAGAGGCTCCCTCCACCATGAATTTGCCCAAACTGGGGTGTTTAGAGGCTCCCTCCACCATGAATTTGCCCAAACTCTGCTGGTTAGAGGCTCAATCCACCCTGATTTTCAAAACAAATGTTGGTGCCAACCTCAACTTACTACAAGGGCCAAATTCACTGCTGGTGACAAGCTCTCCTCACTGCAAGTGCCAAATACACATGTTTCAAGGTGTTTTCCTACTGTCAGAGAGGTGGTATTGAGTGTGTAAAGTGTGTAGTTGTTAGGCTGTGATGTTGGGGTAATAGAGGGTCTTTGGTGTGTTAGATGCCCCCAGACATGCTTCCCCTGCTGTCCCAGTGTCATTCCAGGGTGTTGGTATCATTTCCTGGGTTGTCATAGTGGACTTGGTGACCCTCCAGACACGGATTTGGGTTTCCCCCTTAACGAGTATCTGTTCCCCATAGACTATAATGGGGTTCGAAACCCGTTCGAACACACGAACATTGAGCGGCTGTTCGAATCGAATTTCGAACCTCGAACATTTTAGTGTTCGCTCATCTCTACTACACACTTTACACCCTCAATACCACCTCTCTGACAGTAGGAAAACACCTTGAAACATGTGTATTTGGCACTTGCAGTGAGGAGAGCTTGTCACCAGCAGTGAATTTGGCCCTTGTAGTAAGTTGAGGTTGGCACCAACATTTGTTTTGAAAATCAGGGTGGATTGAGCCTCTAACCAGCAGAGTTTGGGCAAATTCATGGTGGAGGGAGCCTCTAAACACCCCAGTTTGGGCAAATTCATGGTGGAGGGAGCCTCTAAAAACCCCAGTTTGGACCAATTCATGGTGGAGGGAGCCTCTAACCAGCCCAGTGTGGGCAAATTCATGGTGGAGGGAGCCTCTAAAAAACCCAGTTTGGACCAATTCATGGTGGAGGGAGCCTCTAACCAGCCCAGTTTGGGCAAATTCATGGTGGAGGGAGCCTCTAAAAAACCCAGTTTGGACCAATTCATGGTGGAGGGAGCCTCTAACCAGCCCAGTTTGGACCAATTAATGGTGGAGGGAGCCTCTAAACAGCCAAGTTTGGACCAATTCATGGTGGAGGGAGCCTCTAAAAACCCCAGTTTGGACCAATTCATGGTGGAGGGAGCCTCTAACCAGCCCAGTTTGGGCAAATTCATGGTGGAGGGAGCCTCTAAACAGCCCAGTTTGGGCACATTCATGGTGGAGGGAGCCTCTAACCAGCCCAGTTTGGACCAATTAATGGTGGAGGGAGCCGCTAAACAGCCCAGTTTGGACCAATTCATGGTGGAGGGAGCCTCTAAACACCCCAGTTTGGGCAAATTCATGGTGGAGGGAGCCTCTAAAAACCCCAGTTTGGACCAATTCATGGTGGAGGGAGCCTCTAACCAGCCCAGTGTGGGCAAATTCATGGTGGAGGGAGCCTCTAAACAGCCCAGTTTGGGCACATTCATGGTGGAGGGAGCCTCTAACCAGCCCAGTTTGGACCAATTAATGGTGGAGGGAGCCGCTAAACAGCCCAGTTTGGACCAATTCATGGTGGAGGGAGCCTCTAAAAACCCCAGTTTGGACCAATTCATGGTGGAGGGAGCCTCTAAAAAACCCAGTTTGGACCAATTCATGGTGGAGGGAGCCTCTAAGCAGCCCAGTTTGGACCAATTAATGGTGGAGGGAGCCTCTAAACAGCCAAGTTTGGACCAATTCATGGTGGAGGGAGCCTCTAAAAACCCCAGTTTGGACCAATTCATGGTGGAGGGAGCCTCTAACCAGCCCAGTTTGGGCAAATTCATGGTGGAGGGAGCCTCTAAACAGCCCAGTTTGGGCAAATTCATGGTGGAGGGAGCCTCTAACCAGCCCAGTTTGGACCAATTAATGGTGGAGGGAGCCGCTAAACAGCCCAGTTTGGACCAATTCATGGTGGAGGGAGCCTCTAAAAACCCCAGTTTGGACCAATTCATGGTGGAGGGAGCCTCTAAAAAACCCAGTTTGGACCAATTCATGGTGGAGGGAGCCTCTAAAAAACCCAGTTTGGACCAATTCATGGTGGAGGGAGCCTCTAACCAGCCCAGTTTGGACCAATTAATGGTGGAGGGAGCCTCTAAACAGCCAAGTTTGGACCAATTCATGGTGGAGGGAGCCTCTAAAAACCCCAGTTTGGACCAATTCATGGTGGAGGGAGCCTCTAACCAGCCCAGTTTGGGCAAATTCATGGTGGAGGGAGCCTCTAAACAGCCCAGTTTGGGCACATTCATGGTGGAGGGAGCCTCTAACCAGCCCAGTTTGGACCAATTAATGGTGGAGGGAGCCGCTAAACAGCCCAGTTTGGACCAATTCATGGTGGAGGGAGCCTCTAAAAACCCCAGTTTGGACCAATTCATGGTGGAGGGAGCCTCTAAAAAACCCAGTTTGGACCAATTCATGGTGGAGGGAGCCTCTAACCAGCCCAGTTTGGACCAATTAATGGTGGAGGGAGCCTCTAAACAGCCAAGTTTGGACCAATTCATGGTGGAGGGAGCCTCTAAAAACCCCAGTTTGGACCAATTCATGGTGGAGGGAGCCTCTAACCAGCCCAGTTTGGGCAAATTCATGGTGGAGGGAGCCTCTAAACAGCCCAGTTTGGGCAAATTCATGGTGGAGGGAGCCTCTAACCAGCCCAGTTTGGACCAATTAATGGTGGAGGGAGCCGCTAAACAGCCCAGTTTGGACCAATTCATGGTGGAGGGAGCCTCTAAAAACCCCAGTTTGGACCAATTCATGGTGGAGGGAGCCTCTAAAAAACCCAGTTTGGACCAATTCATGGTGGAGGGAGCCTCTAACCAGCCCAGTTTGGACCAATTAATGGTGGAGGGAGCCTCTAAACAGCCAAGTTTGGACCAATTCATGGTGGAGGGAGCCTCTAAAAACCCCAGTTTGGACCAATTCATGGTGGAGGGAGCCTCTAACCAGCCCAGTTTGGGCAAATTCATGGTGGAGGGAGCCTCTAAACAGCCCAGTTTGGGCAAATTCATGGTGGAGGGAGCCTCTAACCAGCCCAGTTTGGACCAATTAATGGTGGAGGGAGCCGCTAAACAGCCCAGTTTGGACCAATTCATGGTGGAGGGAGCCTCTAAAAACCCCAGTTTGGACCAATTCATGGTGGAGGGAGCCTCTAAACAGCCCAGTTTGGGCAAATTCATGGTGGAGGGAGCCTCTAACCAGCAGAGTTGGTGGAAATCAGGGTGGAGGGAGCCTCTAACCAGCAGAGTTGGGGGAAATCAGGGTGGAGGGAGCCTAGTATTAGCAGAATTGTGCAACGCTTATGGTGGATGAGTATGAGGATGCGGAGGAATTGGAGAGGTTGAGTACAGACATGGAGTTTCATGTTGGGGTGCTTTACACAGGTGGGCACAAAAATGACGGCTCTACCCAGTGGTGGTTCATTTTTATCAAAGTGAGCCGGTCGGCACTCTCAGCTGACAGACGGGTGCGCTTGTCAGTGATGATGCCACCGGCTGCACTGAACACCCTCTCAGATAGGACGCTGGCGGCAGGACAGGACAGCACCTCCAAGGCATATAGGGCAAGTTCAAGCCACAGGTCCAACTTCGACACCCAATACGTGTAGGGCGCAGAGGGGTCGGAGAGGACAGGGCTGTGGTCGGAAAGGTATTCCCGCAACATGCGCCTATACTTCTCACGCCTGGTGACACTAGGACCCTCCGTGGCGGCACTTTGGCGAGGGGGTGCCATCAAGGTGTCCCAGACCTTAGACAGTGTGCCCCTCGTTTGTGTGGACCGGTGAGAACTTGGTTGCCTACTGGAGGAACTGCCCTCCCTGCCGCCAACGTCACATGCTGGAAACATCTCCATCATATTCTGCACCAATTGCCTGTGGCAAGCATTGATGCGATTGGCCCTCCCCTCTACCGGAATAAAAGACGAGATGTTGTTTTTATACCGGGGGTCAAGGATAGCAAAGATCCAGTACTGGTTGTCCTCCATGATTTTGACAATACGCTTGTCGGTTGTAAAGCACCCCAACATGAACTCAGCCATGTCTGCCACAGTGTTAGTTGGCATGACTCCTCTGGCCCCACCGGAAAGTTCAATCTCCATTTCCTCCTCATCCTCCATGTCTACCCATCCGCGCTGCAACAATGGGACGATTCGAAGTTGCCCGGAAGCCTCCTGTATCACCATCACATCATCGGACAACTCTTCTTCCTCCTCCTCCTCCTCCATTAAACGCAGTGAAGCGGACAGATGTGTGGACCTACTCTCCAGCTGTGACGGATCGGATGCTATCCCTAACTCCTCTGTGTGATCTGAGTTATCCCTGATGTCAATCAGGGATTCTCTCAGAACACACAAGAGCGGGATTGTAAGGCTCACCATCGCATCCTCAGAGCTCACCCTCCTTGTGGACTCCTCAAAGACCCGTAGGATGTCACAAAGGTCTCTCATCCATGGCCACTCATGGATGTGAAACTGAGGCAGCTGACTTTGTGGCACCCTAGGGTTTTGTAGCTGGTATTCCATCAAAGGTCTCTGCTGCTCAACCACTCTATTCAACATCTGAAACGTTGAGTTCCAGCGTGTGGGGACGTCGCACAAAAGCCGGTGTTGTGGCACATGCAGGCGTTGCTGGAGAGATTTTAAGCTAGCAGCGGCTACTGTCGACTTGCGAAAGTGGGCGCACATGCGCCGCACTTTCACCAGTAGCTCTGGAACATTGGGGTAGCTCTTTAGGAAACGTTGCACCACTAGGTTGAAGACGTGGGCCAGGCATGGAACATGTTGGAGTCCGGCAAGCTCCAGAGCTGCTACCGGGTTCCGGCCGTTATCACAAACGACCATGCCTGGGCCCAGGTGCAGCGGCTCAAACCATATTGCCGTCTCATCGAGGAGGGCATCCCTCACCTCGGAGGCAGTGTGCTGTCTGTCCCCCAAGCTGATCAGCTTCAGCACAGCCTGCTGACGTCTACCAACGCCAGTGCTGCAACGTTTCCAACTCGTAGCTGGGGTCAATCTAACAGCGGAGGAGGAGGCGGTGGCGGAGGAGGAGGCGGTGGCGGAGGAGGAGGCGGTAGAGGAGGAGGAGGAGGGGGGTGTTCTTCTCGTGTCCCTGCCAGGAATGTTAGGCGGGGAGACGAGGTACACCGGGCCAGTTTGGGAAGCAGTCCCAGCCTCAACTACATTCACCCAGTGTGCCGTCAGTGAAATGTAGCGTCCCTGTCCGCATGCACTTGTCCACGCGTCGGTGGTCAAGTGGACCTTTGTGCAAAGCGCGGAACTAAGGGCCCGCCTGATGTTGAGTGACACGTGCTGGTGCAAGGCGGGGACGGCACACCGGGAGAAGTAGTGACGGCTAGGGACGGCATAGCGAGGTGCCGCAGTTGCCATCAGGTCCAGGAAGGCGGGAGTTTCAACAAGCCGGAACGCCAACATCTCCTGGGCCAGCAGTTTAGCGATGTTGGCGTTCAAGGCTTGCGCGTGTGGGTGGTTAGCAGTGTATTTCTGCCGCCGCTCCAATGTCTGAGAGATGGTGGGTTGTTGTAAAGAAACGCCTGATGGTGCCTTTGATGGTGCAGGAGAAGGAGATAAGACAGGACCAGGGGAGGATGAGGTAGAAGTCAACAAAGTGGCGGAGGCAGATGAAGTGGTGTCCTGGCTCGTCCTCTGGAGTGCATCGCCAGCACAGTCAGCAGTGGCAGTGGCAGAGGCAGAGGCAGTGGCAGAGGCAGTGGCAGTGGCGTGAACGGCAGGCGGCCTTTGTCCTGCCGTTGCTGCCTGCCACTGATTCCAGTGCTTGGATTCCAAATGACGGCGCATTGAAGTGGTGGACAGGTTGCTCTTCTCAGAGCCCCTAATCAATTTCGAGAGGCAAATTGTGCAGACAACACTATATCTGTCCTCGGCGCATTCCTTGAAAAAACTCCACACCTTCGAGAAACGTGCCCTCGAGGTGGGAGTTTTTCGGGGCTGGGTACGAACTGGAACATCTTGGGAGATTCCGGGTGTGGCCTGGCTTCGCCTAAGCTGCTGACCTCTGCCTCTGCCTCTAGCTACCCTTTTTGGTGCTGCACCTGCCTCAACATCCACACTACTTTCCCCGCTTGACATCCCCCCTGTCCAGGTCGGGTCAGTGTCCTCATCATCCACCACTTCCTCTTCCAACTCCTGTCTCATCTCCTCCTCCCGCACAATGCGCCGGTCAACTGGATGCCCTGACGGCAACTGCGTCACATCATCGTCGATGAGGGTGGGTTGCTGGTCATCCACCACCAAATCGAACGGAGATGGAGGAGACTCTAGTGTTTGAGCATCTGGACACAGATGCTCCTCTGTTAGGTTCGTGGAATCGTGACGTGGAGAGGCAGGTTGAGGGACAATGAAAGGAGCGGAGAACAGCTCTGGGGAGCAGGGACAGTTGGGGTTATTGTTCTGTAAAGCTTCGGAATTTTGGGAGGAAGGAAGACAAGACTGTTGGGTAATAGGAGGAGAGGAGGCAGAGTCTGACTGGCTGCTGGACAATGTGCTGTAAGCGTTCTCTGACAGCCATTGCAAGACCTGTTCCTGGTTCTCGGGCCTACTAAGGTTTGTACCCTGCAGTTTAGTTAATGTGGCAAGCAACCCTGGCACTGTGGAGTGGCGCAATGCTTGCTGCCCCACAGGAGTAGGCACGGGACGCCCTGTGGCTTCACTGCTACCTTGCTCCCCAGAACCATTCCCCCGACCTCGCCCACGGCCTCGTCCACGTCCCTTTCCGGGAGCCTTGCACATTTTGAATTCCTAGTTAGAAATTGGCACTGTATACCAGTAGTAAAAATTGTGGGTGCACGTAACCCCAATATATTCTTTGAATTACCAGTCAGAAACTGGCACTATATGGCAGTAGCAAGAAATGAGGGTATTTGTATTCCCAATATATTCTTTGAATTCCCAGTCAGACAATGGCACTGTATACCAGTAGTAAAAATTGTGGGTGCACGTAACCCCAATATATTCTTTGAATTACCAGTCAGAAACTGGCACTATATGGCAGTAGCAAGAAATGAGGGTATTTGTATTCCCAATATATTCTTTGAATTCCCAGTCAGACAATGGCACTGTATACCAGTAGTAAAAATTGTGGGTGCACGTAACCCCAATATATTCTTTGAATTCCCAGTCAGACACTGGCACTATATGGCAGTAGCAAGAAATGAGGGTATTTGTATTCCCAATATATTCTTTGAATTCCCAGTCAGACAATGGCACTGTATACCAGTAGTAAAAATTGTGGGTGCACGTAACCACAATATATTCTTTGAATTACCAGTCAGAAACTGGCACTATATGGCAGTAGCAAGAAATGAGGGTATTTATAACCCCAATATATTCTTTGAATTCCCAGTCAGACAATGGCAATGTATACCAGTAGTAAAAATTGTGGGTGCACGTAACCCCAATATATTCTTTGAATTACCAGTCAGAAACTGGCACTATATGGCAGTAGCAAGAAATGAGGGTATTTGTATTCCCAATATATTCTTTGAATTCCCAGTCAGACAATGGCACTGTATACCAGTAGTAAAAATTGTGGGTGCACGTAACCCCAATATATTCTTTGAATTACCAGTCAGAAACTGGCACTATATGGCAGTAGCAAGAAATGAGGGTATTTGTATTCCCAATATATTCTTTGAATTCCCAGTCAGACAATGGCACTGTATACCAGTAGTAAAAATTGTGGGTGCACGTAACCCCAATATATTCTTTGAATTACCAGTCAGAAACTGGCACTATATGGCAGTAGCAAGAAATGAGGGTATTTGTATTCCCAATATATTCTTTGAATTCCCAGTCAGACAATGGCACTGTATACCAGTAGTAAAAATTGTGGGTGCACGTAACCCCAATATATTCTTTGAATTCCCAGTCAGACACTGGCACTATATGGCAGTAGCAAGAAATGAGGGTATTTGTATTCCCAATATATTCTTTGAATTCCCAGTCAGACAATGGCACTGTATACCAGTAGTAAAAATTGTGGGTGCACGTAACCCCAATATATTCTTTGAATTAC
The DNA here is from genome assembly GCF_031893055.1 of Leptodactylus fuscus. Lineage (NCBI taxonomy): Eukaryota > Metazoa > Chordata > Amphibia > Anura > Leptodactylidae > Leptodactylus > Leptodactylus fuscus. Next base: position 23,878,080 of record NC_134275.1, on the reverse strand, counting down.
CAGTCAGAAACTGGCACTATATGGCAGTAGCAAGAAATGAGGGTATTTATAACCCCAATATATTCTTTGAATTCCCAGTCAGACAATGGCACTGTATACCAGTAGTAAAAATTGTGGGTGTATATAGCCCCAATTCTATTGCTAGGGGACTTGCAGGGTATTTCTGGGGTGAAGGTGGGGGGGGCACACCGTTGGAACGGGTATCGGGGTATATATCGGGTATACGGGAATACACTGACAGTGTATTCCATTCAGGATCCTGGGAAAGCTGGGTTACGGCGATTGAGCCCGTCAGTGCCACGTTACACTGACAAGCTTCTCCCTGGAATTTAGCTCTTACAAGAGCTGTTGTGGTTGTCTTCTCCTTCCTATCCTAGCCTGTCCCTGCCTACCCAGAATCTAAGCCCTAGCTAGCTGGACGGAAACCTCCGTCCTCGGTGAATTGCAAGCTCAGAATGACGCGAACCTGGGCGGCGCTGTTCTTTTAAATTAGAGGTCACATGTTTTCGGCAGCCAATGGGTTTTGCCTACTTTTCTCAACGTCACCGGTGTCGTAGTTCCTGTCCCACCTACCCTGCGCTGTTATTGGAGCAAAAAAGGCGCCAGGGAAGGTGGGAGGGGAATCGAGTAATGGCGCACTTTACCACGCGGTGTTCGATTCGATTCGAACATGCCGAACAGCCTAATATCCGATCGAACATGAGTTCGATAGAACACTGTTCGCTCATCTCTAGTGTGTAGTTGTTAGGCTGTGATGTTGGGGTAATAGAGGGTCTTTGGTGTGTTAGATGCCCCCAGACATGCTTCCCCTGCTGTCCCAGTGTCATTCCAGAGGTGTTGGCATCATTTCCTGGGTTGTCTTAGTGGACTTGGTGACCCTCCAGACACGGATTTGGGTTTCCCCCTTAACGAGTATCTGTTCCCCATAGACTATAATGGGGTTCGAAACCCATTCGAACACACGAACATTGAGCGGCTGTTCGAATCGAATTTCGAACCTCGAACATTTTAGTGTTCGCTCATCTCTAATTAATTTGCCTTTATTAAACCCTTACAAATGAGAGTTAATTTCGCTTCTGAAAGGCATCACCTTCTAATCTTTCCTACCTGTAGGCCGTCCGCTATTATTAGGCAATCCTTCTGGTTCTAACTTAAAAAAACTGAGATCAAAGAATCTCAGCAGTGGAACTAACTGGTAAAAACCTGATTTTTCAGACCTGGCAATATAGACCTCATGAGCTCTCTTCAGGTCATTTGTTCTCCATTGTGTTTGCACACCTTGTATGCACATGGGGGAGAGATTAATTCAGAGAACCATGCTGTGCCTTCATCTGTTGTCCTGACCATGTCTGTCAAAAACAAAAACTATTTCTTTTGTACTTTATGCCACCAAACTAATAGAAGTGAATTGGTTCTTAGCAATTGACCTTGTATAATGACCTTACCCAGCAAGTGACAAGAAATCATAGGGATTTGTTAATCAGGAAAAATGACTTTGTCTGGACTATAGTGGAGCGGATTACACATGCCCCGATACTTCCGAATGTGCCACTTCCTAAAATATCTCGAATAAATTAGGGATGACTGTGGTTTGTAAGTAACAAAGGCTGAACATATTACTACCCACTATGTAACTACCAGTCTTGTAAACACATTGGCCAATGTGAGCAAAGTTATACAATCTTGTGAATCTTTATTATGGTGATTATTTCTAAGTATCACTTATCATGATTAGAGATGAGCAAACAGTAAAATGTTTGAGGTTCGATATTCGTTTCGAGTAGCCCCTCAATATTTGACTACTCGAATCGAATATCGAACCCTATTATAGTCTATGGGGGGAAAATGCTCGTTTCAGGGGTAGGCAACGTTCTATCAAATTATACTTACCAAGTCCAAGAGTGAGGGTGGGGCTGGATCCTCCGAGCAGTCTTCTCCTTGCAGCGTCCCTGCGTCATCTTCCGGCTCTGAATTCACTCTGCCAGGCATCGGGCCTGGGCAGAGCCGACTGCGCATGCCCGCACTAGAAGCGGACATGCGCAGTCGGCTCTGCCCAGGCCTGATGCCTGGCAGAGTGAATTCAGAGCCGGAAGACGCCGCGGGGACGCTGCACGGAGAAGACTTCTAAAGGTAGGAGAAGAACCAGCGTTGATTGGCCGAATGTATAGCATTAGGCCAATCAATGCTGGTTCTGCATCGAACTTTTACATTCGAACAGCAAGTGGTGCTCGATCGAGTACGAGTATTTCGAATACCGTAGTATTCAATCGAATACCTACTCGATCGAGTACTGCTCGCTCATCTCTAATCATGATCATTGTATGTAGGTGCATGTAAGGCTGGGCTCTCACTGTAGAACAGACACCTATTAGAACAATTATTAGACTTTTGGGTTTTTTCAGAGTTTGTGGGGTTCGCAGGCCCGCAATCTCACTTACTGATTCTGGCTCCTGCTCAAAGCGGCCTCCGCAGAAGGGTGAGGCACAGGCTGTCTGTCGTATGCAATGGCTCCCCAGATAAACAGTTGGGGCAGTGTATAATTCCACTCCATAGCAGTCAAGGTTTCCCATACGCCACACCACTGCAAAAGAAGGCAAGAGTGGTTAGCTGTCATGGCAGGACGTGTATTGTGCATGTGACACTAAGTTTCCTTCAGGTAAGTGCCTGGAAATAGTCCAGGCCAAGACAGGAGAGTGAAATGCAGCTAATACCAGATGGTAGTAGGGGAAGCACTTTTATACCTGCTTATGGCAATCATCAGATTAAAGCTGTAATAATTTACATATCTACATGCTGAGTTTTACACCAATCCAACATTTTTATCTGGGTGCATTTTTTTGGTAATATGGTAGTATGTATACTGAAGACTTTTCACTATCTTTTCTATGTAAACTCATGTAATCACCTCTGAAGACGCTCCTAAGCACAGGACATCAATATTATTTGCCCAGAAAGCCCTTAATATAAACATTTCTGATCACCGCTTTAGGCTAAGGCCCAATATCTATAGGGAAAACACTCGCAATTCCACAGCTAAAAGTAACAGCGTTACATGTGCTTTCGATAACACGGCTTTGCTGCAGCCATTTTTTTCTCCAATGTGTAGATGAAATTAATGAGAATATAATTCACTTTGTTGTAAACTGTATATACTATAATTCAGTGCACTGTATAAATGCTGTGCTGAATATGATACTAATCTATATAGACTTTATATGGTAGAAAATATACTTATGTTCGGGCACTTCTGTATTGTCTGCGCCTGCAAGGATCAGTCTGTATTATATGAAGTCAGTCTGAATCAGAGTCACCAGGCTCCATGTGTCAGTCCCTTCTAGGACCAAACTGTGCTAACGGTAAATGTTAATTATGATCATCGTGAAAACCAGAATATGACAGAGGAGTGCTAAGAACCCATGTTTGTCTTCTACTGTATGTTTTCACCTGTCTATTCCTTTACAACGCAGCTGCAGTTATGCATGATAGATTGCCTTTACGTGATCACACTCTGCAAACACCAAAATGTTCACACAACAGTAGCACACTGTACTGAAGGGGTCACATGTCGGTGAAGGAAGCCATCAGCGCTGAAATCCGCCATTCTAAACATTATTTCATTATTTAATGAAGTCAGACGACAGCTCAGCTGAGCCTTTGAAGAGGTTTGTTTGTCCAGCTTTTTTTGGCCGCCTTGCCCTGCAGTAGATCTGTCTCTCAGGAAGTAGGGATACAGAGGCCTCCATACACACTTCCAAGGTCCGCTGTAAAGCAGGATCTATGGACTTGTTGTTTGCAGGAGCAGTGTCTGATATACAAGCATATATAAGATATATGCATCAAAATTGTATTAGTATATGTCTTTAATTTTATGTAATTGACCCTCCATTCCCCCTTCCAAAGATTATTTTGCCCCAGTATAAATGTGTCAGTCTGCAGATATTTTACTTTTTCTCCCTGCACGTTTAGCTACTTGTCTTTGATAGAAATCAAGACTCCTTGCACTGACTTTGTGTTTGGTCTTTGATGGATCTATACCTATTGTGAGCAACCGCAATAAGGTTGTCAACCCCTTTAAGACTAGTGGAAGCTAAAGGGACAGACTGTGTGAAGATAAGGAGGAGGAGAGCCTTTATTTTTTTAAATAAAATATATTACAAAGTGTCTTATAGTCACCTGCACTAGTCATCTATGGCAGTGATGGCGAACCTTTAAAGGGATCCTATCATTCAATCACTTTTTTTTCTAACTAACACGTCGGAATAGCCTTAAGAAAGGCTATTCGTCTCCTACCTTTCGTTGTCTTCTCTGCGCCGTCATTCACCTAAAATCCCGATTTTTCTCGGTATGTAAATGAGTTCTTTTGCAGCACTGGCAGCGGGCACCAGCGTTCAGACAGCACTGAGGGTGGCCCCAATGCTGCAAGAGAACTCTGTCCAGCGCCGTCTCCTCTTCTTCTGCAGCGAGATCTTCACCGCGTCTTCTTCCGGTGGCGGCTTGTAACTTCTAGGCCTTGGGCAATTTGACTGCATGTACTCGAGGCCACAAGAAAAATGAACGCTTACATAGTATTGTAAGCGTAGGCCTAGAAGTTACAAGCCGCCACCAGAAGAAGATGCGGTGAAGACCTCACTGCAGAAGAAGAGGAGGCAGCACTGGAGAGAGTTATCTCACAGCATTGGGGCCGCCCCCAGTGCTGTCTGAGCGCTGGGGCCCGCCCCCAGTGCTGCAAAAGAACTCATTTACATTCTGAGAAAAACCAGGATTTTAGGCTAACGGCGGCGCAGAGAAGACAACGAAAGGTAGGAGAAGAAGTGATTGAATGATAGGATCCCTTTAAGAGACCAAGTGCCCAAACTGCAACCCAAAACCCACTAAATTATCACAAAGTGCCAAAATGGCAATTTAACCTTAATATTGTGTGGATCCACAATTGCGGGTAGTTAGGGTCGTGTAAATGGGGCTTTACTAGAGTTTCAATAATACAAGTAACTTTGTATTGAAAGGTAGAATTCACATTTGGTACTTTTGAACAATTAATGTTCAATATTTACATCACAAAGAATGTGTTTTATAGTGACCGTGCAATGTTATTACAGCCTATACTAATATCATGTCTGCTAGAAAACAGAGACAGATCAATCTGCCCCACAATGTCCCCACGCAGTGCAATCTGCTCCTCGGTGGCCCATGCAGTCCAATATGCTCCATGGTAGATCCCACACAGTCCAATCTGCTCCACGGTGGCCTCCACATGGTCCAATCTGCTCCACGTTCGCTCCCCACGCAGTTCAATCTGCTTCATGGTGGCCCCCACGCAGTCCAGTCTGCTCCACGGTGGATCCCACGTGGTCCAATCTGCTCCATGGTGGATCCCACGCAGTTCAATCTGCTCCACTGTGGCTCTCACGCATTCAATCTGCTCCATTGTGGTCCCCACACAGTCCAATCTGCTCCACAATGGCCCCCACGCAATATTATATTCTCCACAGTAGCACCCAGACAGTACAATGCACTCCACAGTGATTCGCAGCTTTAGATGCTTTGCATAAATGCAAGATCTGATTCCTGCTTGGAAGTGAAATAATGTGGAATGCAACAAGCTTTAGGTTAAGCCGCGAATGCAGCTTATTTTGTTGCAGATTTTGTTTTGGTGGGGGTTTTTTTAGCCAAAGTCAGGAGTGGATTTAGCAGAAAGTAGAAGTATAAGAACTTCCTATATATTTCCCATTCCTTTTGTAGCCATTCTTGGCTTTGGCTCAAAAAACCACAACAAAATCTGCAACAAAAAAAGTTGCATTTCCACAACATGGGGTCTTAGCCTTAGGGAACAACCGTGGCATGCATCCATTGCAGTTCTTCCCTCAGCGCTTTGAACAGAAAGTTCACAGAGTTTTCCTCCGCAGACTTTCTGTTACAATTATATCTATGGGAAAGCCGCCGGTGTTTCCATAGATATAATTGTCATGCTGCGATTTTCAAAACCGCAACGGTTTTGGAAACTGCAGCGTGTCCTCACTGCGATTTTTTTCCACAAAGTGGGCATGGGATCATGAATCCCATCCACTTTGCAAGTACTTTAAAACGCTGCAATTTTTCTGCCGCGGCCAAATCGCAGTATTTCCGGCCCATGGGGCCCCGGCCTTAGGCTAAAGCCACACGTTGCAGAAATGTAGCTGTGATGTTGTTATAAGTATGTTCTGTATGTTCTGTTCTGATTACTTATTCTGCTTTGTCTGCCTAGCAACAGTGAGGTAGTAAGGGAGGAGGAGCTGAGCTTAGGGGGAGGAGTTGTTAGACAGGGAGCCATGATGGAGCATGGAATAAAGTGTTCTGATCTATAACAGTAACCATCTCCTAGTGGACTTATTCCAGAAGACCTGCATCCTCACTACAACACTACAGTAGCTTGTTTTGTTGCAGATTTTGCTGCGTTTTTTTGAGCCAAAGCCAGGAGTGGATTGAGGAAAAAGGTGGAAGTATAAGGGCTAGTTCACACGTAGTTATTTGGTCCGGATTTTGATGTCGTGTCAGAATCCGGACCAAAATGCGCCTGCCGTGGCTAGCCGCGACTGTCGGAAGACATTCGGCTTTCCACTTCGGACTAGGCACAAATGAATGTTCCTTTACAAATGCACCAAATTTGATAACCTACATGAGCCATTTTAGTCTACTTTCATTCCTAGTTGTAATGTGTCTAAGTGTGGGGATTTACTAGAGTACAGAGGACATACTGCTATTTATACAGTGCAAGTATACGTATTTATAGCAACAACCCCACAGGCATACACTCACCGGCCACTTTATTAGGTACACCATGCTAGTAACGGGTTGGACCCCCTTTTGCCTTCAGAACTGCCTCAATTCTTCGTGGCATAGATTCAACAAGGTGCTGGAAGCATTCCTCAGAGATTTTGGTCCATATTGACATGATGGCATCACACAGTTGCCGCAGATTTGTCGGCTGCACATCCATGATGCGAATCTCCCGTTCCACCACATCCCAAAGATGCTCTATTGGATTGAGATCTGGTGACTGTGGAGGCCATTGGAGTACAGTGAACTCATTGTCATGTTCAAGAAACCAGTCTGAGATGATTCCAGCTTTATGACATGGCGCATTATCCTGCTGAAAGTAGCCATCAGATGTTGGGTACATTGTGGTCATAAAGGGATGGACATGGTCAGCAACAATACTCAGGTAGGCTTTGGCGTTGCAACGATGCTCAATTGGTACCAAGGGGCCCAAAGAGTGCCAAGAAAATATTCCCCACACCATGACACCACCACCACCAGCCTGAACCGTTGATACAAGGCAGGATGGATCCATGCTTTCATGTTGTTGACACCAAATTCTGACCCTACCATCCGAATGTCGCAGCAGAAATCGAGACTCATCAGACCAGGCAACGTTTTTCCAATCTTCAATTGTCCAATTTCGATGAGCTTGTGCAAATTGTAGCCTCAGTTTCCTGTTCTTAGCTGAAAGGAGTGGCACCCGGTGTGGTCTTCTGCTGCTGTAGCCCATCTGCCTCAAAGTTCGACGTACTGTGCATTCAGAGATGCGCTTCTGGCTACCTTGGTTGTAACGGGTGGCTATTTGAGTCACTGTTGCCTTTCTATCAGCTCGAACCAGTCTGGCCATTCTCCTCTGACCTCTGGCATCAACAACGCATTTCCACCCACAGAACTGCCGCTCACTGGATGTTTTTTCTTTTTTGGACCATTCTCTGTAAACCCTAGAGATGGTTGTGCGTGAAAATCCCAGTAGATCAGCAGTTTCTGAAATACTCAGACCAGCCCTTCTGGCACCGACAACCATGCCACGTTCAAAGGCACTCAAATCACCTTTCTTCCCCATACTGATGCTCGGTTTGAACTGCAGGAGATTGTCTTGACCATGTCTACATGCCTAAATGCACTGAGTTGCCGCCATGTGATTGGCTGATTAGAAATTAAGTGTTAACGAGCAGTTGGACAGGTGTACCTAATAAAGTGGCCGGTGAGTGTACATGTCCCCTTTAAAATCTTTGGTACAAGTCATCATTGTACACATAATATATTTATCTGCAGATCAAGTTAAATTTGGTGAAATGGATTGAGAATAAAATACTATATAAGTGATGTGGTGGTTTTATATATATATATATATATATATATATATATATATATATATATATATATATATATATATATATAGGATTTACAGCAGATGCTACTAATATAAGGCCAATAATCTGCAGAATCTGTATTGTGTCTTATTGCACATGTAGCACAAAGTTTACAGTTATATTACTGGAAAATTATCTGAGATTATTGAGCTCAGGCCCTTGTGTTGATCATACGGTATTTCTTTCTCTGAATCTGTTCTCTGTCTGCACAGCTCTCTTTATATGTGACACAGTAGCCGGATTATTTGTCATTTGCTAGAATACTGATCGGCTGTCTGTCACTTTTGTGATGCTTAACCATTGACGTACACTTTCAGAATCTTTTCTACAGATATCATGAGACATTGTATAAAGACTTTGCACACGTGTACATGTATGTTTGTGATGCTCCGGTGTATCTAACATAAAAATGAATCAATAACCTTGATTTCAAATATCCTTCTGTTATGTGTATACAGCTCCTATGCGGATGTATGTGTCTCCATATTTATGTATGTACAGGAAGACTCAGCATTGCTTTAATCTTGTATTTGACATAGGTTCTTACAAGGAACGAAACATTACCCTTGCTTTATGTAGTCTTGCTGATATTACGTACATTACATCCATTTCTAGTTGTTGACCTCTGGTCTTTCCTCCCAGATAATGTAAACTATCGTAACTCTAACCTGGCAGTGTGGTAACCAGGGGCAACGGGCAATGTAGTGTTGTCACGTTTGGGCAGAGTGGTGTCCCGTTGTATCCCTGATTATCCACAACCCTTTCCACTCTTCCATTCACCCAGGTGCGATGTGCAGGATAACAGTCGACCACACAGGGTTAAGGTGAACAGGTTAACTTTACTGAAGAAACCGACAGTCTTACAGCGCTTTGCAGCAGCAGGTTCACAGTGCAATGTGACAAAGTCCAGTACAGGCACTGAAGAGTTAAGTGAGGCACCAATCACCAATCCTTATGTCCCTTAGCAGTAGTTGGGAGGACGGTTGCTATTAGCAACGTGACGGTGTACAAATACAGTAGGAAGGTAGATGATAGGACAGGCCGGCCCTTGTGGGAGACAGCGATAACTGCGGCTTCGTAACTTGGCTCGTTACGGATAAAGACTCACGTTTGGTGATGTCGGGGTGCAGTGGCTCGGGGACCGATGAAAGGCCACTAGCAAGGCAGGAGGGTCCTTGAAGTAGTTGCCCCTCCTGGCAAACAGTATGCACAATACTTTAGGGAGGTAGGAGACCTTGGAGAGTTTCCGCAGCTCGCGGGGCTCTGTCCGGAGAGGTAGAAGGTGCAGGAGTTGATTTCAGGGGTGCAGGCACTTCAGCCCAGCTGTACCGGCGGGCTATATCTTCCAGACCCGGATTTCAGCTTGTCAGGGGTCTCGGCTGAGACCTGCAGTCTCACTGCAACTTCAGAGAAAACAAGTGTGTATAGACCTCAGGCTTGAGGCCTACACAGGAGCTAAGAGCTGGTGGCAGGTGTCTGCCTTCCCTAGACTCTAGGTCTAGACTGCAGGCCTGAGAGGAAGGAAGCTCCTCCCAGGGAGAGGACTGGATAGGGATTGCTGCTCACAACTCACATGTTTAGCAGACACAGGAAACTTAAAGTGACAGTACATAACAATACATTTATAATGCAGAGTACATCAGAACCTATATAAAAGAGAGATACATCTGCCTAAATACTGACAGGGGTGCCACAGAGGTGCTGGGGAGCAGTGCCCAGGAGTAAGCTACTGGCCACAGGCGCACAAGGGCCCTAACTCACTATCAGTGGCCGCTCTGGGTCACTGCACACCCCCGGGCTTTGACAAAAGCCGGCCTCGGCGCAGGGCTCGAGGGCGACTGGTGGACAGTCTAGTCCCCAAACTAGAAGACAGGGGTTCTGGGTCACCTCGGCTCAGGATTTACTGCAACCATCAGGCCCCTAGGGGTCCTGCAGGCTAGGCCTAAGAGAACCTGAGGAGGGAAGAAGTTAGGCACTCCAATACATGTAAACAGTTGTAGTGCAAACAAGGTATACATCTTTAAATATCAAAAATATACCTATTGGCATAGATGTGTAAACAGTAGAAAAATACATAAAAGCATAAAAATCAAAGTGCTAATCCAAGGGGGCTCATAGTCTTTAGAGTCCGTGTAAAAGGGGCAAGGTAAGTAGATGTATAACGTTCATGGCAGAGCCAGGCACACAGCTTAAACGTTGCATAACAAAGAAACAGTCCATAACAAGGGCAAGTCTTTGCAGGCTCAGATGCATTAGAGTCCATGCAGGAGATAAAGAATTTAATCCTTGTAGCGGGCAGGAGGCACACCTCTTGTGCTTCTCTCAGACCTCCTGAGAGCAATCTCCGCAGCAGGGGGAAGTCCGTGAGGTTCTGCAGCAGGCAGAAGTGGCTGTGTAGCCGGCAAGGTTGGTGCAGCCGGAGGCATGGCTGCAGGCTGTAGAGCAGATGGGTAGTACCCTGTCAGGAGAAAAGGGGTTTCCTGACACAGTTCACTGATGGGAATGATAGTTCTGAAGGCGGTAGAAGGAGGATGAGGAGGAGGTACCTCTGGAGCAGGAAGAGGGTACCTGATAGGAGCTTCACTCGGTGGCAGCACCGGTGCAATGTACAGTTCTTCCCTGTGACAGGGCTTTAGCCGGTTTCGGTGAACGACTTGGGGAGCTCTTCCTTCTTTAAAGATCTCACATACATCAGGGTAAGGCACAGCTGTGAGGATATATGGTTCTGGTTCCCACAGAGGTTCTAGCTTGTGGCTACGGTGCTCCTTCTTCAGCCAGACCTTGTCTCCAATCTGGAGGGGAACAGCATACGCTCGCTGGTTGAAATCTTCCTCCTGACGTCGGCGAGCTTCTTCCATTCGGAGATTAACAATTTCTTGTGCCTCTGTTATTCTCCTCTGATGTTCCGTAACCCAGTCATCCCTTGGCAGGGGATTTGTAGAGTCGGGTATCTGTATCCCAAGAGCTCGGTCTTTTGGGAGTTGTCCTTGTCGCCTGAACATCAGGTAGAAGGGCGTGAAGCCAGTGGAACAGTGGACGGTGTTGTTATAGACTTCCACCAGCTCAGCAAGGAGATTAGGCCACTCTTGTTGTTTTGCCACTGAGGCTGTGCGCAGCATGTTGATGAACACCTGGTTAACCTTTTCGCACAGCCCATTGCCTTGGGGATGGTAGGCAGTTGTCCGTAACTTCTTGCACTCATGGTACTGGCATAACTCCTGGAACAGCTGGGATTCAAAGGAAGAACCACGATCTGTCAGGACTTTCTCCGGGCAGCCATAGTGCTTCACGTACTCATGGTAGAAGACAGCAGCTGTTGTGCGGGCGGTAAGGTCCTTGACAGGGACAACTGCGGTCCATTTGGAGAAGTGGTCTACCATTGTAAGAGCGTGGGAGTAGCCAGACCTAGTAGGGGCCAATTTTACATGGTCCAGGGCAACGAGTTCGTTAGGCCTTTGAGTCTGGATGGGGTGAAGTGGTGCACGCTGGTCTCTTCTTCCTGCCTTGGTCAAGTTGCAGGCGGTGCACTCCTGGCACCGCTTCTCGATGTCGAATCTCATCCCAATCCAATAGAATCGGCGGCGGATTGTAGCTTCGGTCTTATAGACCCCGAAGTGACCAGACTGGTCATGGTAGGCATCCAGCACCATGTTGGCGTCTCTCCTGGGGATAATAATTTGATGAAGTCGTTGGTTGGACACTGGATCTAGGGTGTTTCGGAGGATCAGCCCCTTTTGGAGGAAGAGACGCTTTCTTTGCCGCCACAAACGAAGGAGTTCGAGGTCTGGACAAGATTGACGTAGGCGGACAGGAGTTCTTCCGGTGAGTAGGTAGTCGTGTATCTCACCTAGGCTGCGGCTCTCTTGCTGCAACAGCAGCCACTTGGAAGGTTCCTGTAGAGGATCAATTGAGTTAGATGGTGACGTTTCTGCTTCTACAGCAGCGGTAATGACGTTTTGCTGGGCGAATCTGTTATAGAAAGGCGGCATCTCGACTTCTTCCCATTCATCTGGGACAGCAGACTCTTCTCCATTTTGGAGTCGTGACAGGGCATCTGCGTTTGTGTTCGTCTTTCCGCTTCTATATTTTATAGTGAAGGAGTAGTTCGCCAGCCTAGAGGCCCATCTTTGTTCAAGTGCACCCAGCCGTGCGGTGTTCAGGTGCGCCAGGGGATTGTTGTCAGTGTAGACTACGAAGGACGATGCAGCAAGATAGTCCTTGAATTTTTCAGTGATAGCCCACACAAGAGCCAGGAGTTCGAGCTTGAAGGAGCTATAATTGTTATCATTTTTCTCAGCTCCTCGGAGTCTTCGACTGGCATAGCCGATCACCCTTTCACGGTTGTCTTGCACCTGAGACAGCACAGCACCAAGTCCTTGGAAACTAGCATCAGTATACAGCCGGAAGGGTTGACTGTAGTCCGGGTAAGCTAGGATAGGAGGCTGGGTGAGCAAGGCCTTCAGCGCCTGGAAGGCGGTTTCTTGTCTCTGGGACCACTCTACTGGCAGCTTTCTGTTGTAACTTTCTTTTGGGCACCCCCGAAGCAGTTCTGTCAGAGGCTCAGCAATCTGTGCGAAGTGGGGGATGAAGCGGCGATAATAGCCAGCGAAACCCAGAAAACTTCTGACTTCTTTGACAGTAGAGGGTGTCTTCCAATCCGTGACAGCGGAGACTTTGTCCGGGTCAGGTGATACGCCTTCTGCGCTGACGATATGGCCTAGGTAATTGACACGAGGTTTCAGGAGGTGACACTTGGAGGGTTTGATCTTGAGACCGTGCTCTGTGAGCACGTGGAACACTTCAGCAAGGTGGTGTAGATGGTCTTTATAAGACTTGGAATAGATGATGACGTCATCCAAGTAGAGCAACACATGTTGGAAGTTCACATGCCCTAAGCATCTCTCCATCAGTCTCTGGAAGGTGGCTGGTGCGTTGCAAAGCCCGAATGGCATGCTATTAAACTCATACAGGCCCATGGGAGTAGTAAAGGCAGTCTTTTCGCGGTCCTCCGGAGCCATGGGGACCTGCCAGTAGCCACTTGTCAAGTCCAGAGTGGAAAAGTAAGCAGCAGAGCCCAGTGCAGTCAAGGATTCCTCTATACGTGGCAGAGGGTACGCATCTTTGTGGGTCACAGCATTCAATTTTCTATAGTCCACACAAAATCGGATAGTCCCATCCTTCTTTTTGACTAGCACAAGAGGAGCGGCCCAGGGGCTCTGACTTTCTCGGATGACATTGGCCTCTTTCATTTCCCGCAACAGCTGCTTGACAGGTTGGTACATTGCAGGAGGAACAGGCCGGTGCCTCTCTTTGATGGGAGGATGATCGCCAGTGATGATGCGATGCTGAATTAAGGAGGTCTTTCCATAATCAGAGGGGTGTTTGCTGAAAGCGTGGTGATGACGTTTGGCCAGGTTGATGACACCATTGATGTATTCTGGAGGTGTGTTAGCGTCCCCCACGTTAAGCTCCATCCACCAGGGTGAAGGGCTGGTCCTATCTGTGTAAGGTGTGGTGGTAGCAGCCCGTTGTTTTGCCGTAGCTGTGTCAGCAAGGATATCTGCAGGGCACAGCTGGTGCAATTGGCCAACCGGTGTGAATTTGTAAAGGCTCACAGGTGTGTCACTCATGTTGATGAGGCGTACTGGAATCTTACCGTTGGTGACAGTCACAAGACTGCGTGCAGCTTTAACCAGAGGTTGAGTCTCCAGCTGGATGGGTTCCAGAAGAGCCTGATAATCTTCGTTCTTTACACCAGGGCGTGCGTGGCACCAGACGATCGTCTCAGAGTTGGCAGACAGAGTCACAGGGTGAGTGTCCCGGATCCGGCAGATCTCTCCGTTGCGGTTAGCGAACCGTTGATGTGCCACCAGCACCTTGACATGGTGTTGTATGGCTTTCCTGTGGGAAGAAGAAGCAGTGGAGAGAGACACGTGCAAGGCACTGATTATTTCATCAAAACAGTTCTTAAGGACATTCATGCCTAGCACTAAAGCAGCGGAGCCCTCTTCTTCTACCCCTGTGACAATGACACCTTGTTGAGGGAGACGGCAGTCGCCAATCTGGATGGTGGGTTCCCAATAACCCACTTGAGGAATAGGCTGACCGTTACTTGCTAAGAGATCAAATCCTTGGCTGCCAATGTCTTTGGATAGGTCTCTGAGGTCCCAGTGTTGAACATAAGCAAACTTCTTTAGGGTAGTGACTTGAGAGCCAGTGTCTATAAGGGCCTCGAATGGGACTCCATTGATTCGGACAGTGATGTACGGACAGGGCGCAATGAATTTGGGCGCCTTGGAGGGACCTCTGTATATTCCTCCCGAGGGTTGGTCCTCTGCCTCGGGGGCATCCCGTTTAACTGAAAGCATTGGTTGCGATGGTGGCCAAATTTCTTACAATAAGAGCAAACAGTTCTATTAGCAGGTGGTGGCCTGTCAGGTGGAGGACGCCTGGGACGTGGATAGTACTGTCGTGGCTCAGGTGAGGAAGAGCGGGACAGGGAAGGCTCCCTAGAGGGAGGCACGGCTTGCACTGTCAGTCCCTCTAATTTTTTAACAGCACTTTCAACTATTCTGTCCATGCAATCTTTCAGACAGGCCACCAGATCAGGTGTAGAAACTTGGGCAGCCTGAGTAACAGCAGGAACAGCTGGAGCGGCAGGTAACAGAGGTGTAGGTGCGACAACCGGTCCACTTTCTAAGTTGGAAGGGTGAGAGTACAGGAGGGGGCTGTAAGGTGACTCGGTCCCTAAGACTTGGATGGCTAGCGACTTGAAATCTGCAAATGAAACGTCCTGATTCTGCACCGCTAGCATGCGGAGTTGGCTTTGCACTAGCCGGGAGTCTACGCCTTCAATAAATCTGTCCTTGAGCATCTTATCAGCTTCAACCGCACTAATGGAATCAATTTGCTGTACAGCCCGGAAAGCAGTTTGCAGGGCTAAGGCATAGTCTCTCAATGTCTCACCTGGTTGTTGTCTTCTATTGAAGAATCCCAGTCTCACCTCTGTAGAAGATTTTGGTTCAAATTCCCGCTTGAGCCGGGTGAAGATCTTTTCAACAGAGTCTTTATCAGCTGTGGGCCAGGAGCGAGCTTCTTGGAAGGCGACTCCTTCCAGCTGGCCCAGCAGTACGTTCACCTGCTGCACTGGGGATAAAGGTAACAAGTGAAAAGCCCGGAGTATTTGTTCCTTAAAGTCTGTTAAAGTGTGGGGGTCCCCCCGATAACTGGGTAGGTGCGGAGCCCCCAGAAGAATGTTCACTCTGGTAGCTGCAGCAGCTGGTCCATCATCAGGAATAACATTTAATTGAGCATTGTCCGCGTCAGACATGATAGTAGGATAATGTGGTACTGTCTCTTTAAATTTTTCTCGTGCTTGCGGCACTGCGCCGGGTGGTCAATCAATTCACGCTTTCTCTCTCTCGCCAGCGCTGTTGGCTTACTCACTGCGCGGCTGGTCGTGACGTTACTCCTTTCCCAGGAGTGCACTATGGCGAGCTGAGATGGAGGCACGCCTCCCAACACTAGAGGGGAAGCCCAGGGCTTCAGCAAAAGGGCGGCCGGAGCGGAGGCCACAAGAGGAGGAGTCAGCAGAAAGCAAGTACACAGTCTGTGGAGGGGGCGGCGACACTCCGGGGCTTTTGGCGCCAATCCAGGGGGCGGTTCTGGCGCAGCCTGAGGATTTTGGCGCCCGCGGCAATACAGTCCACAGACACACCGGCCACACACCAATGGCGGCGGTTTTAAAGCACAGTACCCCTTTATACACAACAGTTCGTTACTCACTCTGAGATGGCTGGTAGTCCACAGGAGGGGTAGCGATGATGGAGTATAATGTCCAGCAATAAATTGGGGCCCAATTTTCACAAAGTTCAAATCCTGTTCGTGACGCCAGAAAAAGGGGTCTTGTGGTAACCAGGGGCAACGGGCAATGTAGTGTTGTCACGTTTGGGCAGAGTGGTGTCCCGTTGTATCCCTGATTATCCACAACCCTTTCTACTCTTCCATTCACCCAGGTGCGATGTGCAGGATAACAGTCGACCACACAGGGTTAAGGTGAACAGGTTAACTTTACTGAAGAAACCGACAGTCTTACAGTGCTTTGCAGCAGCAGGTTCACAGTGCAATGTGACAAAGTCCAGTACAGGCACTGAAGAGTTAAGTGAGGCACCAATCACCAATCCTTATGTCCCTTAGCAGTAGTTGGGAGGACGGTTGCTATTAGCAATGTGAAGGTGTACAAATACAGTAGGAAGGTAGATGATAGGACAGGCCAGCCCTTGTGGGAGACAGCGATAACTGCGGCTTCGTAACTTGGCTCGTTACGGATAAAGACTCACGTTTGGTGATGTCGGGGTGCAGTGGCTCGGGGACCGATGAAAGGCCACTAGCAAGGCAGGAGGGTCCTTGAAGTAGTTGCCCCTCCTGGCAAACAGTATGCACAATACTTTAGGGAGGTAGGAGACCTTGGAGAGTTTCCGCAGCTCGCGGGGCTCTGTCCGGAGAGGTAGAAGGTGCAGGAGTTGATTTCAGGGGTGCAGGCACTTCAGCCCAGCTGTACCGGCGGGCTATATCTTCCAGACCCGGATTTCAGCTTGTCACGGGTCTCGGCTGAGACCTGCAGTCTCACTGCAACTTCAGAGAAAACAAGTGTGTATAGACCTCAGGCTTGAGGCCTACACAGGAGCTAAGAGCTGGTGGCAGGTGTCTGCCTTCCCTAGACTCTAGGTCTAGACTGCAGGCCTGAGAGGAAGGAAGCTCCTCCCAGGGAGAGGACTGGATAGGGATTGCTGCTCACAACTCACATGTTTAGCAGACACAGGAAACTTAAAGTGACAGTACATAACAATACATTTATAATGCAGAGTACATCAGAACCTATATAAAAGAGAGATACATCTGCCTAAATACTGACAGGGGTGCCACAGAGGTGCTGGGGAGCAGTGCCCAGGAGTAAGCTACTGGCCACAGGCGCACAAGGGCCCTAACTCACTATCAGTGGCCGCTCTGGGTCACTGCAGCAGGCCCAGTTGACTCTTGCAATATTTGTAAATAGAAACAATTTTTGACTCCATAAAATCTTCAAAGGGAACTGACGGGTGGTTTTTCCACCCTAAACTGGTCCTAGCGTGTGCAGCATCAAATAATGGTACTTCTCACTAAGCTTTGTGTTGGCAAAAAGTTAAGTTTTAAGCTTTTAAATCCTTGTGCAAATTTACGTTATCTAGTCCCAGGTGGCGGAGAGCGGCTTCATCTAGTCATAGCACTAGATCACAGTCTGTGTGGCCTGACTGACATGTCCCTCACTGTCTAACCTCAGTTAGGCCCTATCTAACTAATGGCCTCTCAGGGTGTGATTTAGCCTGATTATATGAAGCTATGGATAGGAGTCAATAGTTAGGTGAGCCTTATAAGATAAGGCTTGTTCCGGGCCAAACTTGTTCAGGTAAATACTCTGGAATCTCCTCAGACCTTAAAGCATGGACGGTGAGGAAATATAGCAAACACTTAGATTTATCTTGCTTCAACTCTGCTGGGCATTTTTATGGTGTCTGATGGTTCCTCAGTGTCCTCTTCAGCCATTGTGACGTCAACGCGCTCCACATGACTACTGAAGCCCAATCAAAGACCTGACATGATGTCAGCCATGGGCACGAGAGGCCTAAAGAAAACACAGAGAGACGCACAAGAGAGGTGAGGGAAGGTGAGTATACAATAAGTGCAGTGACGTAACTACCGGGGTAGCAAGGGTAGCGGCTGCTACAGGGCCCGGGACAGCCACCACCGCTGCTTTTTTTCCTTTTCTTAATAGACCCTATTTACTTACCGATCCTGGCAGTGGCCGGGATCGTTAAGTGATGCCACGGGCCCCTCAAACATCATTATTATACTCAGGGGTCAGACCCCCGAATATAATGATCGGAGGTCTAGGGGAGGTAAGGTAACATAAAAAACTGTTACTTACCTCTCCAGGCAGGTTCGGGACTATTTCTGTCCCTGACGTCACATGACCCGCGCCTGCCTCCCGGGTCATGTGATGTCCGGGGTCATGTGACGTCATTGAAGATGGCCAACACCACCGAGGACTGCAGCAGAGCCGAGGATAGGTAAGTAACATTGTTTTTAAAGGGGCTCTATCACTGGGAAAAGTCATTTTTATCTAATCACATGCTTGCATAGGCTTTAGAAATTCTATTCCACACTTACCTTTTGTATGTAGATTGCCTCAGTGGTTTCTGAATAAGTCCGTTTTTATTCATATGCTAATGAGCCTCCAGCCAGCTCAGGAAGTTCCCAGCAGCCTCCTCTCTCCCATTATCCTCTATGTGTGTGAAGCAAACAGGAAGCCGAGTCATCAGCAGCAGCAGCAGGAGCCGTCTCCCATAAAAAACAATAGGAGAGGTGTGCACCATCTATTGTGCACTAGTCTAATTAGCATATGAATATAAACGGACTTATTCAGAAACCACTGAGGCAATCTACATACTAGAGGTAGGTGTGAAATAGACTTTCTAAAGGCTATGCAAAGGTGTGATTAGTTAAAAATGACTTTTCCTAGTGATAGAGCCCCTTTAATGTAGTTATTCCCCCCTTCTTTCTCCGATTATTATACTCTGGGGTCTGAAAAGACCCCAGAGTATAATAATTGTTCATGGGTGTCCACAATGGAGCCTAATAGTGTGTACAGGGGCCACTATGGGGCATAATAGAGGGCGCAGGAATCCGGGGGGAAGAGGATTCGGTCAGGGTCTTCGGTGGGCGTCGGTTGGGGCGGGCCATGTCAAAAGTTTGCCACGGGGCCCCACCGTTCCTAGTTACGCCACTGAATAAGTGTTATTCTCCATTACCTCCCCTGGCCCTTGACTTATTATATTCTGGAGTCTCCACAAACCCCAGAGTATAACAATGCTTTGTGAGTGATGAACCCCAAGCGCTTGCACAGAGCACCAGAAAACCCCATTAATTTTGGACTGCATACACAATACTGAACTACCTCAAGATAACATCCCAAAATATATCTAAAAGGTGTCACTGTACATTCTTTTTTTCTTACACTTTTTTGACTTTGTTGTTTTTCACACAAAAACACACAACATGCTATAAAGTCCAATTGAAGGAACCGATGTATTGAATGAAAAATTGTCCGAGCCCCATTCTTAAACACTGTAATACTGACCCATATAAGTAAATATCACCCCCTTTATATATTATATTGTTACATATGTTACTACTGTATGTACTTAGGTATGCCCATTGTCTAATAATGGGTTGGTAGATCAGATATCATTTTCAGTTTTGATAATTTTTTTTTTAGCAAGGAAGGGGAACAGCAACTTGATCTTTCTTTTGGGTGCATTCACACTTCGGATACGCTGACTGATTCTGAACGTTAAAACACGTTCAGAATCGGCGCATATAAAGCAGATCCCATTCATTTCAATGGGAGCCGGCATACGAGCGCTCCCCATTGAAATGAATGGGCTGTTTTTTTCTCTATAGGGCCCCTTCACATGGCGTAAGCGCTCGGCTCATTCCGAGCCATACACGCGAGCGCTTCTAAACACTTCCCATTCACTTCAATGGGAGCGCTCGTATGCCGGCTCCCATTGAAATGAATGGGATCTGCTTTATACGCGCTGATTATGAACGTGTTTTAACATTCAGAATCAGTCAGTGTATCCGAAGTGTGAATGCACCCTTAGAGAGATTTTCAGATCAATCCTTAGGTCCGACACCCTCACAGATCAGCTAAGTAAAGCTCTGGTGAGTGCCGCTTCCACTTCATGGGCCATGTGATATCAAATTCATTGGTCACATGATGTGTTTTCATCTCAGTCCCATTCAAATGAAAGGGAACTGCTCTGCAGTAAGCTGGTGTGGCCACTACACAGAGAGCAGAGCTGAGAATAGTCGGCTCCATCAGTGATTTGTAGTTTCATGTATAGCATGCATCTCTCTGTTCAAAATGGCATGAAAAAGAAAACTTTGTATGAATTAATATCACATATACGGTATGTTCCGTTGGCCAAATACAAATGTCTAACTCAGACCTGTTGCATTGAAGCCAAGGGATCCAGATAACTATATCAGGTAGGCAATGGCGTAACTAGGAATGGCGGGGCCCTGTGGCAAACTTTTGACATGGCCCCCCCCCCAACTGACACCGACGCCGAAGACCTCAACCGATCCCCTCCTCCGCACTGTATTATGTCCCTTAGTAAGCCGTGCACACAGTATTATGTCCCTTAGTGGCCCCTGCAAACAGTATTATCCCCAATAGTGGCCCCTGCACACACTATTATGCGCCATAGTGGCCCCTGCACACAGTATTATCCCCCATAGTGGCCCCTGCACATAGTATTATGCCCCACAGTGGCCCCTGCACAGACTATTATGCCCCATAGTGGCCCCTGCACACAGTATTATGTCCCTTAGTGGCCCCTGCACACAGTATTATCCCCCATAGTGGCCCCAGCAAACAGTATTATCCCCCATAGTGGCTCTGCACACAGTATTATCCCCCATAGTGGCCCCTGCACACAGTATTATCCCCCATAGTTGCCCCAGTACACAGTATTATGTCCCACTGTAAACGCCCATAAACAATTATTATACTCTGGGGTCTTTTCAGACCCCAGAGTATAATAATCAGAGACCCGGGGGAATAAAAACATAAAAAACTACTGTTTCTTACCTGTCCCCCGGCTCCTACGCTGTCGGCCTCTGCTGCCGTCCTTCTTCAATGACGTCGGACGTCACATGACCCGGGACGCAGGCTGGGTTCATGTGACGTCAGATACGTCAGAAAGGAGGCCTGGCAGGATTGTCCAGAGGTAAGTAACAGTGTTTTTTATGTTTATTATCACTCCCGGTCCGCCAATCATTATACTCAGGGGTCCGAAAAGACCCCCGAGTATAATGATAGCAGCGGTAGAGGCTGTCACCGGGCCCCTAATGTCCCGGGCCCTGTGGCAGCTGCCTCCGCTGCTATGGCGGTAGTTACGCCACTGCAGGTAGGTGTGTGTCACGGTGTGGAGCGATCATCAGACATTGCAGTAAATACTATACAGCTCATCGCCTCTGATTCTCAGTGGTTATACACCACACGTGTTGCTATTATTAACTACTTAGTTGATAATAAGCACAGAATATTTTACTAAAACACATCAATCTTACTAAAGTAGGCAAACACTTCTGTGAATAAGGCAACATTCACATTAATTGTAATTACTGTTTACATAGAAGAACTTCAGAAACAAAAGATCATCATAAAACAAAACCCATTGCAGCAATATATAATAATAATCTTTATTATACAGAGTCACCATATTTATAAGCACTATAGCATTGGGAAACCAACAGACAAGTAAAATGAAAAGTAATACAAACAAATGAACAATGAGACAAAAGAAATACCGGACTATAAGACGCACTTTTTTTAGAGGGGGAAAATAGGGAAAAAAATTTTTGAAGCAAAAACTGGTAAAATATTTAATATATGGGAGTTGTAGTTTTGCAACAGCTGCAAGGCCACATTGACAGGTGACCCTGCAGCTGTACGGGGATGCATAGAGTGTTTTTTTTTGCGGGGCCAGAAGTACTTTTTAGTTATACCATTTTGGGGAATATCTATTTCTTAGATCACCTTTTATTGAAAAAAAAAACGGTGGTTTATGATATATGATTTTCTACTTTTATATATATTCTAGGGACAGGAGGTGATTTAGAACTTTTATTTATTTCATATTTTTATTATATATTTTTAAAGCTTTTTTTTTTTTTTTTTTTTTTACTATTTTATTCCCCCCGGGGGCTTGAGCCTGCGGTCGCTTGATTGCAAGTCCCATAGACGGCAATACAACTGTATTGCCGTCTATGGGACATTCTGTCTATTAGTATTACGGCTGGTCATAGAGACCAGCCGCAATACTAATACAGCAGTGACAGGCCTGGGAGCCTCATTAGGCTCCCGGCTGTCACCCGAACAGGTCGGCTCCTGCGATATCGTCGCGCAGGAGCCGGCCTGCAACTTTACAGGTACGGGGCCGGTGGGGACCGGCCCCCGGGGGAGAAGGGGCCACCGATACTGACCCGGCATCCGCTGTACTAGAGAGGCGGATGCCGGCGAGGGATAGGCGCCGGGGCCTGAGACATCGCTGCCCTGCCCTGCATGAAGCCAGCGGCGGGGGGACGGAGGAGCGGAATAGGGCAGAGGAGCGCAGCGATGTCGCAGGCCCCGGCACCTGTAATGTCATCTATCACTGTAATGTAATCTATCACTTGCCGGCTTCCGCCTCTCTATTACAGCGGATGCCAGATGGCCACATTCGGACTATAAGATGCACCCTTCTTTTCCCCCCAAATTTTGGGGAAAAAAAGTGCGTCTTATAGTCCGAAAAATACGGTAGGTGGCCCATAAATGGAATGTGGAACAGGGAAACAATAGCCACACAGCGATAATTTTATATAGTCAAG
The DNA here is from genome assembly GCF_031893055.1 of Leptodactylus fuscus. NCBI lineage: Eukaryota > Metazoa > Chordata > Amphibia > Anura > Leptodactylidae > Leptodactylus > Leptodactylus fuscus. Next base: position 23,855,437 of record NC_134275.1, on the reverse strand, counting down.
GGGAATATAGATAAAACTTCATAAACCCAATTGGTATTTGAGCCAACATGGATAGATAGGGCAGACGGATACAACAAGATTAGCTATTTAAAGACAGGGTTGAGTGGTAAGAGATATTGTATAGGTGACCAAGACAGGGTCTATACAAAATGGCTAAGCCAAAGTAAATTTGCTACATAGACTTTCTTAACCAATTCCAGAATGCCCATTGGGTATTTACATCAGGAAGGTGGTTGCCTTGTTCTGCAAGGACATACCGGTATGTCCAAGCAGATTTCAGCAAAAGTATGAAACCATCCAGATGCTGAAACGGGGAATCGGTTGAAACCCAGCCCAGTGGTGAACCTAGCCTCTCTGCTGCCTGAGGCGAATAATCAAAAGACTCTCCCCTCCCCCCGTATTCAGTCCGGGGCCGGGGGTTTTGTTCACCTTTTGATCGTCCGCCTCAGGCAGCAGGGAGGTTAGAGGTGCTAGCGGTAACATTACAATAAATACAGTGCAGTAATATTTTGTGCAGTAATACTCACAGGAGATGTCTTCCCACATTTCCCATCTTCCCTTTGGATCACCATGACCACTTCTTCCAGCTGTGACGTGACTCTGTAAAGTTTGCAACACAGACATCTTTGACTCCTCACTTCTCCACGCACCCAACCTCTATATATATATCCCACAGCAGCCCCTGCAGCCTATATTATACCCCACAGTGGCACAATAGACTGTGGGGCATAATAGAGGTTACAGGGGCCACAGTGGACCCTTCAAGTACTATTACACCCCACAGTTGCCCACCCAACTATTATGCCCCAAAGTTGCATACCCATGACCACAGTTCAGACCCCCGAGTATAATAATGGGAGCCCCAGGTTAGGTGAGGGAACATAATAAACACTGTTACTCATCTCTCCGGGATCCGATGTTAATCCTAGCAGGCTTTGGGCCTATATGGTAATGTCTCAGACGTCACGTAGTCTGGGATATTACCATATAGGCCCAAAGCCTGTGCTAGCAGTACCCTACAGGCCCAAAGCCTGTGCTATTGTATTGTATTATTGTATGTGGAGGGGTTACTCTTAGACATTATAGTGTTTGGAGGGGCCACTATAGGGCATTATTGTTTGTGGAAGGGCTAATGTGAGACATTATACTGTGTGGAGGGGCCACGTACGATGTGGCAGCCTGCTCAGTCGTGCCTCATACCCCAGAACCCCTGCACCTCATGTGACCACTGACGCCAATTAGTGGGGACGGGGAGCCTAGACATATTATTTGTTCAGAGGCCCTCTGCAATGATTTGCCATACATGTTCATGGTGGAACTACCCCTTTAAGGAACTGACAATGAAATTCCTGCAGTTATGCCACCATAATGTGATTTGTCTTAAAGTTACATGGGCAATGCTATTGCTTGTTGTCATGCCCATGTTGTCATTTAATAAAAGGATAATTAAGCCTCTAGTATAACATTTACTTTGCTGTAGCAATGCTTCTTAGCATGACCTGATCCATTCCAGGAATGTTAGGTGGGAATGAACATGAACAATAGTTCAGTATATTCTCTATACAATTGTTTGCAAAGGTTACAGACATTGGAACGCATTCAATCATGTGTAAGCCATAATTCTTACTATGGGCGACTTATTAATATCTGCTTTTCTCAGGATCCAAGGTTTACACTGAGCAGAACAATGATTCCTGGAAACTTGTTTCTCCCCAGTTATTTTGCTTCAGGCTCTGTCTCCTAGCCAGGCTGTGCTGTGGTAAGCATACTTGTTAAAGAAACACCGCCTGTATTGTTGTTGTACTGCTAAACCATTGCATTTCATACAGGTAGCCATGCGTCAGTATCTGTACAAGCTATATGTCTATTTAATATACTGGGTAGATTATTTAAGAAACCCATTTTATTTTTATATACTGTAGACACAATGGATGGCTCTGACACCTAACCTAATCAGTCCTGAGCCCTGTCTTCTCAATCACACTGCAGGGGCCACACCACCAGTTCTACCCTGTGAGTATATATACCAGGATCACAAAACCATGTGGGTTCTAGCTCGAGGCCATGCTAGGCAGCAAGCTACTACTGAAAAATAGAGTGTGAATTTACACAATTGCCTGTATAGTGGGCCACCAGAATGAATTTACTGTTAGGCTTTAGGCATCCCAATCCCACACTGTTATGATCCCTATTTTGTTGAGCGTTCATACAGGCTGATGTGTAACCAAAATAGTGATGTGAAATATAGTACAAAAGTAAAAATGACAGAATTTTAATTTGTTAAATTTTTTTACCCATAGATTCCATGTAAACAGATTGCATGCACATGGGGTTCACATGGGGGCAAGGAGGTGGATCTTGACAGCGGATTTCACCTCTATGGAAACCAATAGCCAGTGGCGTAACTAGGAATGGTGGGGCCCCGTGGCGAACTTTTCACATGACCCCCCCCAACCGACACCAACGCCGAAGACCTTGACCGACCCCCTCCTCCGCCTTCTATTATGTCCCTTAGTAAACCCTGCACACAGTATTATGTCCCTTAGTGACCCCTGCACACAGTGTTATGTCAATTAGTGGCCCCTGCACACAGTATTATGTCCCTTAGTGCCCCCTGCACACAGTGTTATCCCCCATAGTGGCCCCTGCACACAGTATTATACCACATAGTGGCCCCTGCACACAGTATTATCCCCCATAGTGTCCCCTAAACACAGTATTATCCCGCATAGTGTCCCCTAAACACAGTATTATCCCCCATAGTGGCCCTGCACACAGTATTATCCCCCATAGTGTCCCCTGCACACAGTATTATACCCCATAGTGGACACCCATAAACAATTATTATACTCGGGGGGTCTTTTCATACCCCAGAGTATAATAATCGGAGACCCGGGGGAATAAAAACATAAAAAAATTACTGTTTCTTACCTGTCCCCCGGCTCCTACGCTGTTGGCCTCCGCTGCCATCGTTCTTCTATGATGTCGGACGTCACATGACCCGGGACGCAGGCCGGGTTCATGTGACGTCAGAGACATCAGACAACTAGGCAGGAAGCCTGGCAGGATCGTGGAGAGGTAAGTAACAGTGTTTTTTACGTTCCCTTACCTCTCCCCGTCCGCAAAGACCTCCAAGTATAATGATAGTATTTGTGGGGCCCGCGGTGTCACTTACCGATCCCGGCCCAGCCAGGATCGGCAAGTAAATAGGGCCCGTAACAGCCTATTAAACGGCCTATTAAAAAAAAAAAAAGCTCAGCGGTAGCGGCTGTCACCGGGCCCTCTAATGGCCGGGGCCCTGTGGCAGCTGCCTCCGCTGCCTCTGCAGTAGTTACGCCACTGCCAATAGCGTTCTTTTTTCTGCTATCGGCATGTTGCCGATAGCGGAAAAAGAAGCAAGCTGAGCCTCACTGAGCCTTGGCTTCTGCCTGACGGCAGCAACCTCCGGTGTCGGCCCATTCATTTGAGCCGGCTCCGGAGGGGGAAGCTGCGACCGTGATGGTCGTGGCACGGGGCCCCCGTGTGAACTAGCCCCAAGTGTTGAGCAGTTTCATCATCTTTTGGTTGCATTGAATTCATTACCATCAATGAAATCCTGATGGAAATTTACAATTGGAAAGACCTGTTGAATGTAACGTTGTCTTGTTATCTGCACACATAAGTGAGAATGTGGCCATCAGTATTTCTTATGGTTTCTTCTGTAGCTTTTAGGGTAGGGCTACACAGAGACTTTGGCTGTGACTCTTGTTGCATGTAATAATGATTTTATAGAAATGTTTGTGCATTGAAAATCATATAGAAGGCATCATTTAGTGTTGCAGAGAGCGTCAATAGGTACATAATATTAGCGGTAGATCTTCCCGCCTACAGTATTTAGGTTGTGCTGATGCAGAACATGTTTCACTGGATGGTCACACTGGATGACCTGACCAAAGAACCTGTGACCTGAAATACATTATACGTAAGTAAAATTTCATTGCTTGGTGTGTAATACCTTGACTGCAGCTTTTTTCCTGTAAAGATATACTATACTTCATGAGTAGGATACTGAGCGGTGAGGAACGCCCTCCCAGTACTCGTCAATGGACGAGTACTATCAGGAGTAGGGGAGGTGTTCCTCACCGCTCAGCATCATGGCTGGGCAGTAAGGAACACCCCCTCTGACAGTACAGTGCAATAGATGCTACTGTGAAGAAGGGCGTTCCTGATTGACTGTCAGAAACGCCCTTCTGACACTGAAGAGTTATGGTACCGACACCGATAGCTCTACAGTGGGGGCACAGAATGGGAAAACCAATAGTGCACTGAATTCAGCACACTGTCGGCTTTCTAGCGGTGTATTACACCGCATGTGCCCTCAGGACGTGAAAGGTCCTCTTTAATAATTTTGTAAAATATCCAGTTAATATCTGGACTGTGTGCCTGTAAAAAATAAAAACCCACAGAATTTCCATTTCACACTAATGCAGATCTGTGGATCTGTGAAAAACGGGCCTTCAAGCACAAGTGGGTGCTGGACCTCATTTAAGGCCTATAAAAGGTTGGCAAATTCTAATTCCTGAGCAGTTCCTGGGGAGAGAGAAGGAGCCATGGTCTGTTCCAACGTTGTCACGACTGGTGAGACTCCATTGTGAACTGCTGCTATTACTGTGCTCTGTGTTAATCGTGTGGCTGAAGCAAGCATACAATTAGGACCCTACTTGTTTAGTTAGTAGCTCAGATTTGGCATACAGATACATCAGATGTCCGGGAAGGTTTATGACTGGGCCTCAACTTTCTCAGACGTACCGTTCCGAAGATACAGTATTCCCAAAACAATGACCCCCATTAGCCAATACAAACCTGCAAATCTTTCCCTCATATTCCAATTGCCATAAACACGGTCATTCCACAAACACAATCCAACACTAATATCCAAACTGATATACACGCATCAGAGGATTAGATATGCTCCTCAGCACACAGTATCACTCACCAGAGGATTAGATACACGCCTCTGCACACAATATCACAAGCCGGAGGATTAGGTACGTGCCTCAGCACACGGTACCACAAGCCGGATGATTAGATATGTACCTCAGGACACAGTACCACACGGCACAGGATTAGATACGTGTCTCTGCACACAGTACCACACACCAAAGGTTTAGATACGCGCCTCTGCACACAGTACCACACGCCGGAGGTTTAGACATGCGCATCTGAACACAGTAGCACATGCCGGAGGATTAGATACATGTCTCTGTACACAGTATGACACTCGCAGGATTGATACGCGCCTCAGCACACAGTACCACACTATGGAGGATTAGATATGTGCCTCTGCACACAGTACCACACATTGGAGGTTTAGATATTCACCTCTGAACATAGTACCACATGCCGGAGGATTAGATACGTGGCTCTGCACACAGTACCACACATAAGAGTTTTACTCCAGGCTTCCATAGAAATAGTACCACACGGCACAGGATTAGATACATGTCTCTGCACACAGTACCACACACGGAAGGTTTAGATACGCGCCTCTGAACACAGTACCACACGCCGGTTGATTAGATACGTGTCTCTGTACACAGTATGACACTCGCAGGATTAGATACGTGCCTCAGCACACAGTACCACACTACGGAGGATTAGATATGTGCCTCTGCACACAGTACCACACGTTGGAGGTTTAGATATTCACCTCTGAACACAGTACCACACGCCGGAGGATTAGATACGCGGCTCTGCACACAGTACCACACATCAGAGTTTTACTCCAGGCTTCCATATAAACCCAGCCATTTTTCTTCACTGCTGTATGTCAGCTTTAAAGGGGCAGGATGCTGTGGATACACATGGTCACATTCACAAAGCTTTACTCCAGGTATCCATAAAGACGAATCACAGAATTTTCACTGATACACCTGATCACATGACGCTTATGGACACACACCGACAACATACAAAATCCACCAGAGCAAAACTGTTTCTCCTGTGTATATATATATATATATATATATATATATATATATATATATATATATATAGTACAGACCAAAAGTTTGGACACACCTTCTCATTCAAAGAGTTTTCTGTATTTTCATGACTATGACAATTATAGATTCACACTGAAGGCATCAAAACTATGAACTAACACATGTGGAATTATATACTTAACAAAAAGTGTGAAACAACTGAAAATATGTCTTATATTCTAGGTTCTTCAAAGTAGCCACCTTTTACTTTGATTACTGTTTTGCACACTCTTGGCATTCTCTTGGTGAGCTTCAAGAGGTAGTCACCTGAAATGGTTTTCACTTCACAGGTGTGCCCTGTCAGATTTTATAAGTGGGATTTCTTGCCTTATAAATGGAGTTGGAACCATCAGTTGTGTTGTGCAGAAGTCAGGTGGATACACAGCTGATAGTCCTACTGAATAGACTGTTAGAATTTGTATTATGGCAAGAAAAAAGCAGCTAAGTAAAGAAAAATGAGTGGCCATCATTCCTTCAAGAAATGAAGGTCAATCAGTCTGAAAAACTGGGAAAACTATGAAAGTGTCCCCAAGTGCAGTTGCAAAACCATCAAGCACTATCAAGAAACTGGCTCACATGAGGACCGCCCCAGGAAAGGAAGACCAAGAGTCACCTCTGCTGCGGGCTGCGGAGGATAAGTTCATCCAAGTCACCAGCCTCAGAAATCGCAGGTTAACAGCAGCTCAGATTAGAGACCAGGTCAATGCCACACAGAGTTCTAGCAGCAGATACATTTCTTCAACAAATGTTAAGAGGAGAATTGTGCAGCAGGCCTTCATGGTAAAATAACTGCTAGAAAACCACTGCTAAGGACAGGCAACAAGCAGAAGGGACTTGTTTGGGCTAAAGAACACAAGGAATGGACATTAGACCAGTGGAAATCTGTGCTTTGGTCTGATGAGTCCAAATTTGAGATCTTTGGTTCCAACCACCGTGTCTTTCTGCGACAAGGTGAACAGATGGACTCTACATGCCTGGTTCCCACCGTGAAGCATGGAGGAGGAGGCGTGATGGTATGGGGGTGCTTTGCTGGTGACACTGTTGGGCATTTATTCAAAATTGAAGGCATACTGAACCAGCATGGCTACCACAGCATCTTGCTATTCCATCCGGTTTGCATTTAGTTGGACCATCATTTATTTTTCAACAGGACAATGACCTCAAACACACCTCCAGGCTGTGTAAGGGTTATTTGACCAAGAAGGAGAGTGATAGGGTGCTACGCCAGATGACCTGGCCTTCACAGTCACCAGACCTGAACCCAATCGAGATGGTTTGGGGTGAGTTGGACCGCAGAGTGAAGGCAAAAGGCTCAACAAGTGATAAGCATCTCTGGGAACTCCTTCAAGACTGTTGGAAGACCATTTCAGGTGACTACCTCTTGAAGCTCATCAAGAGAATGCCAAGAGTGTGCAAAGCAGTAATCAAAGCAAAAGGTGTCTACTTTGAAGAACCTAGAATATAAGATATATTTTCTGTTGTTTCACACTTTTTTGTTAAGTATATAATTCCACATGTGGTAATTCATAGTTTTGATGCCTTCAGTGTGACTCTACAATTTTCATACTCATGAAAATACAGAAAACTCTTTGAATGAGAAGGTGTGTCCAAACTTTTGGTCTGTACTGTATATATATATTTCACATCTAGTGGGTCACTGAGTATAAATTCTAACAAAATGTCTAATGACCATTCCATCTGTAATTCATCATGTGTAATTATAATACACAAAACCTTCAGTGAAGATAAAAGAGAAATGTTGAGCAAATAAACTTTCATCATCTCATTTCAAGGAACAACCCTGCTCAGTATTTGCAATAAGTGATGTTGTATTTACTAAGAATACTATTACACAACTTGTCTTTAACATCATACACGACTGTATGTTAAAAGAATAATAAATCAGAACTCGAAATTCAGTTTTTGTAAAATTAGACTACTTAAGTGTTTGTTAAAATATGCTGTATTATATCTGTAAAAAAAAATTGAAATATTTTATGTCAGTTGATTTCATAATAACAATCTGCTCTTATTGTACAAAAACCTCTGATGGTGTGGACACACTACAATTTCCAACACTGGCGCAGTTTTATAAATCGCAGCATGTCAATATCTACGGAAACACCGGTGGCTTCCCCATAGATATAATTGTAACAGAAAGACAGAAAGTCTGCAGAAGAAAACTCCGCAAACTTTCTGTTTAAAGCGCTGTGGGAAGAACCGCGATGCATTCCCGCCATGGTTTTTCCCGCAGCACTTTATAACTGCAGGTTGTCCCGTGGGTCCTTAGCCTTAGTTTTTTGTTTTTTTTTCCAAAATGCAGCAGGGTTTGGTTTCTTATTTTCCTATTGTTTTTATTATAAGGGAAAAAAATTTAAAATTTAGACATGCTCTGTTGCACACCAGATAAGCCAATGAAAGTCTATGGGTTTGTGAAAATCAGAGTGTTTTTTTTTTTGCTGTGCACTATTCATTGATACAACATATGAAAAATAACAGCAATCTATCAATCAATAATAAATTATTATTATTATTATTATTATTATTATTATTATTATTATTAATTAATGCTAGCTTTTTTTTCCACTAGCTGAATTTTCCACTAGTGGATACCAGTTTGGCAGAGTGAGAGACTATAGACCAGGATCAGGGCAGCCAACAGAGGCACTGTCCTCCTAATTACATCCTCCATACATGCCTAGTTGGCAATCTGCTTCACAAATTACCACCCTTGATTGTACTGATGGTGTTAAATCACAAATAAACAATATTTACAAAAAAATGTGACCTGCTAAAATATTACTTCAATTTATTTAGGGTACATAACCCTCTTCTTAGTGATGTTAAAAATATAGCACTTGGCTAAAACTATAAGTAAAATGGCTAAATACAGTACACTTTAGAGGGATACATTTTAGTTCACTCCTCCAAGCTCTGATTCTTCCTGTATAGCCACAATTAACCAAAACATATACAGATTGTAGGGAAAAGAGGTAATGATTGTTTCCTCCCTCTTTAAACTTCCCCTATATCTTACTGTCAATCCTCATATATCACACTGCTTTTGACGTCCGCAGTGTTGGTATACCCCGATAAGTACACAGACTAGGGATTTTTACAGACACACCTGTACATACGGGGAGTTATACAGATCGATCGTCGGAACGAGGAAATGATGGCTACACTCCATTCCACACAATCACGTCTTAACTCTTTGCCCAGTATTCAGTGTTCTGTTACCACCATCCCTCTATTAAGTCAGTGTCTTAGTCCAATAGGGTCGGTCATTGGTAGCTATATGTCCAGCTAACTTGCATTGGGAGTCTATGCTCTGTTGCGTCCACCTAAAGTATTCTATCCTCCTTTTTAACCCTACGCGTTTCGCCTATGTCTCAAGGCTCATCAGGGGTTCCTATGGTGGATATATTATTTGCAAGTGCTCATCTCTCCCTAAAATCTAGGGCAAACAGGCGACCACCGTCTAGTGACGCCGCACTGATGCCCTGTTCGGTATTGAATGACCGCAATCTGTACAAAGTTGGAAGAGGCATTGAAGGTAGTCTGGTCTAAATAGAATAAATGAGGAACAAGAACAACTAAACTCACTCGTGACACCTAGATTCACACAAGCATTAGGGTCTGCGTTCTTCAGGTCCACTTGGGCGCCCAAAAACGGAAACCTTATCTGCTTAAAAAGTGGTTACCAGTGGAAACCCGTTGACCCCAGAGACTATAATGGGTTCTGCTGGTTTCCTCCGATTTAATACTGAAATCAGCAAGACTTTTCTCTCCGCCTATTTCAAATAGAATGGGGGGGGGGGGGAGGCAGAGTTCCCTGAATTCTAGTGTCAATGAGCCCTGAGTCATCGACTCCTGTGTTCCCTGTGGTTGCCTTTGTTCAATACCATTTTCTTTGCTATGAGTGAAGGGCACTGAGAATTCTGTACAAATGTGAAAAGACTTGGACCCCGGATTTTGTAAGCCGCTAGCAGCCCCCAAATCTATCTATGATCTCTTTGCTTTACTTACAAATTACTGCACAATTTCCCAGATCCATAAACATATTTTGCTCTAGTGCTGGAGTGTAACACTATACAGTAACCCTGAGTCATCTGCCCAAGGTACCGGTACACGCCATTACTTGGCACGCTGGAAGCTGTTTGTAAGTAAATGTTTTATTGCGTGAATAGATTTATAACTGTTCTCAGAAATGCTCTGGCTGTGGATTTAATATGGTGCAGACATTGAGCAGGTGTCATGAAAAGTAAATCCAGGTGCTAAGTACATTTGTCCTCAAAGACCTTGGATTTCTCCTAGATTTGTGCAACCACATTTACTAAAAAAAACACATGGCCTACACACCCTAGTATTATAAATTATTATTATTATTATTATTATTATTATTATTATTATTATTTTTATATACATTGATCCATTCCTCTCACCTAAGTCTACAGAATGAAACCAAGACCCTTTAATTAAGTGTATAAGCCCACTAGCTACTTCACATTGACCTCTGTATATAGGGTAAATACGTTATTGGTCTTGGCACCGCACAGAAACCCAGCAGCCCAACAGCACCAGGATAAAGCGATAGCCTCTTGACCCCGTAATGGCAGACACCTTAAAATATTTTTCAAACCCTTTGCAGGGCGTTAACTCACATTGTAAAATGAACAGTTTCTGTAGTCGGACACCCTGGGTTTGCAGGTAATAAGATGTACTTCGCAGCTAAGGAATATGTGGAAAAAATGATTTTTTTTTTCTTTCCTGCTTTGTTTTTGCATTCTTATGGATAACTAAACATTTCCTAGAGTAACCCTTGAATTTGTTACTTGTATACTTTTATAGCTTAACATCTCTGTTAAACACTGTAAGCCTGGTATATACAACGTGGGTGGATGGGATATAGAAGTTATGAGACAATGAACGGTGATCGGAGGAAGCATTTTAGGTGACTGGAAAAAAGTAATAATCACGTGGATACTTAATTTTATAGAAAAAAGCTGCGTTTTAGTTCATTCTAATGTACCCCAAATCCCCAAATGTAAAGCACCATCCCCAAATGTAAAGCACCATGGAATCAATGGTGCTATATAAATAAATAAATAATAATAATAATAATTCTAGAAGTTATTGCATTGCTTGTCATGTAAGATACTCAGAAATGGTGGAAATAAGCAAGGAAATTTAGAAGAGATTTTTTTTTTTAACATTCTGCAAATTTTAAGGAGGCTTTACATACAGTAGTGAAAATGGAAAACATCTTGATTAGAGATGAGCGAACACTGTTCGGATCAGCCGTTCCGAACAGCACGCTCCCATAGAAATGAATGGAAGCACCTGGCACGTACACTTTGCCGGCGGCCGGTCGCCGTGCCAGGTGCTTCCACTCATTTCTATGGGAGCATGCTGTTCGGAACGGCTGATCCGAACAGTGTTCGCTCATCTCTAATCTTGATGTATATGACTCCATGGCACCTTATGTGTACTTATCACTTATAGTCTATGGGGTCCGTGTGCTTTCATAAGCTCTCCGCTTGCCAATGTGTTCGGTGTTCTGTTGGGGTGGTGGCGGGGGGGGGGGGGGGGGGATTACCGAATGCAGATGTGAACCAGGCCTTACAGGAATATTGCCTTTATTCTGCTTCATTGCATTTAACCCACTACTATTCTGAGCTACCACCATCACCTGTGCTTTTCAAGGTGTGCTTTGCCTGCTTATATAATGATTTCAACCCTGATACCAAGACATACAAGTGTACACAGCAGAGAAAATGGAGCCACATAAACTTGGCAGGAATTCCTAATGACTCTTGGCTCTAAACATACTGACCTAAAAAGTACCTGCTGATCTGCAAGCAAAAGGCTGGACTATTGCCTACCTCATGATGGAGATAACGTTCCTGCAGTCACAACATTCCCATCTAGTTGTTATGGATGAAGACCTTGATCCTTGTACCAGTGGTGGCGCAATATGAGAAAAATGCAGGAACAAAAACTGAGAAAATTTCACGGTGAATTTTTTCTTTCTTTACACACTTGTAGGTAAATAACAATAACCTAATGTGCTTTATTCTTTATAGCGGTATGATTTATAAAAATGTGAAAGGGATTGCACAGTATGTGACAAACCAAATCTGTCCGCAGGTTGTGTGGGTGTTATTGTAGCTCAGCTCCATTTACCTTACAAGAGCTGATACGCTGTACTAAAAATTTCTAAATAAAAATTCTAAATTTTTAAAAAATGAAGACATTTTTGCTCTGTTGTGCTGAATAACTCTTTAATGTGATATGCTGTACTAGTTACAACCCATGAACAGATGTGCTGCTGTTTCTGGAAGTAGGCAGCCATGTTTTTCCAATCCTGGACATCCCCTTTACAAAATATCTGTATCCTTTGTAATGTCGTGACAAAGCAAGGTGCTTAATTCCAGCAGCGCGTATACTGTAAGTGGATATTAATGAATTTATAATATTGGATTTCTGAAAAACAGCCTATGAAAAAGAAACAGATATTGTTAAGATAAAGACATTTACAGTTTCAGGAAATAGAGGTTGTTCTTATTGATCTCACAAAATCACTGCTTGCTGTCATTGACTGATTACTATCCTGGTCAGGGCCATTGGAATACATAAGTGGGCCCCTCACACACACATATTTATGCCCTCTGGAAGAGGACCTTTCATGTACCCATGAAGCTGCGGACTTAAGCACACTGTTGGCTTTCCCCCTATGTGCCCCAGTGGTGGCGATATCGGTGCCGTTATTTTCGGCTTCGATATCTCCTCACTGTCAGAAGGGTGTTCCTCCCAGCTCAGCGTCATTGCAGGGTGGTAAGGTACGCCCCTCTGACAGTACAAAGCTATGTTATACCCTACGATGACGCTGAGCTATGAGGAATGCCTTTCTGACTGTGAAAAGATATCACTGACAAACTAATGGCACCAATCCATCACCGGTGCACATACCGATAAAGTAGTCTTCAGATAAGGCCCCTTGTCCCTTCAGTCCCCATTATTAAATTACATATAAATTTAAAAAAAATAAAATTACACTAACCAGTGGTGTAACTAAAGTCCCGGTGCCATCTTTTGTCTGGGGCCCCCTACCTCATCCCTACAGCGAATTCTTTCTAGTTATGGTTACAGGTGCTAAGGAGTTTAATCCACCTTAGTCTGGTCAGGATAATCTGTGGATCTCCTTGGTTTATGGGCCAGTGAGAAGCTGCAATCTCAATACTGACGCTAGTGTTTATGGGCCCCCTAAGGATCCTGGGCCCCATTGCGATCACACCCTCTGCACCCCCTTAAGTTACACCCTAATACTAATTATTACTATATAACATACCTAACCCCAGTCTCAAAGAGTTGCTTGCATACTCCAGCTGTGGCTTGGCACTCATTGCACCTTTCTGCCACAAACATCATCACCTGAAGTCTGAATAGTGGAACATGGAGCTGATAGCCCATGCTCCACCAATGTATTCAACTACATTTCCATGCTAGGAAGAAGAGTAGAAAGAGTTGCAATCTCTATCTGCCACCTACAAGAGTGGGCCAGCACTCAAAATGTAGGAATGAGATGTACCCACTACCATAGGGCCTGGTGCAGATGCACCATTTGCCCTATGAGTAAAACAGCCCTGATCCTGGTCATGTGATAGACATACAGGTGCACAATATACACAATATAGAGCTCTGATAACTGTACTGTACTATAGGTAGCCACATGTACATCATATGACAAGTGGAAATAAACTATTAAGGTTGATGTTAAATGTAACAAGCTAAGATCTTAAAATCTCCTTGACATTGATAGTAAAATTTTCATTGTACAATAAATAACCTTTATTCGCTGAAAGCGTAATAACTCTCTCAACCAGTAAACCTGAATCTGCTCCTCAGTATAAATAGGAGGACAGTGCTGCCGGTCTATACACGGACAGGCCAGGGAAACGGTGCTTATTAATTATAAGCTATGCTGGCAAAGACTGTAAACTGTTTTGTTCCCGCTAAAGCCCCCTCATACGAGATCAGGAAACGTGTTGTACGTGACACTATTCTGCTGACATTTGTTGGAGAGTTATCCATGCAGTGATTACACAAAGACATAACAGCTACAGCTCTAAGGATGAAGAAATCTGATGTTCACTTAGCACATTCGGTGTCCCATGCATGAAGCCTTTATTTTGACATAATCCAATACTGTAGGTGAATCTTTAATGTGGTTTTCTGGGCTTATGCAAATAATGATTTAGAAACATCTAAGGAAGAATAGATCAGATGCATCATACCTATGCCTTAGAGAAATATTAGTCATTTACGATGTTTAAAGGGGTTTTCCCTTCTCTCTTTTCCACCTTTGCCAGCTTTGCCTTTCTCACTTCCTGTATTCCTCAGCAAGTTAGTGAGTGGGCTTTGTTCGATGGACAGGACAGTATGAAGAACCCCACTAGATATAGACATTGACTTTACCATGAGAAATGATTTATTATGATTAGCAGAAATCTGATATAAATGCAGCTCAAACATGCACAGTAAATGTATATTACGTTACACGGGTTTGTATACAACACTTACAAGCTCCCAAGGGATTAAAACACCAAATCACTTGATATTTAATTTTACAATTGTTAAAGGAGTTTTCATGGAATAAAGTTTGAACTTTTGACATTCAGGCTCCATATCTCAGCATCCACTACAGCTTTGAACGTGAGACTTCCACCATTTTATAGACAATTATCTTGGCTATGTAATACCTTAGATTTGCAACTATTTAGCCTATGATTAGTTATGCGGAGTGTTGTCATGTAGCTGAATTGCTACTGCTTTGTTCTTGGTGGTGGAAAATCTTTTTCTTTTTGTATACTACAAATTACAACCTGTTCTGGAGAAATCAAAAACATCCATGCAAGCATAGTGTAATGCGTTACACAAGTCTTAAATGAATGTCGAAAAATGGTGAAGAAGCCTTGACTTCAATATCGTCATAAAAAGCATTAGATCTGGTTTGCAAAAAGTATTAAAAGTGAACAGTAGAAGCAGAAACGAGAGATTTAGAGTGATTTGGCGACGAAAGTCAATAGACTGACCTCAGATAGGTGCAAATGCTTATGGAAGAAACAAGGAAAAAATGGGGCTAACGGATCAAGAAATTGAAGGAACTGACAGGTTTTGTGGAGGAAGCCAGATGATATGGGGTTGTTTCACAGCCAAAGGTGTTGGATACTAGACCAGGATCTCCTTGCTGCGCTATAGGTGAGTATCCTACAAACCAATTTACTACATACACTCAAGTACAACCGGTATGAAAAAGATGACATAGTATTCCAGAAGGCAAACAACCTTAAGCATATGTGGAGATTAGCGAAGAAATGGTTCAGTGATGATGAAGTAGAGGTGCTGGATTGGCCCTCACAGTCCCCAAACCTCAACCCAATCGAAAACTGGTGGGTAGAGTTGAAGAAAAAGCTGTATGTGTACCCAAGTGAGTCGATCAGTATGCACCAACATTGGGAATGTACAGAAGAGACCTGGGAACAGATTTCAGTTGAGAAATACTTGAATCTGATCGAGAACATGCTTGTTGGGTATATATATGCAATTGCAAAAGGTCTTTCCTATTTATTCTTTCTGTTAAGAGATATGTGCACCTTCATCCCTGGAAACAAATTATGTCCATATATGTGAATAAGAGAGATTATATGTTATCTGATTTCTGTACTGCTGCTGTAAAGGGATTGCTAGCTGTGCAATTCCCTAGTTCTGCTGCTTTAACCAGGAAGAAGAGAAGACAATGACAGTGAGTCCTAAACGCCACCCAGCCCCTGTCCCCGCATGCTTGCCTGACCTGTCCTAGGTGACTGTAGACAACTGGGCGGCAAAAACCTACCTATATATATGTGATGACACAGAATGCAGACAAACAACACAAAAGCAAAGTCAGCAAGCCAAGGGTTAAAAATCAGAGTGACAAAGCAGTACAAAATCGTAATCCAAAAGCGTAGTCACAAGGGAAGCCAAAGGTCAGAGGTCAGTAATACAATAGTAAGAGAAGTAAGAAGCTAGCGAAGACAAAGTCACAGGACAAAATCAAAATAGCCAGCAAGCCTATGTGGGCTGATGACCTGTACATAGGAAGCCCAGAACCTGCCCCAGACTTGATTGGAAGACAGGCCGTCAAACACACAGGCAAGGCTAAGATTAACTACTTGATAAACAGAGGGAAACAAGGTGCAGGAGATGGGTGTGTTGGAAATTCAATTACAGAGATGAGATAATAGAGAAGTGTTCACACAGAGCAACAAAAAACTCTAACAATCAAACTGAACACGCCTCCTCCGCCACAGCGTGCAAGCGAAGAGTGGCGCAGAGACCCGAACAGGCAGAGACTTTACAGCTGCTTTTAGTTTAGACCTGTTTTCTCTTTTGTTCTAGCTTGTGGAGCTGTGAGTTCAGAGGGCTGTTTTCATTTGTGAAGTTCCCCCCCTCCCCCACACTCTCACCGATTCTACTCATCCCCTTTTTAACATAGCTGTACAAGTAACTCCAAAGTCTGTGTGTGAATAAGACAAAGCAGTTCTGTAACAGGCTACACAGATGAGTGAGGACCGCACAGTAAAGATGAAAAGTGGTCTATGTATACCTCCATATTTACTTAATGTATAGGTCCTCCGAATAGAGAAATCTTGTTCTCTCTACTTAATAGCAAAGCCTATTATACACTATTACATTTCCAATATTCCATTCTTCCATCACTTAATCCACCTCTCTGATCTTCCCTTTACTGCCTCTCCTTTTTACTGGCCACCCACAGCCAATACAATGACATGAGGCAGTCCTTAAGGAACCACTACTGGTCATACCGTACCGCTCTGCCCTAACCTTCTGATACCTTCCCACACATGACCTCTATTCTGTTCTCCTCTTGTCTACCACTCCCATCATCATCATCATCATCATCTTCAGGACCCCGCCTGCACAGTTTCCTCAGGTTTACTCCCACATTCAAAAAACATACTGTCGGGAAACTTACAGTCATGGCCGTAAGTGTTGGCGCTCCTGAAATTTTTCCAGAAATTGAAGTATTTCTCCTAGATAATTGCAATTCCACATGTTTTGTTATACAATATAGGACAAAGGTTTGTGGAGGACAAGGCAGCTACCTAAATTCTTGGTATAACACTGTTATTAATGATCAGACGTGTTTATTGTTATAGTTTTGGGTTCACACATACAGAACTCTGTCCATGTCAGTCACCAAATAGAAACTGGCACTGCTACCATTTCCACCAGTTCAGATCTGCGTTCCGTAATCTGTTTGGGGAGTCTACTTGGGGACCCCCTGACTGGAATACCTAACGTATTGACAAGCGGTGAGCAATGAAAGCACATGGACCCCATAGACTACAATGGGATATGTGTATTTTCCACACGAGTAATGCGGAGAGGAAAGTAGTTCATGAAGTACTTTTCTCTCCGCATGTTCCATGCGGACACCGCACGGAAAACACATGGACCCCATTATAGTCTATGGGGCCCATGTGCTTTCAGTGCTCACTGCTTGTCAATGCGTTTGGTATAACATTTCCAGGGGTCCCCAAGCGGACTCCCCAAATGGAATACGGTAAGCAGGCCTGAGAATGAGAAGACTCGCAGTAAAGTGCTAGATGAATGTCTCACATCTCTGCTACTCAATTTGACTCTTCGTGCTGCTTGTTCTTTTCCTCTCTAAATTTATTATGCAATCGCTGCCATAAGTCTTTTTTTCTTTTTCGTTTTCTTACACTTTTTCTCTCGACTGTTGGAATAAAAAAAATTTTATGTTCAGGAAATATACACACTAAATTCCACACTTAAAGGGAAAGTGTCACCGGGAAATGACCTATTGTTTAATCATGTTTTACATTAAATGTATTTTTTAAGAATTTTTGGTGCTGTTTTTTAAATATAGATACAAATTCTCCATTTTAGTATGTATATTTAAAAAAATAAAAATAAATAAATCCTAAAAATCTTCTAATTCTAAGTCTTGACACAAAGACTGAAATAGTTTATGACTTACTGTTTCTTGTAGATGGACCATGGTTCATAGACACAAACATCTAGAGCAGATCCTGTAGACTTTCCTGGGATATTTTTTAGGCATGCTCGGTAATCATTGCATAGAGGTAGGAGCAGAAAAGCTGTGATATTACCTATTGTGACAGATGGATTATTTACATATACATGATAGATGTGATCACAGTGCTGATGTATTAGTTTATTAGATATATTCCGTCCTGGAGTTTCAGGTAAATTATACATTTTACTTTTTTATTTTAAAGTATCTTTCAGTAACTTTCACTTTGTAGTGAATGAGTCTAAAAGATGGCTTGTGTTTGAATCTATTGGCTGGATTTAAGTAGAACTCTCCTCTGCCTTTGACACAGTTGACCACTCCCTCCTGTTAGAAATTCTCTCATCCCTTGGTATCTCAGACCTGGCCCATTCCTGGATCTCTTCATATCTCACCGACTGCACATTCAGCGTCTCCCACTCGCACACCACCTCCTCACCTCGCCCTCTCTCATAGAATCTCATGGTTTTCAATACCATTGCTATGCCGATGACACCCAAATCTACATCTCTGGACCAGACATTACCTCCCTGCTGGCCAGAGTTCCAGATTGTCTAGCGGCCGTAGCCTCTTTCCTCTCCTCCCGCTTTCTCAAACTCAACATGAAGAAAACAGAGTTCATCATCTTCACCCCACCCCATATGGCCCCTCCACCTGACCCATCTATCAAAGTTACCGGAACCACAATTACCCCTGTCTCACAGGCCCGATGCCTTGGGGTAACCCTGGACTCCGACCTGTCCTTCAAGTCACATATTCAAACCCTCAATACTTCCTGCCGCCTGCAACTCAAAAACATCCACCGAATCCGCTCCTTCCTCACCCCTGAAACTACTAAGACGCTCGTCCAGGCCCTCATCCCGCCTAGATTACTGCAACACCCTTCTCCATGGACTCCCAGCTAACACCCTCGCCCCCCTCCAGTCCACCTTAAACTGTGCTGCTCACTTAATCCACCTCTCCCCCCGATCTTCATCGGCTGCTCCCCTCTGCCAGTCCCTCCATTGGCTACCTATGGCCCAGCAAATTAAGTTCAAGCTACTAACGCTAACATACAAAGCCATCCACAACTTGTCCTCTCCGTATATCTCTGACCTAATCTCAGCTACTTACCCACATGTAACCTCAGATCCTCCAACGACCTCCTACTCCGCTCTGCCCTCATCCGCTCCTCACACAACCGTCTCCAAGATTTCTCTCGTGCATCCCCCATACTCTGGAACTCCTTACCAAGACACATGAGACTGACCCCCACAATCACAGGCTTCAAGAAGGTCCTGAAGACTCCCCTATTCAGGAAGGCCTACAACCTCCAATAACACTATCACCTCACTGTCATCTGAACTGTCTCCCCCTTTCCTTCTGTCTCTACCCCTCTTCCCTAATAGATTGTAAGCCCTCGCGGGCAGGGCCCTCTACCACACTGTGCCAGTCGGTCACTGTTAGTATTATATCTACCTGTATATTCTGTGTATTGTATGTAACCCCCAAATGTAAAGCACCATGGAATTAATGGTGCTATATAAATAAATAATAATAATAATAATAATAATAATAGTGGAGTCCCTAATGAATACTCAGCAGGGGCTATTTAAAATAACATTCATTTATGCCATACGTTTTTTTGTTTTGTTGCCATATACGAAACAATGAGATTTTTCTAGGTACCATTAAGTCAATTGTATTGGTTATTAAGGGCTAGTTCACACTGAGTTTTTTATGGGCGGATTTTGACACGGAATCCGCCTGCAAAAAAGGCTCCCATTGACTTCAATGGGAGCTGATTGCTTTTTTCTTTCCGCTAGCGGGAAGAAGAAGCGAGATGTCCCTTCTTCCTGTGGATTTGCAGCTGAGACAGCCACAGCGTCCGCAGCCTGAGACTCCCTCCTTATTAGGCCCATTCATTTGGGCCTAATCAGGAGCCTAATGCCGTGACTGGATGACGTTACGCTGCACACTGTACTATACTCCATAGTGGACCCTGCACACAAATTGTGCCACATAGTGGTCCCTACACACAGCATTATATCCCATAGTGACCCCTGTACACAGTATGATGCCCCATAGTGACTACAGGGAATAATACTGTATTCAGCGGCCACTATGGGACATAATACAGTGTGCAGGAATACAGGGGTGGGGAGGTTGGTCGGTTGGGGTCTTCGGGGGGGTGGGGGCCCATGTCAAAAGTTCGCCACTGGGCCCCGCCATACCTAGTTACGCCACTGTGCCTAGGCATGGAAAAAGCAAAGATATCAAGGGGTATAATGAATCTTTACTGCTGCGCTCCTCCTGTTCTATAATGTGCTACATTTACATGGTAACAGGTTCTTTTTATATCAATACAGATGCAACCGATGAATCAAAAACATCAAAAACTACTTCCCTGGAAATCCAAAGGCTGGTGAATTATTATAATGAATAAATCCACAAAATTAAAACACAGTCTGGTAAAATTATTCAAGATACACGTTTTTACTTCTGGTTAGAGCAGAGGTGAGAACTTATGGAAAGTGAAATGCAGCTAGTTGGTAGGAAAGTGTCAAAACAGCGGCTCAGCCAGTGAATGAGGGCAGGTTACTTAGTTTGCGGCCTAGGCAGGGGCACGCTCGGTAAATATTTGTTCAAAAATAGGCAAATAGATGGACGGACATTCCTGAAGACCCCCGTCAATAGAGGGCTGCTTAGCTGAGTTTCCAGGGACTTAATGACAGGAGCTGTTTTGGGTGTATGGGGTTATGTAACACAGGAAGTCGGGGCCAAAATTGTACTTGAGGATTAATCAGTTTACAAGCAATGAAAACATGAAGTGCGAAGAAGAGAATTCTGTCATGTTATGTTAGAAGTTAGCAAAACAGTTCTCGAGTGTTGCAAAGTCTTCCTGTAAGGCTATTGAGTCAGCTGATGTTTCTCGCTCTTACCGTACTGGAAATTATTCTAGTCCTGCTTCTTGCACATTTCATTGGCAACCTAGGGGACCTGCATATTGGGAAAATAGCTAATGTGGTTGTTATAGTGCCCGTATATGGGGTCATATCTGACATGTCTTTCATTCCCAATTTTCCAGTCCCTCAAGGAGAAAGAAGAAGTTGCTGGAGGATGTGGAGTTACCGAAGTGCAATTACAAGCAGAAATGGCTGCCAAAAGCGCTTGGTTTAATTGCTGTAACTTTGCATTAACTATGGTTGGAGGTTTTATTTACAACCTGGCATATGAGAAACATTGGCTCCTGCTACTTCCCAACACCTTCAATGTAATGAAGAGAAGGTAGACGTTTGCCAAGGTTTGGGATTATTAATGGAATTCATTTAGAAGTCACGTAAAAAAGTCAACTGGGGCAATGGCACCGACCCTCAGATTTATTCTGTTTTATTATTTGAGCTATATGGTTGGTAAAACTGCTGTGAAGTTCCAAATTTTTCTCGGAGAAACCATGATGGCCTATGTACTATTGGGGTTATGATGAGACTCTGACAGAAATGTGGAATACCATAGGTGCATATTGGTGCATCTCAGGCCCAGTTCACGTCTGCATTTGGGAATTATGTTCCCCTCTCCGCACACCCCATAGATTATATTGGTTTCCACTCCAGTCAATGGGGTCCGCAGGTTTCCTAAAGTAACTGCTTTTTATGCAGATTAGGTTTCCATTTGTAAACCCATGCGCAGATGTGAACCAGGCCTCAGTCGCTTTTTGGCACGTTGGCAAGTTGATGTATCTTGCTAAAATTTTTCTCACTTGCTAGACATGTAGATGTGACATTAGACAAAGGGGTGTGTCTTAAATGTGTCAAACATGCAACAGAATTATCTCACAAAATTCTGGTTTACAGTAAGTCAATTACAAGGTGGAATAAACTTAGACTAGACAGACTAAGGATAAGCCAGATTTATCATCCAACAACAACCCATTTGATAAATCTGGTGCCTCTTGATAGTTTACACCAGGGGTGCCCAATACGTCGATCGCGATCTACCAGTCGATCGCGAAGGACGTATAGGTCGATCGCAGGATGCAGCCAGGGATCCCCGGTGTCTGCTTGTTCACAGTGCAGGCTGAGAATCATCTCTGGACACTTGTAGGAGGGGCCTTGCACTCGTTCGCAGTCAGGGCTGCGGCGGCCCCACCTGCAAGTGTCCAGAGATGACTCTCAGCCTGCGCTGTGAACAAGCACTCCGGACACTTGCAGGCCAGGCAGCAGCTCCGGGGGATGACGCGCTCCTCGCTCTTAGGGATGAAGGAAGACGGGGTGCTGCTTGTTCACAGCGCAGGCTGAGAGTCATCTCCGGACACTTGCAGCCGGGGCCGCTGCAGCCCTGAGTGCAAGGCCCCGGCCTGCCAGTGTCCAGAGATGATTCTCGGCCTGCACTGTGATGCACTGTGAACAAGCAGACACCGGAGAGCTGTCTCCTGCTCTCACGCTCCGCCCCACCCACAGGCCCCGCCATGGCCCCGCCCACAAGAAGTGGGTAGTAGATCTTATCCCTTGGTCAGTTTATAAAGTAGCTCACATGCTGAAAAAGTGTGAGCACCCCTGGTTTACACTATCTATTAGTAAATCTGGGCCAATGTGTAGTCTCAAGTACTCACAGTGGTTATATGAGTACATAGCTGTAAGAAGTATACATATATACGGTATGACTGTGAGAGTGTGGCTGTATACTGGTGATGTTGTTTTTTTACTTTGCTGACTGTTGACGTAATAATTTCTCAATATAGAAATAGATTAAAGTTAGTTTAACTATCTAGATATGGTTTATAGCCAAGGGCGATTCCAGGGACACTGAGACTGTATTTAACCCTGCAGAATGTGCTGACCGCGGCTGACCATGCAATTTACTGTATATGCAAACACTGTTCCTGTGTTGATATGTACAGAGCATTTTTATTTCTTCGTAAGCTGAGATATAAATAGCATGAGAACTAGGAGGATCTAATGTTTGTAAGGATCAGAATATCTGGATAGAGGCTATGTCATAGGAATTCTGACCAGATACTAAAATAGATACTTCTATGTATGGGTAATGGATTGCAGGCTGGATGAAAATAAAAGCTGCCCAGCAAATTCTTCTTTATTGGCATACAGTAGTAATGAACAGACAATTTGACAACTTGGGTAATAATACTACTGCTCGATGACTGATTTGTATTTAAAGGGGAAGTCAGTTTTAAGTTCAGGTAAGGTCATAAATCAGTTTGGATTTTCTTGCGATATAATTACAGCATGGCTGAAAAAAAGGTAGAATGTTATACTTTTGTAATAAACATCACTAATGCTGAGGTCAACTGAGGTCAAAGATGTCACTTCTCCCAAACCATTCACATACCTCCCAACTTTTGAAGAACCGAAAGAGGGACAAAATGTGCCAGTAGTCGGCGGCAGCAGCGAAGCGAGGAGCTGACACAGGTCAGCTCCTCGCTTCAGCCGCATGTGTCAGCGAGAGAGAGACGCAGCGGCGAAGCGAGCACGCAAGCAGCTTCAGCCGCATGTGTCAGGGAGAGAGGCGGGCAGCGGCGAAGCGAGGAGCTGACCTGTGTCAGCTCCTTGCTTCAGCCGCATATGTGTTCAACTCAGATCTGCATCCTCTGGACGCAGATCTGAGTTGAAATCGGGACATACTTCCCTCCAACCGGGACCGCGGGACATGTCACCCAAATCGTGACTGTCCCGCGGAAATCGGGACGGTTGGGAGGTATGCATTCAATTAATTTCCCAAAACTAACAGTTTCTCTGTAATGGACTCAAGCAGGGGCGTAACTACTGGGGTACTAGTGGTGGTGGCTGCCACAGGGACCGGGACATTAGAGGGCCCGGCGACAGCCACTACCGCTGCGTTTTATTTTGTTTTTTTAATAGGCCGTTACCTGCTGGAGTAACTCCTGGTAATGGGCACTGTTTACTTATTGATCCTGGCTCCTGCTCATGGCCACCGTTGCTTCTCCTTCTGCGGCCCCACCACAGGGCCCTGCCATTCCTAGTTATGCCACTGGACTCAAAAAATTGCATGCTAACTAGTTGTTAGCTACTGAATACCTACTCTAGTAGTTTTGCCTTTGATCAATGGTTCTCATCTATTTGTGTATAGTGCATCTTTCCCTGTGCAATGAGTCTGCACCTACCGTCCTCTCTGTAATGGACACGATTGAGCTGCCTTCACCGCAGTATTAGTCCTGGTGGTGTTGTGCAGTGATCGGAAGGACCGTCCTGTTTACTTTGTGATTTCAGTAAGAGGAGTGCAGGAATCAGAGGCTGAAAGAATGGGAAGAAACTACATTAATCATTTCTGAGAGCATATTACCGTATGGGCACATTCTCAGGGTTATTAAAAAAAATGGGATAGACCCTTTAAGAAGTCTTGGGGCTAACACATAACTAAGACTCTAAAAAAGATGTGGGAGAAAGGCTGGTCGAAGGCAAGTTTATAGCTCCAGATAGTTCTTTCTTTGTGTACCCGGAGAGCAGACATTTTCTCATGCCAGTGTTATGCTATAACTGATACTGCAGAGTTGACTTACAATTAGGTGTTGAGTGTAAAAAGCAGAACTGCATAGTAGTCAGTACAGTATATATATATATATATCTCTATATTATAAAAATTAATTCTTGTCTGTCTGTCTGTTCTCTAATGCAAACCAAACAACTCTACCGATCTTCACCAAATTTGGTACAGAGATACTTCAGGTATCCGGGAAGGTTTAAGATGAGACTGCAACTCGCTCGGACGTACCGTTGCTGAGATACAGCATTCCAAACACAATGCCCCCCCCCTTAGCCAATACAAACCTGCAAGTCTTTCACTCATATTCCAACTGCAATACACACAGACACTCCACATGCACAATACAACACTGATATCCAAACTGAGATACACGCATCAGATGATTAGATACACAGATCAGCGCACAGTATCACACGCAATAGGATTAGATACACGCATCAGAGGATTAGATACACAGATCAGCACACAGTATCACACGCCAGAGGATTAGATACACGCGTCTGCACACAGTACCACACACCAGAGGATTAGGTACACGCGTCTGCACACAGTACCACACACCAGAGGATTAGGTACACGCGTCCGCACACAGTACCACACGCCAGAGGATTAGATACGCGCGTCTGCACACAGTACCACATGCCGTAAGATTCGATACGCACGTCTGCACACAGTTTCACTTGCCGGAGGATTAGATACGTGCCTCTTTACACAATACCACACCAACAAGAATTAGATACTTGCGTCTAAACACAATATTATACAGGGAAGGATTAGATACAGCTTTACTCCAGGTATCCATAACAAATGATCACAGGTTTTTCACTGATATCCAAAATGAGATACACATAATCACATGACGCTTATGGACATACACACAAAGCACATACAAAATACACCAGTGCAAAATTGGACAATTCTTATGGGGCCACTACACAAACATAAAATGTAATATACTAGCACGAAGCCGGGTCCTCCTGCTAATATATATATATATATATATATGTATATTATACATACACACTATTACTAGTCAGTCTTTCCATTCACTCGCTACTAGCAGTAGAACCAATGGGACCATTCTTTCCGACTCTTCCAACTTCTTCTACCCCTCTGATTTGTTAATAGCTCGAGGCAGGAAAATGACGACTTCATAGGGTCCGACAGGATGCTGGAGCACTTTACAAGCCTCTTCTTCATCTCTATAAACAGGTCATAGTTCCTGGAGCACTGTATAAATACCGTACACACAGGGCACAACTTGTTTTACTTTGAACAAAATATATTTGCACCTGGGTAAATACATGTGAAAGTCACAGCTCCGCCCAGCTCTAGAATATGATTTCCCATCTAAAAACAAACTGTACAAATGAATCCAGAACTGCGGTGAACGGTAATGCGTCCTCCAATTACACCGCGCAGTTCAATGCTTGACTGTTGGAAAAACTTGTTTTTATAAGAAAGTGATTCACGTTGTGAGTCTCCACAGCTGTTCCTTGGAAAGAAAAGGAAGCCGTCTTGAACTCTGACCAGTAATTTAGAGAACTTAAAATAGATGTCGAGAGTGGCTTAGACTGAAGTCACACCACCTGGGTGTATACTGTATCCTATAGCTGGGCAAACATAGGAAGGGAAATGGTTGTAATGTATTTTTAATTTGTTTGTTTTTATTGATCATATACTCAGCTTCAACAAGGTCCCTCCAAGGCTCTATTTTGAGGTACCAATGCCACTGCATCTCAAAAACATCCCTAGGACCTACCCTTTTTTTTTTTTTTTTTTTTTTTTTTTTTTTTTAGAGAAGACCAAAAATCAGATGCCTAGATATAGGGGGTGCAGAGGTAGAATTCACTACTGGGGCCTGAAGGCTCAAAGGTTCCAAAGAATTCTATACAACATATGTGTGAGGAAATTGATAGAGGAGCAATTCCCAATAGCTGCTGGTGAACAATGAGGGCAGGGGCATGACAAGACACGGAGACCTAAGCCGACCTGATTATAAGTCGACCCCCTAATTTTACCACAAAAAACTGGGAAAACTTATTGACTCGAGTACAGTGGGGCAAAAAAGTATTTAGTCAGTCACCAATAGTGCAAGTTCCACCACTTAAAAAGATGAGAGGCGTCTGTAATTTACATCATGGGTAGACCTCAACTATGAGAGACAAAATGAGAAAACAAATCCAGAAAATCACATTGTCTGATTTTGTAAGAATTTATTTGCAAATTATGGGGGAAAATAAGTATTTGGTCACCTACAAATAATCAAGATTTCTGGCTCTCACAGACCTGTAACTTCTTCTTTAAGAGTCTCCTCTTTCCTCCACTCATTACCTGTAGTAATGGCACCTGTTTAAACTTGTTATCAGTATAAAAAGACACCTGTGCACACCCTCAAACAGTCAGACTCCAAACTCCACTATGGTGAAGACCAAAGAGCTGTCAAAGGACACCAGAAACAAAATTGTAGCCCTGCACCAGGCT
This sequence comes from Leptodactylus fuscus, assembly GCF_031893055.1. Taxonomy (NCBI): domain Eukaryota; kingdom Metazoa; phylum Chordata; class Amphibia; order Anura; family Leptodactylidae; genus Leptodactylus; species Leptodactylus fuscus. Next base: position 23,828,308 of record NC_134275.1, on the reverse strand, counting down.
GGGAAGACTGAATCTGCAATAGGCAACCAGCTTGGATTGAAGAAATCAACTGTGGGAGCAATAATTAGAAAATGGAAGACATACAAGACCACTGATAATCTCCCTCGATCTGGGGCTCCACGCAAAATCTCACCCCGTGGGGTCAAAATGATCACAAGAACGGTGAGCAAAAATCCCAGAACCACGTGGGGGGACCTAGTGAATGAACTGCAGAGAGCTGGGACCAATGTAACAAAGCCTACCATCAGTAACACACTACGCCACCAGGGACTCAGATCCTGCAGTGCCAGACGTGTCCCACTGCTTAAGCCAGTACATGTCCGGGCCTGTCTGAAGTTTGCTAGAGAGCATTTGGATGATCCAGAAGAGCATTGGGAGAATGTCCTATCGTGTGATGAAACCAAACTGGAACTGTTTGGTAGAAACACAACTTTTCGTGTTTGGAGGAAAAAGAATACTGAGTTGCATCCATCAAACACCATACCTACTGTAAAGCATGGGGGTGGAAACATCATGCTTTGGGGCTGTTTCTCTGCAAAGGGGCCAGGATGACTGATCCGGGTACATGAAAGAATGAATGGGGCCATGTATCGTGAGATTTTGAGTGCAAACCTCCTTCCATCAGCAAGGGCATTGAAGATGAAACGTGGCTGGGTCTTTCAACATGACAATGATCCAAAGCACACCGCCAGGGCAACGAAGGAGTGGCTTTGTAAGAAGCATTTCAAGGTCCTGGAGTCGCCTAGCCAGTCTCCAGATCTCAACCCTATAGAAAACCTTTGGAGGGAGTTGAAAGTCCGTGTTGCCAAGCGACAGCCCCAAAACATCACTGCTCTAGAGGAGATCTGCATGGAGGAATGGGCCAACATACCAACAACAGTGTGTGCCAACCTTGTGAAGACTTACAGAAAACGTTTGACCTCTGTCATTGCCAACAAAGGATATATAACAAAGTATTGAGATGAAATTTTGTTACTGACCAAATACTTATTTTCCACCATAATTTGCAAATAAATTCTTACAAAATCAGACAATGTGATTTTCTGGATTTGTTTTCTCATTTTGTCTCTCATAGTTGAGGTCTACCTATGATGTAAATTACAGACGCCTCTCATCTTTTTAAGTGGTGGAACTTGCACTATTGGTGACTGACTAAATACTTTTTTGCCCCACTGTATAAGCCAAGGGGGGAAATGCTAACAGTACCATACAGGCCCAAAGCCTGTGCTAGCAGTAACAGGCTATTACTAGTAGCACAGCTTTCCAGCCTATATGGTATTGCTAGCACAGGCTTTTGGCCTGTATGATAATATCTCAGATGTCTGGGGCATTATCATATGGGCCCAAAGCTTGGGCTAACAGTAACAAACTGTTGCCATATAGGCTCAAAGCCTGTGCTAGCAGTAACAGGCTATTACTACTAGCACAGGCTTCGGGCCTATATGGTACTGCTAACACAGGCTTCTGGCCTGGTAATATCCCAGACCACGTGACGTCTGGGATATTACCATATAGGCAAGAAGCCTGCTAGGATTAACATTGGATCCCGGAGAGGTGAGTAAAACTGTTTATTAAGTTCTCTCACCTCCCTTCGGGCTCCAATTATTGTACTATATTATAATAATAGCAGCAGTGGGATCGCGGTCTGGGCTCGGCATGCTCACTGCTGGCCTCTGCGGCCTATAGTACAAGGGGAACCGGGGGCGGCAGTGAGCAGGTCCAAGGAGGTAAGTAAATAGGCTGCTACCTGCTGGGGATACTCCAGCAGGTAGCGGCCTATTATAAAACAAACATAAAGTTCTTTTACTTACCAACCTCGCTCTGCTCTCGCTGCCACTTCCTCTTCCTCTTCACCCAGCAGTATTTCAGCGAAGGCAACGTGATAACGCCGCCTGCGCTGAGACGCAGTAAACATCATCAACACACGCCAGGTGCGGGCCTGAGCCTACGTGGCCACGCATGTAATGTAGCCATGGGAGGGGGGGACTAGAGCGAAGGCCCGCTGCTGACTGTGAGCGGCCGCTGGATAGGTGCTGATAGGTGAGTGGTGAAGCAGCGCTGTCTCCAGGGCTGCCCCAAGATGTTTCCAAGGCAGAGAAGACGCTCTGAACACATCTTGGGGCGACCCTGGAGACAGCGCTGCTTCATCACTCACCTATCGGTAGCAGCACTGCTCCAGCGGCCGCCCACAGGTGTCTTGCCACCGCTTGACTCAAGTATAAGCTGAGATGGGCTTTTTCAGCACAAAAACTGTGCTGAAAAACTCGGCTTATACTCAAGTATATACGGTAATTCACAGATTTCTGCTTCGATGGAATTGGACATAATCTCATTGGGAATACCCAAGTATCACTAGTTTGACACTAGATGCGTTAGACACTAAATCTGTATGTTGGAGAGACTGGTCAGAAACTCAGAATGAGAATTAATTCACATCGCCATACAATCAAACAACAGAGAACTGATCTTCCCGTGCCAAGTCATTTTTGCCAGGAAGATCATAATATCACCAATGACATGAAAATCTTGATCTTAAAAGGGAACTTTAAATCAAGGAAACAGCGACTGATTTATGAGTACAAGGCCATGACCCTATTCCAGACGTTGGACAATGGGATGAACATCTCACGTGGGTTTATGTCTTTTTATACACATCATTAAGACAGCCATTAAGATAAGAACTGAGGAATCTGGCAATTGATTGTTTGTTGTTATAAGTATATAGTAATAAGCCTCTTCCCCCCTCCCTCCTGTAATTCTAGCCCTGTGTCCTGTTGTACATAAATATGCAGCCTCTAGAAAGTGTCTTTTAGTTATATCTGAAGAAGAAGCTCAGAGGAAGCTTCGAAACGTCATATTCTGTCATCATTATGAGTTAGCCATTAAAAAAGGTATCACCTACTGAAGACTTGCAAAGTTTTTTTTTGTTTTTTATAGTTTGACACTAGAATTTAAAGTAAAAAATACAAAATGTTTGGAGTATGTTCAAAAATTTTGGTTCAGGGCCTTTTGCACATCTAATGCCACTTTCCTGAAAAGTGGGTATATTACAGGTGAGGCTTAGTGGAGGGCCCCTGGCAGAGTCATTATAATTTATGCCAGAACCTGGGGTAAATTATAACTCAAACCCACACCAGTTCCTACACCAGTGCTTCTGTCTCATGATCCCCATCATGACTATACATTTCAATAACTTATGATTTCATATTCTGTTGAAATGATACATTTACGAAATCCAGTACGAAGTATCATCATATAAGGTAATGTAAGTACAACTTCCTGAATTTGTAATGTAGAAAGACTATATGAGCTTGTTAAGAGGATATCACCACTCCTTAGGGAGAGACCACATATAGGTGTGTGGAGTCTTATTAAGCCATTTACGATCCACTGTGAGGGAACTGTTGCCCCTTGGGAAACTGCACCTACGACTACAAAATACGAGGGTGCTGCCTATCCACTGATCAAGTGCAAAACACGTCACATATGTAGACAAACCACAAATCATAGGAAATCTCCAACAATCATGGAAAGAACGGTAAATATTATTATGATACTCGTGAGTAATACGTCAAAAACCGAAGACAGGTGATCATTAAATATTATGTAAAACACCGTGATGAGCAATGTCTAAGGAATTACCAGGGGTTGGTAGGACAGTTATTTGTTTCTGTGGTTGGCATGTACTTTGCACACATAACACTGTATCTCCTCTGTGCATTTATCTTCTGCAAGTGAACGGCTCTACCCAGTGATACAGATCAGGATCAACAAGTGTTCTTCTTGTTCTCTCCCACACAAGCTTGTGATTGACCATAAATGGGAAACAAGTAGGAATCTCAGTTTGTTTGTTGAGGTGCGGTTGCCTATGTTACTGTTCCTGAGTCACGCAAGGGGACACCCTTTGTCATTAATAATTTACACAGGCCTTGGCAGCCGCTGAGTGTGCAGAGGAGCAGGAGCTGTTTGCTTACAGGCTGGATGATGATGGTGACGGCTGATGTCACTTTTCTATATATTGCACGGTTTAGTATCTAGTAAAGAAGTTTCTCTTTCAATTCAGAACCTGCATTGTGAAATAATTCAATGAGCACTTTTACAACAATTTTTTTTAAATTTCCAACTTAGATATGTAAAGTAATCCATTACTAATAATAACAATACAATATTCTCAATACAAATTGTCATTAAAACAGTAAAGATTCCTTAGAGAATCTGGCTGAGCAATCCAGAACTGGGATTAATATTCTGTTTTTCATCCTTCTCACGTTATTTTTCTATTCTTTATCTGTGGATATGTCAGACAGGGCACACACAGCACATGGACCCATTATAGTGAAAGGAGACATTCAAATGTCTGTTTTTTTCACGGACTGAAAAACACTGAGTGAAAAAAAATAGTAGCTTGCACTGTTTTTTTCCGCTTTTCTCTATTTGTCATTGCCACTCATATTTGGTTTCCATGGAATAAACAGATAAGGGCTCCTTCACATCTGCGCCCGGGCCTCAGTTTTGCAGGTTTCCGTTTCGTGCACGAAACAGGGCAGGAGACGGAAACCTGCAGGCATCTTTCAAATCCATTCATTTCTGAATAAAGACTCCCATTAACTTCAATGACATTTTAAACCTGTATTTTGACGTGTTTTTTGATGTGTAGTTTGATGTGTTTTTTTTACACGTGTAACAAAGTCATTGAAGTCAATGGGAGTCTTATTTTTACCCGTGTATTTTGCAAAAATGAGCGTGCGTTTACTCCACGTGAATGGACCCTTATAGTGCAGGGTTTTGCTTATAAGGCTAGAAGGACATGTTGACTATAAAGGGGATTACTGAGAAGTTCTCATGTGATAAAGGGATGAGACCAACCCAGATTCTCTGGTGGATCAATGAGAGTTTTTAGCAGAAGCCTAACTTGAAGTGCCGAGGTCCAATGCAAAATCTGTAATAAGGCTCCATTGTTACATTGCACCTTTTAGAATAGAGTCATACTTTATGTTACTTCTGCATCTCCTATATACCTCTGGAAATCAGAAAAGTGATCAAATAAGTTTAATTGGCTTTAATGTGGTTAGGATAACCTGTGGATCCACTGGGTATATGCAACCACTGACCTCTATAGTGATGCCAGTTCTTATGGTCACCCTAAGGATCATGGGCCTGGGTGCGGCTGCCCCTCTGCACCCACAGTTACATTCATGGTCTTTAGAGAAGAGATACAAAGTATTTACGCTTTTGCACATTTTTTGCCCCCTTGGAAGAAAACAAGCGACAGGTGCATGCTTTATAATGTTAACACTACTGGATATGATGTCATCTATTTTCAGTTCATGCACAAATATTTAGTAAATATAGAAGTTAACATTTGATAATAATAACGGGTGAATGTATGTTTTGGTGTTCCTCAAAGGGTGTAGTCTGAACTGTGTTAGCATGCAAAATGATAGGACCAGCCCGGACTCTCTGCAAGGGCATTACAGTGGCTGAACTGTACAATCACGTTAGAAGATGTATAGATTGTACATAGAATTTTATCATTACTAACATTGGAAAAAATTGGGTGAAGGGTTCAGATCTAGCCTTCGGACAGGGTCCAGGACATCTAAGGTTGGATTCAGGGGCGTAACTAACAGGTTAGCAGTGGTAGCGGCTGCCACATGGCCCTGGAGATTGAGCAGGAGAGGCATCGGTAGGTGAGGCCGCAGGTCCACAAACCCCACCCAAAGACTATTATTATACTCGGGGGGTCTTTTCAGACCCTGAGTTCGGAGGGCTATGAGAGGTGAGGGAACAAAAAAAAACTCGGATATTTACCTCTCCCGGCTCCAGAAGGCTTTGGGCCTACTTGGTGATGTCACAGATGTCACGTGGGTCGAGCTTGTGACCTTATGAGTCGTGACGCAAGCCCCGGCTCAACAGTGGGGAGTGCACCGGAGCCAGGGAGAGGTAAGTAACAGTGTATAATATGTACATGGGAGGTCCACAATGGGGCAGAATACTGTGTGCAGAGGCCACTATGGGGCATCATACTGTGAGCAGGTATCATTATGGTGCATCATACTGTGTGCACGGGCCACTATGGGGCATAGTAGTGTGTGCAGGAATGAGGGGGAGGGGGCAGTTGGGGTCTTCGGGAGGGGGTGGGGACCCCATGCCAAAAGTTCGCCATGCTATTCCTAGTTACGCCACTGACTCGGTTCACACCAGCATTGACACTCCGTTCAGAGATTCCATTCACTTCTCAGCATTTTTTTATGTTTTCTTTGGACAGAAATCGGTCGGACCCCATTATAGTTTCCTAAGATAACCACATTTTTAATCATTAGGTTTCTGTTTGGTTGATTCCCAAGCAGACCCCCGAACGGAAACCCAACCGCAGGAGTGAACCTAACATAAGCTTCTACACAACATTTATCTTCATGTAATCTGTAGAAAAATTGGAGAAAGTTTTATTTTTTATTCTGTCTCGACATTGTAGGTTGTTCTGGCTGTTTCTCATCCTGACATATTTTACTATGACACAATTTATTTCTTTTACTAGTATATCTTAGCAGATGGAAACATGACACACTATGTTCTATGGGAAAATTACTGGATGTCCCTCCAAAATGAAATCCATGCGACTGACTTTGTTCTTTTTTACGTATCCACACTTAGTTTTTTAGAAAGGGTATTTAGAGAAGTGCTAAGAAACATGTTACAAGTAAAAATACAGATGACACCTTTCCCAGCAAGTATGTAGAAAAATGTAACTTGCATAACACAACTAAACTAACAAACAAGGCAGAAACTATGAATGAATAAGGTTTCCACATGATTTTGCAATAGGTTTTTTTTTTTTTTTTGCTAAACTGGATGAAACCAAGTGACAGGTGCTTGCCTTGTACGTGGCCATGTGCCAGACTGCTGGATTATGTTCTGTGATGTCATCTATTTTCAGTTCAAACACAAATATTCAGTAAAAATAGAAGTTTAACATTTGATAATAATGATGGGTGAATGTATGTTTTGGTGTTTCTCATAGGGTGTGGCCTGCACGGTGTCAGCATACGTGACTGTGTATTAACGGCAATCTACAGTATAAGAAGACAATATTGTTTCCACTCTTACAGTTCTGTATGGCAGGAGTTTATCAAAGTTTTCACTCCAGTTCTTCTGGCCCAAAAATGACGCTCTGCCCATTTTCCGACTCACTGGCCAGTTTTGAAAGGTGGCTGAGGAAGAGACTGCTCGGCCCAAAATATTTGCTATGATCTTTAACAGAAAACTGGCAAGAGTTATAGCTGAATTCTACGCCAGTCCCCGACTGGCATAAATTTTAATTCTTGCACATGGGACATTCCACGATTTTTCCAGAATTATTAAAGCCTCTTAATAATTTTGTTGCATCTCCTGCAAAGACTTACAATATTAAGACCAGTCTTAATAAATTCCCCAGTACAACAATAGTGGACTGTTAGTCCCAGGTAACCAGAATTGCCCCCGCACACCGAGCTAAAACAGTACTGGGTGTCCAATGCTCTCCAAACCAGAGCAGAACCAGGCCCCAGAGGTCTTTGCCAGAGCTACTGATGGTGGAATTGGACTTGGTAAATTCTGGGACCCGGAACCCAGAGAGTGTCACACACCCAAGTTGTAGTGGAGCCAGAAAACCCAAAAACCATTCACCTCAGTGGGTGAAGAAACTGGAGAGGCTGGTCAACAGGGTTGAATGCAGAACAGATGATCGCCAGGGGATGGCCAAGCTACAGTGATGTGAGTGATGTGGCAGTCAAGCATCCTTACTGCTGTTCCTTTCAGCTCTATGGGACTCATCTTTTCTTTTATAGTCCCATAGAGTTAAATGAAGAGGCAGCATGCAAGCTTGGTCACTGCTTCATTGACATGGGGATTTGGGGATTTATATACTTGCGACTCACTTGGTACTACCGTAGCAGTCAGACTACCTGTGGATAGGTAATAAATTTACTCAGTAAGTATCCATTTAAAACAAAAGTCCACAGAAAATAGCGTGTATTGCCCAGGTCTAGTAATCCCATAAACTATGTACCTGCTTCTGTGTTCTTATTAGCATTGTCTGTTTGCACTTACTGTACGGTATGTGCAGTGGCGTAATTAAAAGGCGGGGCCCTGTGGCGAACTTTTGACATGTCCCCCCCCCCCCCCCCGATCGACACCAACGCCGAAGACCTCGACCGCCTCCCTCCTACGCATTCCTGTGTGCTGTATTATACCCCACAGTGGCCGCTGCACACAGTATTATGTCCCTCAGTGACCCCCTCCACACAGTATTATCCCCCATAGTGGCCCCTCCACACAGTATTATCCCCCATAGTGGCCCCTGCACACACTATTATCCCCCATAGTGGCCCCTCCACACAGTATTATCCCCCATAGTGGCCCCTCCACACAGTATTATCCCCCATAGTGGCCCCTCCACACACTATTATCCCCCATAGTGGCCCCTCCACACAGTATTATCCCCCATAGTGGCCCCTCCACACAGTATTATCCCCCATAGTGGCCCCTCCACACAGTATTATCCCCCATAGTGGCCCCTCCACACAGTATTATCCCCCATAGTGGCCCCTCCACACAGTATTATCCCCCATAGTGGCCCCTCCACACAGTATTATCCCGCATAGTGGCTCCTCCACACAGTATTATCCCCCATAGTGGCCCCTCCACACAGTATTATCCCCCATAGTGGCCCCTCCACACAGTATTATCCCCCATTGTGGCCTCTCCACACAGTATTATCCCCCATAGTGGCCCCTGCACACAGTATTATCCCCATAGTGGCCCCTGCACATAGTATTATCCCCCATAGTGGCCCCTGCACACAGTATTATGTCTCACTGTGGACACCCATAAACAATTATTATACTCTGGGGTCTGAAAGTATAATAATCGGAGACCCAGGGGGAGAAAAACATAAAAAAAACCCTGTTACTCATCGATCTCCCAGCTCCTACGCTATCAGCCTCCGAAGAAGTCCATCTTCAATGACGTCAGACATCACATGACCCCGGACGATGGCCGGGGTCATGAGACGTCAGACGACTAGGCCGAAGCCTTCCTGGATTGTGGAGAGGTAAGTAACAGTGTTTTTTATGTTTCTTACCTCTCCCGGTCCGCCGATCATTATATTCGGGGGTCCGAAATACCCTCGAGTATAATGATAGCAGCGGTAGCGGGCCCTAATGTCCCGGGCCCTGTGGCAGCTGCCTCTGCTGCTACGGTCGTAGTTACTCCACTGGGTATGTGCTAAAAGCAAACACAGGAGGACACTGTTATTGAATAGGAATAATTCTGTCTACTATTGCCATTCAGAGGTCAGCTCATACCTGAATCCCTCTGTAATTTACATACAGCAGCGCTGACCATTATATTACACTTCACAGCTGTTTTACATGTACAACAAGTTATAGGAAAGTTAAATATTGGTTAATGGACCAAATTAGCAAAAAGGATATGCAGAGTCAAACAGCAGAATTGTCCAGTACTTATACATAATCCATGTTATATATCATTAACTCAAAGGCGCACGTCTAATGAGGCGAAGTGAGGCGGCTGCCTCATGCGGTTCTATCCGCGACAGCATGGAGTTTGCATGCATACCATCAGGTCACATCGCTCTGCTGGTAAATTTACTTGATGTGACGCACCTAGCCTAGGCTGCCCTCCTACTCCTAGACTGCCCCAGGCCCACTGACTGCTACACTGACTATTAATATATGCTTTATCTTCAACTAGATTGGCATCTGCAAGACACCGATCTACTTAAAACTCAAACTGTGACTCTGTCTTGTAAACCACACGCCACTTCAGACCTGTTTATAAGACACCAAGAAGACAGACACAAGATGTCTGCTTCAAGGTGCAGGTGGGTGCGATGACGTCATAGCATCTTACCTCCTACGTTGAGTTGCAGACGTCCTATGCATGTGTGAAGAAGAGGAGGATCTCATGTAGGGGAGTATAACTTTTCTTTCTTTCTTTCTTTTTTTTTTTTTTTTTTAAGGGGTTGTTAGGAGGGGGCATTTTATATAAAGGGAATTTATGAATTTAAGAGGTGTTATTTATATAAGGGCTATTAGATGCATTATTAATATAAGGGGGTTCTTTATATAAGGGGCCATTAGGGAACATTATAAATAGAAGGGGTCATCATTTATATAAAGGGTCATTAGGGGACCAGTATTTATTACAGGGGTTATCTGGAGCATAATAGGGGCAGTTAATTAAAGGGGTTGTCCAGGATAACCATTTTTTTTTAAATATGAGACTGGGAAAGGTGAAAAAATAAACCCTACTCACCTGTCCCTTGTGCTTCAATGTCTCCCACCGCGGTCAGGTTCTGCTGCTCCAGTGTTTTCTTCTGGCAGAAGTCCCCACCGAACACCAAACACCACCGTTGAGGCTGCTGACACGGGACGTCACAGTGCTGTGGGGAAGAAAACATCGGCGCAGCAAGACTGGAACAAGCTGGGAGACACTGGAGAACCTTCTCTGGCCTTATATTAAATATATAGTTATCCTGGACAATCCCTTTAAGGTGGTACTTAGGCTTTAGTAACTGGGCTTTCCAGTTAGTTTTTTATTTATCTTTAGGACACATTATCAATAAAAGATCAGTGACCCCCCCCTTCTGATCAGCTATATGAAGGGGCTATGGTACCTGTTTATATCACACCCTGTCTTCTTATAGTGACCATGAGATGTAATTCCAGTCTTTTCACATAGATGTGTATAGGAGCTGTAGTTACATTACATGTCCACTATGAGATGAATGACACTATGGACGAACCCACAAACTCATTTACTTCGATGGGAGTCCAAAAGATAGCCGAAGTCCAGTACTCAGCAATCTGTGGTGCTCCTATTAAAGAGTTAAAGAGAATGGGGGCCATGTGGGCTTGTTCATCCAGGAAGCAGAAGATGTTAGTGTTAATTGTTAAAGCTGTGTTGTTGATCTGATACTGAAATGATACAGTAAGAAGAATTATTAAAAACTGCTATAAAACTTTGTTTATGTTTACTGTGCGACAACAGCAGTCTGTGAAGCTAGTAGCATGTAAACTCAAAGTTATTATTTACTAGCTTTTACCCGTGACTTCGTCCGTGGAACCCCAACCCCCTGCGGGACCCACCTGGAGCGGTGCGCAGGCTTGTTCCTTTGCCACGTGTCCACAGCGGGCCCTTCCTATACCTGTGGGTCCATGGACCCTCGGGGCCCACCCTGTGGCCCGCTGGAACTGTTTACCTCCTCTCCCTCCTGGCGCCCGCTACCCCTTTGTCCCTACCCGCTTCCCCATGTGGTCACTCCTTCCTCCTACCCCATGCCCCCTTCCCCCGTCTTACCTACCCCGTGCCCCCTTTTCCCCCCACCAGACCCTGCCAACTGTGTGTCCCCTTTCCCCCTACCAACCTGTGGCCCCATCCTCACCACACCCTGAGCTTCCCGTGCACCGATGTTTCGACTTGTAGTGTCCAGAGACGGCAGATGCTGTGGGACAGCTGGCCGGACTGGCGTTCCAGAGCGCGGCGCAGGCGACCCCCTGTTCGGCCACGACAGAGTACTGCGGTCCCGTGGTGAGGCCACAAAGGTGGGGCAGCGTATGGACTTGTCGCTGCCCCAGAGTAGAGGCCCTTGTGCAGGACGCTCCGGACCTCTCAGAGACGCCATGTTGGTGTGGACAGCGGCTGGACGATAACTCCGCTCACATAGAGAAGCACCCAATCAGGTGAGCTACTGAAAGGGCTGGGATGACGTCATCCCAGGTTCTACAGCGTGCCAGGTCCTGCAGCGAATTGAACAGTGAGAAGCATCGGGCACGGGAGTGAATTGCAGTGGTGTACGGGAATTTCATGTAGCCTATTGTTCAATCCAGGACCCAAAGTATGTATGTGCGTAATTTCAGACAAATCCGTTCGCCCGTGTAGGTGTGATTGAGGAACAAACACACAAACATCCAAACACACAAATATTAGTAGGATGTGGTCAGGGAGGGGGCTGTCAGGTCTCTCATAGGTTTATAACTATTGTTGAGGCTGGCCTATGGTCAAAGTCCCCTAAGGGGTCTAACAATATTTTTAAAAAAATACTAATTATTTAAAAAATATAAAAAAGTAAATAAAAATTTAAAGCACCTCCCCTTTCTCTAGATCAGGGATAGGCAACCTTCGGCTCTCCAGCTGTTGCAAAACTACAACTCCCAGCATGCATACTTGCTCTGCTGGTCTTGGAACGCTCATGGAAGTGAATGGAGCATGTTGGGAGTTGTAGTTTCACAGCAGCTGGAAAGCCGAAGGTTGCTAACCTAGATCATAAATTGAAATAACCAAAACCAAATTTTAACAAATTTAGCATCCCTGCATCTGAAAATGCCCAAACTATAAAAATATTTATTTAATATGGTGAACACCATAATGGTAAAAAGATCAAAATTGACCAAAAAATGGTACCATGGTGACATATAATTTGTCCAGCACAAAACAAGCCCCAAATAAGGGGTTAATTGGTTTACTAATGAGAGTGATTTGGGTTAAAGTTTACAGAGGGGACAGGGGTTAAACATGAAGCTCTTGATATATGGCAAGAAGTGACTGTTATCTCTGTACTCGCTATAACTATATCATCGTGTCCAGTATCACAATGTATCTAAGCTATGTTTAAGCTGGACATGTTCTGGTGACTATCTTGTGATATAAAATCTTCAACAGTTTGACTTAACAATAAACATAATTTAATATTTCCAGCAAGGTCCTTGTATTTCTTGGACTATTCATAGCCATATGGCCTTTCTCAAAGCCCCAATGAAACCTAGACAGTTATAACTGGATCATTATAAATGCAATGCTGACAACTTGTCAGATAAAGACCTTAAAAACGTCAGCTTGTTTTAGAAACCACCAACATCATAGACACAAAAGAGAATGAAAACGGCAATATTACTTGGCGTATACACATGTGGCTGTAGCATAGCAACTACTGGATGAGCTGCTTCTCGTGACCGAATCGGTTTGCTGAAAAGTCTTTGAAAGATTACAGGAAAGCGCTCAACTTTTTAGCATCACTGTAGCCCCCAGGCTTTGGTGGCACACCTGCGGGGAGCAAGTCTCCCTATCCTTTCACATGGAGCCACCTTGACTACTTTTTTTCCCTATCATTATGTCTTTGGAGTGTGGGAGGAAACCCACGCAAACACAGGGAGAACATCCAAACTCCTTGAAGATGTTGAACCTTGGCAGGATTTGAACCCAGAAATCCAGCAATGCAAGGCACTGATCCACCATACTGCCTCTCCTACCTTGACAATTCTTTGTTGAAAACATATCTGGTAGAATGTCACTTGGCAGGACAACTTATCAATCTTTATATATCAATGGATATATTTGTGTAGTTTGCATATGCCAGGCTGGGGGCATTGGTCAACAACTTCTTCAGATCCCTAAATTCATGATCAATGAGGGCATTGTCATTGCTCCAAATAAGTAAGCGGCAATGCAGCTGTTGCTCCAAATAGCTCATTTGCATATTGAAATGAATTGAAAATTATTGAAAAAAAATAAAAAATACTGGGTTCAGCAATCTCTGCAAAGAAGGCACCTATTCACAAGGAGAGAACACTATTTGGTTTAGGAGACCCTAATCTATCTTCAGGTCTTGATTGATATGCTGGGTTCTGATGACAGACTCTCTTTAAGAACCAAGACAAACCACCTATCATGGGTTGTTATGAAGGATGTGGCCTCCTGTTCCTTTTTCTGGTACATTGTAGCCATGAATTCCCATAGCTCATTTGCATATTGTGCCATTTATCATACTCCCATTGGAGTCTTGTCTCTAGCAATCAGGATCTGTTCAAGTGTCCCTATGCACAATGTTTGTTGAAACTTCATTGTCTACCTGCATTTGCCTTCCAGGATACTTAAAGGGGTATTCCCATGAACATAGCCATTTTTAAATTTGTAAATAATTAAAAATTAAACATTCTTGCAAGTATCAGTAATTAAACATTTTGCAGAATTTTAAAGATTTTCTCTAAAAATCTTGCGGTCACAAGTTGTTGTCTTGATTGGTTGACAGTGGATACGACCATGAAGACCTTTCTAAGGTAAAAACAAACAAACAATATTTCCTTATTGTGGTTGGGATATCTTCTCATATATTTAATGGCTACCAGTAGACTTTATTAAAGGGGCAGACCATGTTCAGACGGTGCCTGTTTATACACTTTAATTAGGTTTTTATGCGAAAATTTTTTAATGTAACAATAAAAGTTAATTTTTAAGTCCTTATCAATATTTGGGTAGATATACCACCAGTAGCCTTCTTCTGATCCCAATAGGAACATTAGATTCCTTTTATAGCAAAATAGTGCTGTAACATCTCTGCCTGTTCGGGTCTCTGCACCGCCCACTATTCGCGTGCTGCGGCACAGGAGGCGTGTGCAGTTTGGTTCATGGCTTAAAGTTTTTGGTCACACTGTGTGAACATGGCTCTACTGCTGTGATTGTATTTGCACCACACCCGTCTTCTGCCCTTGTTTGTCTCTGGTCCTCTAATGGTTAATCTGGCCTTGCCCTGTGATTGACAGCTGCCTTCCTGTCAACTCCATGGGCGGGTTCTTCCTCCCTATTTAACCATGGCTCTCATTCACACCTATGCTTGCTATTGCCTTGTGCATACTCGCTCCGTACTGTCACTGTTGCTTGCTTTATTATCCTTGACCTTTGGCTTTCCTCGCTGACTATTCTCTGGACTCTGATTTGAGATTGCATCGCTCGACTGTTACTGACACTTGGCTAGCTGACCTCTCTTTTTTGTTGTCCGTCTTGTCTGCGTTTTGTGTCTCACATATACAGGAAGGGACTGTCTTCGTGGTTGCCGCCTATTACGTAGGATAGGGCCTGGCAATAGGAAGGGTCAGTTGGGGGCTTCAGCTTAGGGTTTACTGTCTGTTGTGTCCCGTCCCAGGGTTCAAACAGTTACTGGGGAATTGCGGTCCTAGCAATTCCATAACAAGTGCCCACTAGTAACCAGATATAGGTCCCCTAATAGCTAGATAGTGACCCCTAATAGTAAGACAGTCTTTTGTCTGTTTCAGCCATGAGATAGGCAAGGCACCGATGGCTCTCTGCTATGCCATTGGTTTTGAAGACATGGATACAGATGTAACTCGCACTTGCCTGAGATCTCCAGCACCTTCGGGGATGAATGTCCTGGACAAATGCCCAGTTTGGTCCCCTAATCCTGGCCCTGCACATTGGTTTTAACTGGCTAATGGGCTTTAAATAGGATTTGCATTCATTTATTGGGATTTCAGAAATCTTTGTGCCTGGTTGTAGCTTATACATGAACTGATTTAGCCACAATTACAGTTTATTTCATTAATTCGGTAGAACAAGATCTAACACAACCTCTAACAATGGTAGGTACAAAGCCTAAATTATAGTGAACAAGTCTGTAGAGAACATGGGAGGGGTGATAAATGCAGGTTACTGGGCCAAGATCAGACACATCTTGGCACAGACGGGTTTTCCATTACTCATTTTTTACACAATACATTAATTAGAATTGCTAATATATATAATACAGGACAATGTCTATAGGCGGTCCCGGTTGGAGGGAGGTATGTCCCGATTTCAACTCAGATCTGCATCCAGAGGACGCAGATCTGAGTTGAACACATACGCGGCTAAAGCAAGGAGCTGACACAGGTCAGCTCCTTGCTTCGCCGCTGCACGCGCCTACTGGCTGTGTAGACGCGATGTGATGACGTCACATCGCGTCTACAACTATGTGCGAGAGAGAGAGGCACGTGGCGAGGGAGCAAAGGAGAAGGTAAGTGTAATGTGTACACTAAGGTGGAACGTGAAACTGGGGGCAGATGAAGGAGAGGACGGCATGACACTGGGGGCAGAGATGGAGGGACATGAATCTGGGGGCAGAGATGGAGAGGGCATGAATCAGTGGGCAGAGATGGAGAGGACATGAATCTGGGGGCAGAGTTGGGGGGACATGAATCTGGGGCAGAGATGGAGGGACATGAATCTGGGGGAAGAGATGGAGGGGACATGAATCTGGGGGCAGAGATGGAGGGGACATGAATCTGGGGGCAGAGATGGAGGGGACATGAATCTGGGAGCAGAGATGGGGGGACAAGAAACTGGAGGCAGAGATGATGGGACAGGAAACTGAGGGCAGAGATGAGGGACATGAAACTGGGGGAAGAGATGGGGGACAAGAATCTGGGGGCAGAGATGATGGGACAGGAAACTGAGGGCAGAGATGAGGGACATGAAACTGGGGGAAGAGATGGGGGACATGAATCTGGGGACAGAGATGGAGGGACATGAAACTGGGGGCAGAGGTGGGGGACATGAATCTGGGGGCAGAGATGGGGGACATGAATCTGGGGACAGAGATGGAGGGACATGAAACTGGGGGCAGAGGTGGGGGACATGAATCTGGGGGCAGAGATGGAGGGGACATGAAACTGGGGGCAGATGAAGGGTGTATATGAAACTGGGGAAGAGATAGAGGGGGACATATAATTTACGGGTGACTGTAGGAGGATTATACTGTGTGCAGGCACATGAAAAATTAATGAGTGGGCGGAGTCAACACAAAAGGGGCGGGGCTAAATCTGCCCATTTGCACATTTTGTCCCTTTTTCTTCTTCTCAGGAAGTGACTCCATGTCTTTTGGTCACATGGCAATGCCAGAGCTCCGTCCCATTAATATTCATGGACTAATATTCATAACTTACGGACATCATGTCACTTCCAGAAAGAAGAAAGCCATGTATTCAAGTCCTGCACAACCCTTTTAACTATTACACCACTTTAACACAGGTCTATTTGGTCCATGAAATATGAAACAGAAGTCATCCGTATTTTACACACAGAACCAGAAGCCAAGTCATCTATGATGCTAGAAGTCTACTACTTTCCTGCACTAAAAACACAATATCATTACTGGACATTACTACCACAAACAGTAGGGTAGGGAGTAGGGTATTATAGATGACCATGATGATTGGCGTCCATCTCACTGCGCGGTGTTTGTTCAAATAAACAATTGACATAGCCTAAATATAAGTGAGAAATGTTGGATCCCTGGGGATTGGACTGCTGAGACCCCCACTGATAAACAAGAACAGGGGTCCCTCAGTACCCTATGTGAATGGATCAGTAGTACCCATGTGTGACCATGGCTCACTATAGGACTGAAACACTGAACCAATTACAGATTTTCTGGCCACCACTATCCTTGATGTTCTTTGATCCAGCCAGAACCCTCAAACCTTCATTTGTTCTCCAGTGGTTCTCTAGCTTTTCAAGTCACAGAGGTAACTAGTGCCTGGGATCAGGCAGTATTTTTCAGCGTTCAGTATTGGGCCTGAATCAGCACTTTAACACTATAAGGAGAGCACTTTATATATAGGCCATGATAGGCCAATCTATTACCATCACTCTGTAAAGGTTGTACACTCAGTTTTTTTCTTGGGCAGCACAGTGTCCGATGTCCTGGATTCAAAACCGATCAAGGGCGACATCTGCATGGAATTTGTATGTTCTCCCCATGTTGGCATAGATTACCTCCCACATGCCAAAAATATACTGATCAGTAAATTGTCTTCCCGTGAAACAATGGACCATTGTGGGTGTTGAGTATGAGTGCCAGGACGACAGCCACTACCTACCCTACTCCACAGGAGACCACAGATGTTAGAAACATGCTAAGCAGAAAGATCAGCCTGGCTACTGCCTTCATGATGGACAGACGTAGATACAGATCGTAGATACATTAGCTATAGCAGTTAAGTGTTGATGATGGACATTTGGCTTGAGACACTGGAGTATAATGAGCAGAGGTCCACGGGATATACGGAAACAATATAAACAATTAGACTCACCTTGCTTCTACCTCTCCTGGGCCCCTCTCAGTGTCCAACAATCCCTCTGCATCACCTTTAAACACAAGCGTCATAACAATGGTGATCCCCATGGGCCTCAGCAGTCCCCTGGGGCACTTAACATCAGTCATAAGGCAAGAAGAACACAATGAAGGACTGTTGGACATTGTGAGGGAGCCCAGGAGAAGCAAGGCAAGGTGAGTGTTTATTATGTCTCCAGTTTGGGTTGAGTCCGAAACATTTTGAAAATTCAGGCCAAATTTGGTTTGATCAAAACCAGTTTACTCATCTCCGAAGTATTGAATGGTATGAGCTCCATCCAAATCTTTGTTGTACTTGTAAACAATTTCATATACTTACACCCACTCCACTGCCTGTTTTTATGTGTATGGACCAACACTGCTATCTTAAAAAATGTTGTGCTGTCTCTAGGCCATAACGTTTGGGTTTTTTTTTAAGTTGTGGGCAAAACAAAGCCATCCATGGCTATAACAATGAGACTCTATGCCATGATCATTGTGCATTTATCAGGCAAATACAAGAAAAAATGGATTACTAGCACCAACCCTAGAAATGACCAACCCAGACTTAATAACCAACTGTGAATTAATTTAGATCTGCCGTGAAATCTTCTTCCCTGCAGAGAATAACACTCCAATATTCAGTTTCAGTAGATCAGGTATTAGTTCTCATAAAGATGTTTAGAGAGGATTTCATTTAGCTAATTCCGCCTTCCACCGTGACAGTTCTCACAATAAACATCTGAGAGTCACTGTCAAAGTATGTGAACAACTTGTTCTCTGAGGTTTATTGGCCTTTTAGAGTTTAGCGTATTTGGGTTACATATAATTCTTCTGTGCCAAAGCGCCTGGATTCACAGTTCTTGGAAGAATAATTATACCAAATTGCTAGCGTACCTGTATCTTCATGTTATTATATTGTGTCATCCGCTGGAACAAACTTCATTATGCCAGGCGGATTGTGGAGTCTCAGTAGTCGATGAGAAATGTAGTATCTACACTGTGTACCAATAAGTATTTGGACATCTGTGGTCTGAGCGGCATGAGCGGCAATTACAGCCTGAACCCTCTGGTGCTTTCCACAAGTCCTTGTATGACAGCTAGTGGTATTTTATTCCATTTGGCTTGGAGAAGACAGGTAAGTTCTTTCACCGATTTTGGTCTGCTGCTGCACCCCTTAATTCGGCGATCCAACTCTTCCCAGAGTTGCTCAATAGGGTTCAAGTCTGGGCGCTGGGCAGGCCAGGCCAGGCCAGTCGGTTAACCTGATTGTCACTGTACCAAGCCATGGTAGACCTCGATACATGGCAGCTGGGGTTGTCATCCTGGACGTAACATTGGTCCAACCCATAGAACCGCCATAATGTAGGAAGTGGGGCCACACGGTGGCTCAGTGGTTAGCACTGCAGCCTTGCAGCGCTGGAGTCCTGGTGTTCAAATCCCACCAAGGGCAAAAAACCATCTGCAAGGAGTTTGTATGTTCTCCCCGTGTTTGCATAGATTTCCATCCCATATTCCAAAGACATGCTGATAGGGAAAAAAAATGTGCATTGTGAGCTCTATATGGGGCTCACAATCTACATTTAAAAAAAAAAAAATAAATAAAAAAAAATGTAGGAAGCACACAGTTATCTAAAATAGTGCAATAGGTGTCGGCGTTGTTTCCATGCACTGGGACCAAGGGTCCCAGTCCATACCAGGAGAATGCTGAGAAGAAAAGATATACTAGGAGTCCGTAGCAGCTTAGGAAGAGAAGAAAGAAAGAAAGAAGACTTCATAGTCATATTCATTTAGTTTTCTGTGCGTAGTGATCTTCGCTTGCTCTGATGTAGATTATACAGCCAGGAAGGAAGGACCTGCGATAGCGCTCCTTCTCACATGTGGGGTGAAGCAGACGGTCACTTACAGTGCTGCCAAGTGCTATTAAGGTCCCATACATAGGGTGGGATTTGTTCTCCAGCATGGAGGTCACCACAGACAGTATCCTTCTGTCACCCACCACCTGTACTGGGTCCAGGGGGCTCCCCAGGACAGAGCTGGCCCTCCTGATCAGCCTGTCAACTCTATTTCTGTCCCTGGTTGATATACTGCTCCCCCAGCAGGCCACACCGAAAAAGATGGCTGAAGCAACCACAGAGTTGAAAAAGGCCCTAAAAAGTGGCCCCTGGACTCCGAAGGCCCTCAGTCTCCTGAGCAGGTAGAGCCTGCTGTGGCCCTTTCTGTGAAGCGCCTCCAGGTGATCAGCCCAGTCTAATTTATCATTGAGGAGCACACCCAGGTACTTATAGGTCCTGACTATCTCAATACATGTTCCTTGGATCTCCACCGGGGTCGGAGCACTTCTCCGTTTACTAAAGTCCACCACCATCTCCTTGGTCTTCCCGGCATTAATCCTGAGGTGGTTCTGCTGGCACCATTCAACAAAATCCCGGTTTAAGTCTCTGTATTCCCTATCGTCGCCATCAGTGATAAGGCCGACTATAGCAGAGTCATCGGAGGACTTCTGTAAGTAACAGCTGGATGAGTGGTGCCTAAAGTCAGCAGTGTACAGTGTGAAGAGAAATGGGGCAAGAACTGTACCTTGTGGTGCCCCCGTACTACAGATCACAGCGTCAGACACACAGTCTCGGGCTCTCACATACTGAGGGCGGTTTGTCAGGTAGTCTAGGATCCAGTTGGACAGGTGATGGTCCACTCCACCAAGGTTCAGCTTCTCCTTCAATAGCCCTGGCTGAATGGTGTTGAACGCACTGGAGACATCAAAGAACATTACTCTCACAGTGTTCCCGGGTTTCTCCAGGTAAGAGAGAGCTCTGTGAAGAAGGTGGATGATGGCGTTATCTACCCCAATGCCCGGCCGAGGGGGTCCAGAGCGGAGCACACTAGGGGGCGCAGGTGTGTCAGGACCAGTCTCTCTAGGACCTTCATCAGGTGAGATGTCAGTACTACAGGTCAGTAGTCATTGTAGTCCATCGGGTTGGGTTTCTTTGGGAAACTTTGTTTCTTTGACAGATAAATCATTTCTGCGGAATATCTCTTTAAACATTTCAATCCTTTCAATAACTAATTTCAATATATGTGTATTTTTCTTCAGAATCCATGTTCCCATCTAGTTGTCGGTGATAAATGTTGCTAAAGGCAATAGAGATATGACAGTTATTCTAGAAGTTACAAAAAGTATTTACATTTATCAGGATCAACTTAGAGGTCCATAGAAGGATAAGAAAGCGGGCGCTTATACATGGCTGTTTGTGTCACTTGTTTATTACACCTTAATGTCCTATTTTTGTGACATTGGACTGTTTTCAGAATTAGGTTTGATTTTGACCTTTGTCTTGGAAGCTGCTTGGATTCTGGACTTTCTGACTATTCGTGTACTTGCTATTCTGGGATTTCTAGTTCTACCTCTGGATTTTGACCCTGCTGTGTCTTTGACCCTGATATTGGTTTCACATTGTAAAAATAGACTCTTATAATATATGCCAGATTTGTTCCAGTGGCTCATACTGAATTTCTGACTTGTTTTTAGACTGTCTAGTATAACTTTATACCATTTATTTGTTTCGTCAATCCATGCCCAGAATTGTACCACAATGTTGGTGCCTTTTAGTGCATCTTTTCTCTAAGTCACTTCTCCTTGCAGGACAAGGCACAAAAATTATCTAAAGAAATCAATATATGTTTTTTGGGGGGTTTTTTTTGCAGAAATTATTCCAGAATTCTGTCATGTTGTATTAGTAAAGCTGGCCTAGTGTGAATGCTTAAAGAGGACCTTTCGCCATTTTGCCCACAGGCAGTTCTATATACTGCCGGAAAGCTGACAGTGCGCTGAGTTCAGCGCACTGTCGGCTTTCCCGATCTGGGCCCGGTGTGAAGAGCTTACAGTCCGGTACCGTAGCTCTTCTATGGTCAGAAGGGAGTTTCTGACAGTTAGCCAGAGACGTCCTTCTTCACAGCACAGCCAATCGCACTGTACTGTGGAGCGGGGAGGAACTCCCCCCTCCATCTGCTCGCAGTACTCATCCATAGACGAGCATTATCAGGGAGGGAGGGGGAGTTCCTCCCGGCTCTCACAGTACAGCGCGATTGGCTGTGCTGTGAAGAAGGACGTCTCTGGCTAACTGTCAGAAACACCCTTCTGACCATAGAAGAGCTACGGTACCGGGACCGTAAGCTCTTCACATCGGGCCCAGATCGGGAAAGCCGACAGTGTGCTGAACTCAGCGCACTGTCAGCTTTCCGGCAGTATATAGAACTGCCTGTGTGCAAAATGGTGAAAGGTCCTCTTTAACCCCTTCCCTCCGCAGCCATTTTTCCATTTTCTTTATTCGTTTTTTACTCTCTGCCTTCCAAAAGCCTTATTTTCTGTTCACAGAGCTTTACGGGGCTCACCCCTCCTCATACGTAACTTGAGGGGTGCAGAGGGTGCAGTCGCACTGGGGCCCAGAAGCCTTATGCTGAGTTAACACAGAGTTTTTTGGTCTGGATTAAGCACTGGCATCAGTATTGAGTTTGCAGCTTCCATCTGGCCCATAAACCAAGGAGACCCACAGATTACCCCTAACCACACTAAGGGGGATTAAAGTCCTTAGCACCCATAACCATCACTATCAAGAATTAGCTGTAGGGATGAGGTAGAGGGCCCGAACAAAAGATTGCACCGGGGCCCACAAGACTTTAGTTAGATCACTGATGGGACTTATTGTGTACATGACAAATTGGAGCCATTTAATATTCCATTCAATGTATCGGGAAGCTGGAAAAAAAATCAGAATGGGGGAAATTAGAGAAAAACTGCATTTGAGCGCCTTTCACAGGCTTCATCTTTACAGTGTTCACTATGCAGCAAAAATGAAATGTCACCTGTATTCTGTGGGTCGGTATGATTACAGTGATACCAAATTTAGGGGGAAAAAAGTATATATATACACAAGTACATGAATATTTATAAATTAAAGTTTGCGTTTTTAACCCCGTTAAAAAAAATCCAAAGCGTTGAAAAAAAAATTTTTCTTGGAGTCGCCATATTCTGATATCCACAACTTTTTCATATTTCCATTTATGGGGCTGCATAAGGGCAAGGCAGGATATACTTTATAAGTATACCATTTTGGGGTATGTCTATTTTGTTTTGATTGCTTTTTAGACAAATTTCTATGGGAGGCGAAACAATGCCGGCTCAGCTCTTTCGATTTTTATCCCACTACTACACTCATAAGGGAAAAACATTTTTCTAATTTTGTTGACTGGACATTTTTGGACACAGGGATAATGTGTATGTGCTTTACTTTGTTTTTATATTATTTCTTGGGAAAAGAGGGTGATTTGAATTACTGTTTCTACACTGCATTGCGAATACATTGTAATGAATTGAGAAATCGCTGTACTTCTATTACATGCTGTCTAACATCCTGAGTGGCCACCATATTTAAAGAGAACCTTTCATGTCCTCGGGCACACGCGGTTTTATATACCACTAGAAAGCCGACAGTGCACTAAATTGAGCACACTATCAGTTTTCCCATTATATGCCCCTGGTGAAGAGCTATCGGTGCCGTTACCATAGCGTTTCTTTTCTGACAGTCTGTGAGGAACGCCCCTCCTGACAGTAGAGTCCATAGCCCTATACTGTCAGAGGGGGTGTTCCTTACTAATCTATAGACGAGGGGAGGCATTCCTCACCACTCAGCATCATTGCTGGGCGGTAGAGAACACCCTCTCTGACAGTACAGCACTATGGACTCTACTGTCAGGAGGGCCGCTCCTCACAGACTGTCAGAAATGCCCTTCTGACACTGAAGAGCTACGGTAACGGCACCAATAGCTCCTCAGTGGGGACACATAACGGGTAAGCCGACAGTGCGCTGAATTCATACAGTCCTATGAAAAAGTTTGGGCACCCCTATTAATCTTAATCATTTTTAGTTCTAAATATTTTGGTGTTTGCAGCAGCCATTTCAGTTTCATATATCTAATAACTGATGGACACAGTAATATTTCAGGATTGAAATTAGGTTTATTGTACTAACAGAAAATGTGCAATATGCATTAAACCAAAATTTGACTGGTGCAAAAGTATGGGCACCTCAACAGAAAAGTGACATTAATATTTAGTAGATCCTCCTTTTGCCTCTAGTCGCTTCCTGTAGCTTTTAATCAGTTCCTGGATCCTGGATGAAGGGATTTTGGACCATTCCTCTTTACAAAACAATTCAAATTCAGTTACGTTTGATGGTCGCCGAGCATGGACAGCCCGCTTCAAATCATCCCACAGATGTTCAATGATATTCAGGTCTGGGGACTGGGATGGCCATTCCAGAACATTGTAATTGTTCCTCTGCATGAATGCCTGAGTCGATTTGGAGCGGTGTTTTGGATCATTGTCTTGCTGAAATATCCATCCCCGGCGTAACTTCAACTTTGTCACTGATTCTTGAACATTATTCTCAAGAATCTGCTGATACTGAGTGGAATCCATGCGACCCTCAACTTTAACAAGATTCCCGATGCCGGCATTGGCCACATAGCCCCAAAGCATGATGGAACCTCCACCAAATATTACAGTGGGTAGCAAGTGTTTTTCTTGGAATGCTGTTTTGTTTGGACACCATGCATAACGCCTTTTTTTATAACCAAACAACTCAATCTTTGTTTCATCAGTCCACAGGACCTTTCTTCCAAAATGAAGCTGGCTTGTCCAAATGTGCTTTTGCATACCTCAGGCGACTCTGTTTGTGGCGTGCTTGCAGAAACGGCTTCTTTCTCATCACTCTCCCATACAGCTTCTCCTTGTGCAAAGTGTCCTGTATTGTTGACCGATGCACAGTGACACCATCTGCAGCAAGATGATGATGCAGCTCTTTGGAGGTGGTCTGTGGGTTGTCCTTGACTGTTCTCACCATTCTTCTTCTTTGCCTTTCTGATATTTTTCTTGGCCTGCCACTTCTGGGCTTAACAAGAACTGTCCCTGTGGTCTTCCATTTCCTTACTATGTTCCTCACAGTGGAAACTGACAGGTTAAATCTCTGAGACAACTTTTTGTATCGTTCCCCTGAACAACTATATTGAACAATCTTTGTTTTCAGATCATTTGAAGCGGGCTGTCCATGCTCGGCGACCATCAAACTGAACTGAATTTGAATTGTTTTGTAAAGAGGAATGGTCCAAAATACCTTCATCCAGGATCCAGGAACTGATTAAAAGCTACAGGAAGCGACTAGAGGCAAAAGGAGGATCTACTAAATATTAATGTCACTTTTCTGTTGAGGTGCCCATACTTTTGCACCGGTCAAATTTTGGTTTAATGCATATTGCACATTTTCTGTTAGTACAATAAACCTAATTTCAATCCTGAAATATTACTGTGTCCATCAGTTATTAGATAGATCAGACTGAAATGGCTGCTGCAAACACCAAAATATTTAGAACTAAAAATGATTAAGATTAATAGGGGTGCCCAAACTTTTTCATAGGACTGTATATATAAAACTGCGTGTGCCCAAGGACATGAAAGGTCCTCTTTAAAGACCCAACATCTGCCATAATAGTACAGCAAATGTCTGTAAAGGGTTAAAGGGTTTTTGCAAAACTAGATATTGATGTCCTAACCTTGGCAACAACTGTTTGAAGAGACTATAGTGTTTTGACAAGTGCTGTGACCTCTTTACTCTTTTCCTACAATGATATACATTTACTGGCTGTGCTTGGTATTGCAACTTAGCCAGATTCACTTGAATGGGACTGAGCTGCAAACAGGTCATATGACCAATGTATAGTATCCGTTTGTCATCAATGGTTTTCACTGACCCATACATTCAATTGATGGGACCCGATTACTGACAGGTATACAGTACAACCTGCTTTACTATGACTGTTTGTTTGGACCCATTAAAATACATGGGTCCATATGCATGAGGCCTTAGACTAGACAAACAAAAAAAAAAAATACCTGTTACAATGGCTGACTCACATCTGGCTCATCTTTAGACTTTCTAGTCTCAGTTTACGCCACTTTAATTTCAACAGAAAAAGTGAAAATTTGCAAGCAATTTTGGCCTGAATATAAGAAGCTGCAGTTTTGTTGTTTCCAGTCGTGTGAGAATCTGCAGACTCAAGTCAGTGCGGCCTCTTTCCAGGTGTATGTTAGTCCTTCCAGTCCTCAGCGCTGGATACATATACACAAGTCGGCTGAGTTTATACTTCTGGATTACTTTATACTGCTCCTCGGCACACAAAGGCCCGTTTGCTGTATCTCTGACTCATCCAATTCAGTTATGACTGTAATGAATCTGTTCACTTGTGAAATGTGCCAGGAAACTAATAGCCTTTTTTTTTAACTCTTGCAACCTGTTCCCGGAATTGAACCACTGTTTAATGCCATGAAGGCGTTTCTGATGTATGGTGTGATGGCATATTATGTTTCTATGAGACAGCAAAAGTACAGACTATATAAGTGCACAGTCCAAGCCTAAACAC
Source organism: Leptodactylus fuscus (assembly GCF_031893055.1). Lineage (NCBI taxonomy): Eukaryota > Metazoa > Chordata > Amphibia > Anura > Leptodactylidae > Leptodactylus > Leptodactylus fuscus. The sequence continues at coordinate 23,801,889 of NC_134275.1, read as the reverse complement.
TGAAGGTGATATGCTACTTGCCATATTAATAATGAGCAAGTAATTCCTTCACAACCGGGTAATAAATGCAGCAATACAACTGGATTAAGCACATAATGGGACTGATTCATTCTCATTCACGTCACTTAGCTCAGGCCCGGTTCACATCTGCGTTCGGTATTCTGTTCGGGGAGTCTTCTTGGGGACCTCTGAACGGAATACCGAACGAATAGTGAAGCAGTGAGCAGTAAAAGCACACAGACCCCATAGGCTATAATGAGTCATGCGGAGTGGAGTGGAGTGGAGAGTAGTTCATGTTGTACCTTCCTCTCGTGCGGAAAACACACAGACCCCATTATAGTCTATGGGGTCTTGGTGCTTTCATAGCTCCCCGACTGTCAATGCATTAGGTATTCCGTTCGGGAGGGTCCCCAAGCGGACTCCCCGAACGGATTACCGAACACAGATGTGAACCAGGGCTTAGATGTATTTCTCTAGAAGCAGTTTCTTACAAATTTGTGTGTTCCAGTGGCATGTCCTTGATACGGCACGGTGTGTTTGCCGGGTTTGCTGCCCTTGATCGCTTACTTTTTCCTAGCAATAATAAACAATCAGCATTGGTACAAAAACAGCAGAATTAGACCTCATTCACACAGATATAACAACATCAGTGAAAAAAGAGGTATTGCTGTTGTATTGAAATGAATAGGTATGTTTGGCGTCCACGACATACACTCACCGGCCACTTTATTAGGTACACCATGCTAGTAACGGGTTGGACCCCCTTTTGACTTCAGAACTGCCTCAATTCTTCGTGGCATAGATTCAACAAGGTGCTGGAAGCATTCCTCAGAGATTTTGGTCCATATTGACATGATGGCATCACACAGTTGCCGCAGATTTGTCGGCTGCACATCCATGATGCGAATCTCCCGTTCCACCACATCCCAAAGATGCTCTATTGGATTGAGATCTGGTGACTGTGGAGGCCATTGGAGTACAGTGAACTCATTGTCATGTTCAAGAAACCAGTCTGAGATGATTCCAGCTTTATGACATGGCGCATTATCCTGCTGAAAGTAGCCATCAGATGTTGGGTACATTGTGGTCATAAAGGGATGGACATGGTCAGCAACAATACTCAGGTAGGCTTTGGCGTTGCAACGATGCTCAATTGGTACCAAGGGGCCCAAAGAGTGCCAAGAAAATATTCCCCACACCATGACACCACCACCACCAGCCTGAACCGTTGATACAAGGCAGGATGGATCCATGCTTTCATGTTGTTGACGCCAAATTCTGACCCTACCATCCGAATGTCGCAGCAGAAATCGAGACTCCTCAGACCAGGCAACGTTTTTCCAATCTTCAATTGTCCAATTTCGATGAGCTTGTGCAAATTGTAGCCTCAGTTTCCTGTTCTTAGCTGAAAGGAGTGGCACCCGGTGTGGTCTTCTGCTGCTGTAGCCCATCTGCCTCAAAGTTCGACGTACTGTGCGTTCAGAGATGCTCTTCTGGCTACCTTGGTTGTAACGGGTGGCTATTTGAGTCACTGTTGCCTTTCTATCAGCTCAAACCAGTCTGGCCATTCTCCTCTGACCTCTGGCATCAACAACGCATTTCCGCCCACAGAACTGCCGCTCACTGGATATTTTTTCTTTTTCGGACCATTCTCTGTAAACCCTAGAGATGGTTGTGCGTGAAAATCCCAGTAGATCAGCAGTTTCGTTAATACTCAGACCAGCCCTTCTGGCACCAACAACCATGCCACGTTCAAAGGCACTCAAATCACCTTTCTTCCCCATACTGATGCTCGGTTTGAACTGCAGGAGATTGTCTTGACCATGTCTACATGCCTAAATGCACTGAGTTGCCGCCATGTGATTGGCTGATTAGAAATTAAGTGTTAACGAGCAGTTGGACAGGTGTACCTAATAAAGTGGCTGGTGAGTGTATACTTGATATGTGGACATGTGAATAAGGCCTTAGGGGTCTCCAATGGCTTTCTGCCTCAAGGATTTGCTGTTATCCTTAGAAGATGAGGAGATTGGTCGCTCCCAGAGGACATTGGCTGGCTTCACCACTAAAGGGTCAAGGAAGATATGATGCATAAGGTTTGCACTACAGGGCCTGTGGTACATCACGGAGCTCTATAATGATCTGACGCCAGACAGTCCTTACTGAGTATAGTATTTAGCCTTTACCTTGGGATAAGAGACATCATGCATTGGGGCAAAGTTTGTTAATGAACAAAACACTTCAGGGGCCTAGTGGGACAGCAGTGTAAAATAGGGACTGTCCCGCTGGATCGGTTGGGAGCCATGCCCTTACCTCAGAGACAGAATCCTATGCAGTCCTATGATCAGGTTCCTAAGTTTAATAAGGGAATTTTACCACTTTGGCCAATTTAAATGGAGTCTGTCAGTATACAAATGAGCTAAGAGTGCATCAGGGGAATGTCGTATGGTGGCTAAGCATTGCCGCAAGATCTTCGTCTCGCTCAATACCTCTCCTAGAAAAACCAAAGTAATCAGAGTTTTTCTCCTGAGCATGGGAAAGATCTTGCCATGAGGCTCAGCTTCCCCAGAACATGCTCCGGACGCACACAAAGCTCCATTATATAGTCAGAATGTTAGGAATTGCTAGGATAGAAGTTCCCCAGTGCTGTAGATGAACCCTGGAGGAAGGAGCACATGAGATAGTGAGCCCTAAGCTGAAGCCCCCACTGTCCCTTCCTGCTTGCCTGGTCCTATCTAGAGATGAGCGAACACTAAAGTGTCCGAGGTTCGAAATCCGATTCGAACAGCCGCACACTGTTCGACTGTTCGAACGGATTTCGAACCCCATTATAGTATATGTGGGGAAATGCTCGTTTCAGGGGTAGGCAACATTCGATAAAATCATACTTACTAAGTCCACCAGTGACGGTCGGGCTGGATTTTGCTTGAAATCTTCTCCCGGCGCAGGGTCCCTGTGTCCTCTTCCGGGTGGAATTCACTCTGCCTAGGCATCCAGCCTAGGCAGAGCCGACTGCGCATGCGCGTGCGGCTCTGCCCAGGCCCGATGCCAGAGGCCTAGGCAGAGTGAATTCCACCCGGAAGAAGACGCGGGGACGCAGTGCAGAGAAGACTTCGGAAAGGTAAGAGAAGAACCAGCGTTGATTGGCAGAATGTATAGCATTCTGCCAATCAACGCTGGTTCTGCATTGAACATTAAACTTCGAACAGCTAGTAGTGTTCGATCGAGTATGAGTATCTCGAATACCGTAGTATTCGATCGAACACCTACTCGATTGAACACTACTCGCTCATCTCTAGTCCTATGCTATGTAATAGGTGGCAACTTGGAGACGGACCCTTCCTATATACGTGAAACACAAAACACAGACAAGACAAACAACAACAAATGGGAATTAGCAAGATAAAAGGTTCAGTAACAGTCGAGCAATGCAGTGTCAAAATCGATATCCAAAAGAGTAGTCAATAGGGAAAGCCAGAGGTCAAAATACAAGAATAAACAGCAAGAGAAAAGCCAGCATGCACAAGGCAATAGCAAGCCCCAATGTGAATATGAGCCAAGAATAAATAGGGAGGAAAAACCTGCCCTGGAGTTGATAAGTGGATAGGCTGTCAATCACAGGGCAAGGCTAAACTTAACCACGTCATGAACAGAGGCAAATAAGAGCAGAAGACGGGTGTGGTGGAAATTCAATTACAGAACTAGAGCCGTGTTCACACAGTGCAACCAAAAACACTAAGCAAGGAATTAAACTGCACACGCCTCCTGCACTGCATCATGTGAGCAGAGGGTGGCGCAGTGACCCGATCAGGCAGAGATGTGACACATAAAACAGATATTTGTCACAATTAAGCAGCGATTCTACAAACTAATTATAACCCAGTATAAGAGTTCACAACTCTCAGCACTAGAAGAATTAATATCTAAAATATCTAGTTTTAGTATTTGTTTAGGTGCAGTAATTAATGTGTCAATGATTATACTGTGTACATGCTTAAGTGTATGTTCACAAAGTGTTGAGTGAAGGTCCCATTGCTTTTTCCAATAAAGTCACAGCAAGATAGTCAATGGTGGACTGATTCTTCATCCAATAATACAACCCCTGACTCCAAATAGTTGGAATACTATGTAAAATCTAAAGAAAATAGGGATGACTGCTGCTTACCTTATATTAGGTGAAGCAATGGTTCACAGCAGGATGCAGACAGGCCCACGTCATTATAAATCGTATAACTGAGAAAGGCTATACATACCTGATATTAGGCTTGTCTGCAACCTGCAGGGGATCATTGTGATACCAGGTGAATACGGCCATTTCTCAGTAATACATGGAAAAAACAGGAAAGTGTGAACATACGCTACAGGAACTATGTTACTGTTTGAGATATGCTACATTCTTGTTAATAGCCCTTATTTTTTACTTTTCAGTGACGGACATTGTTTATAGTGTTGTTTTTTCGTGCCTTTGAACTGGTCTCATGGTCCCTGTGGATCCTTTTCCTTTCTTGGTATTGTTTTTTGTTTTCTTTATAGTTTTGGAATATACAGTATGTAGAAAAGACAGAACCTGCCAATTAAGTTTTTTGTTTAATCTAACTGTAACCTTCAGTACAGCGAAAAGGGAAACTAGAATGAAGACGCTGACTGTCAGATATTACAATATCAGAATAATTAAAGGGGTTGTCTAGGATAACCATTTATTTTATATTAGGGCAGGGGTCGGCAACCCCGGTACGCAGTGGCACAAGAGCTGCCATTCAGGAGGGATTTTCTCCATGTGCCTTGCCACCATCATGCTGAAATGCTCATTAGCATGTCTTTGCATGAAAGACAGCACTTGAGCATCCAGCATGGAACATGGATCCATGCCTGTCTCTTCTGGTTGTTTTCTTTTTTTCCCATGTCCGGTAATTCTTTTTGGACTTGTGGGCTTGACCATACTCGGTGATGAAGGGGTTTGCAAAGGAGATGACAAGTGAGAACTTTCCAGTGTGCTTTGCTCCTCAGGCTCACCTTTCAGATTGTCAAGAGTTCTGCAAAAACATAAAGAATGTTTTAGTATTTTTTACTGCCAGACTAAACAATTTCACTGTACTCTATATATCAAATATATACTCACGCTCCAATGTCCATCGTTTCTTTTAAAAACATGAGTTGTTGCGTGTACATGTACGGTTTTTTCGTACGGCGACCAGATCCACTCTTACCATTTTGGGCATTCAACTAACGCCGAAATTGGTCTCTGCACATGTTCCAATTTTGTTTGATTTCGATCAATAAAACATTATGAAATATTACAGTATTGTGTTACCCTGTGGCTCATTCCCTAGTAGCCATAACTAACCCCCCCACCTTGCAATGGTCCCTAGCAGCAAACAAAAGAGGTCCCTAGCACGCCAAACAAAAGAGGTTGCCAACCCCTGTATTAGAGGAAGGTGATAAAAAATACCCACACTCACCTGTCCCCAATGTTCAGGGGTCTCTTAGAGCAGTCCAGTCCTGCTGCTCCGCTTTTTTCCTCTGGCAGAAGTATCCGCCGTACGTGACCACTGAGGCCAAGGAAAGAGTAGGGCAGTGCGGTTGTCACTTCCGCTAGAAGCAAACACCAGAGCAGGAGGACTGGACCCTGCTGGAAAACACTGGAGCATCGGGGACAGGTACGTGTTTTTTTTTTTTTTTTTTTTTCTTTTTTCTAACCTTCCCCCAGTTATCCTGGACAACCCCTTTAACATAATAGCATAGTCTGTAAGGGTGAAAAGAAAACATAAATCCATCTAATTCAACCTGTTATCCTGCAATGAGATAAAAAACCCCATGATGCCAAAGACAATATTCATCCCTTTGACTAAGGTCCCACAGGACGTCTCACAGCAATAAAGCTCTGCGGGAAAAATCAGGGTGGCAACGCATCGCTGTTCTTCCCACAGCTCTTTAAACAGAAAGTTTTCCTCCGCAGACTTTCCGTTACAATAATGTCTATGGGGAAACTGCCGGCGTTTCCGTAGATATAATTGACATGCTGCAAATTCCAAAATCATGGTTTTGGAAGTCGCGGCATGTCCATACTGTGGTTTTTACCGCAAAATTGGCATGGGATTCACTAGAATCCCATCCACTTTGCCTTTACTGTAAAACGCAGTGATTTTTTCTACAGCATTTCCACCGCGGGCAAATCGTGCCGTTTCCGACCCCTGGGGCCCTGATCTTTAGGAAAAAAATTGCTTGTCAGTAGAGATGAGCGAGTACTGTTCGGATCAGCCGATCCGAACAGCACGCTCCATAGAAATGAATGGATGCACCTGGTACTTACGCTTTGACGGCAGCCGGCCGCTTAACGTCCATTCATTTCTATGCGAGCGTGCTGTTCGGATCGGCTGATCCGAACAGTACTCGCTCATCTCTACTTGCCAGCAATCACAATAAGTCACCCTAGTAAACAGAGCATAATAATAGCAGTTCAACCCGAAACTGTTGGGTAACTCTTAGAAATGTCTTCAAGATGAATCTCGTGAGGTTTGCCCAACATTATTTTTAATAGGAATACACACATATAGTAAAAGGTAGTAAGAGGTTCACTTTAAGACTCCTAAGCTTGGATACTTGAGGTCCTGTGTAGCCTCCTTATGTCTTGCGTGTTCTTGTACACTTAGCAGACGCCACGCCTAAGCGAAAGCCGTTGTTTTGGAAATACTTGCTCGCATTCATTTGCACAGGTGTCTCATCTATTTGCTATATGTAATACATAAACAGATCTCCCATTTTAATCCTCTAAGTCTTCTCAAATTCCTTCTACCAGTGCAAGCGTTATGAAAATAGTGTCTGTAGACGAGAACATAGGAACTCTTTGGGAAAGAAGCACGCCAGTAAGAAAAAAAAAGAGCCTGTGTAGTGTAATATAATATTATTGAATACCATGCTAACAGCTTTATTGCGAAGTTATATGTTCCCCTCCAAAGCACTAACTTCTTTGCCCCTCTGATGCACACAGGGGCAATCTGACTCCCATAGACCTGCATTATGAGTCAGTCCGCTGTGTACATCACAGAAGTAGAGAAGACATCAGGGCTTCAAAGGGTAGCAAATAACTTCAGAAAAAATATGTTGGCAATTTATTCAGTAATATTAAAGGGCTTGTCTGGGCAGTAGAGATGAGCGAGTACTGTTCGGATCAGCCTATCCGAACAGCACGCACGCATTGAAATGAATGGAAGCACCTGGTACTTCCGCTTTGATGGCGGCCGGCCGCTTAACCCCCCGCGTGCCGGCGACGTCCATTCATTTCAATGCGTGCGTGCTGTTCAGATCGGCTTATCCGAACAGTACTCGCTCATCTCTACTGGGCAGTATTTATTTACATAGGCCTGTTTCACATCTGCATTCGGTATTCCACTCAGGGAGTCCACTTGGGGTCCCCCCCGAACAGAATACCGAACGCATTAAAAAGTGGTGAGCAATGTAAGCACACGGACCTCATAGACTATAATGGGGTATGTGTGTTTTCTGCGCGGTGTTCGCACGAGTCATGCGGAGAGGAGAGAAAAGTAGTTCATGAAGTTCTTTTCTCTCCGCATGTTCTGTACAAACACTGTGCGGAAAACACACGGACCCCATTATAGTCTATGGGGTCCGTGTGCTGTCATTGCTCACTGCTTTTCAATACGTTCGGTATTCTGTTCGGAGGGGGTTCCCTAAGTGGACTCCTCGAACGGAATACCAAACGCAGATGTGAACCAGGCCTTACCTGTGGGAGCTCATTGCTGCCTCCAATTACATAACCCGAGGGTTGTGACGTCGCTGGAACCCCAGGGTCCATCAAAACAATTCTGCAAGACCAGGCAAGTGAAAAACTACTCCCTAGACAAGCCCTTTAAACTAAGTGGTTACATGGGGGCACAAATATATGGCAGACTCCAGACTGTCCTCCAGTAGAGAGGATTGTTTGATCAGCGAAAAACATGAGAAGATCCCACAGTTTCCTTGTCCACCATCCAGACACATGTGGTCCCTTCATTACACACTTTTGTCTCTGCCAAGACCAGATACTTAGTAGCAAGAAATGTATCCATTATGTGTCCTGCCATAGACAATCAGCCACCATCGCCTTTGTTTGTGTGTCCTGAATGAGAAACTAGACTGCTATTGACTGGAACTAAATTGACTCTAGAAACAAATTGATCCGTTAGGTTCAAGTATAGAGGAAGAAGCTTTGGTGCTTCAATCCTATCTTTGCTGTGGAGCGATACACTGCCCCAACTGCTGGTGTAATGATCTTGGGAGCCATTGAATATGATATTTACCTTGGATGCCAGCTCCCGAAACCTACGAGTGTGCAGTATATACAGACCCAGCTGCAACATCTGTGTGCAAATGTGCCGCAGGAGCCTTGCGCTCAAATCTAGTATTCACTAACGTACAAATGTAGCAGAGTTAAACCGAACGTCTGAAATTGGTTAAACTGCGGCAGCATGATATTTTATCACAGAAAACACCAAAAAAAGCCAAATATATATCATCATTTAATTCATTTAATTGCAAAAAATATTGCACAAGTAAACACTATTTTATTTTTCTTTTTTTAGCACTTACTATGTTTTTCTCCTTTTGAAACCAGAATTCTGGGATGCAGGTCTGGACATCACTGACTTTTGTAAATCTGATCTAGGAATACAGGTCATAGCCTGTTGTGGGGGCACAGAGCTGTCAGCGTGTGAGTAGTGCTGTACCTAAATACATACACAAGAGCCATTATGAAATCTATTAGTGATGTAATTCAGTGAGGGTGTAGAGTGTTCAGTGATGAACTATTAGGGAGAGATCTCTTGTTTGTACTCTACACGCCATACACATCCATGAAACATGCTATAGATTACTATTACTACTATTGTACTTATAATGATAATTGTGTGAGAGAAGAGAATCCTGGCAGACCCATTATTAGACAATAGAGGACAAAATAGATCACAATAGACTATGACAGAGCACAACAGATCTTCTGTAGTCATCACAGGTCCTTTAAAATGGGACTGAAGTGTGGCCAGAGCCTTAGGGGGCATTCACACTTGTGCCCGTGTCCGCCCGCCGGGTCTCCGTCCTATTCCTCGGGCAAACTGGACAGGGGATGGCTTAAAACTGGACCTTAAATTGGCTTAAAACATGGTGTATAAAACGATCAGGGCTCCTAGGAACGTATCTATCCAATTTCTAGCGCTCATGACCATGGGTTTTAACTCCTTAGATACCGTAATAAATTTATTATTATTATTTCTTATGGTATCTAAGGAGTTAAAACCCCAATTGGATCTCAGCCCGCCTACAGGCGACACAGGCTGATCTTGGTCGTTAAGACACTGGCAGTCGGGACATACTATTACTAAGGGGTTAAAATTTTCCATAAATGACCTCTTCTTTGGGGAAAGGTTTATGCCCATAAATTTGTACAAGCACATGGCGGTTATATTGCAACAAGCAGTGATTTGTTGAAAAATTAGTTTTTTGAAGACTTTAAAATGCTACAGGCTTTGGGAAAAAAAATTTTTGACTGTGTGCCTGGTTGAAGTGATGAAAAATTGGCTTTTAAAAAAAAAAAAAAAAAAAAAAAAAAAAAAGCCACCAAAAATAATGCCCCTTACACCCCCCAATAAAAGTATGCCCTTACAGTATACTGACCTCTTACGCTCTATACCCTCTTCTGCGCAGGACATTGATAACTTCATTTCCTAGAAGCAGAGAGATGAAAGCCCATGCGCCAGTAACATTACACGCTTGCCCTGTGATTAGATACAAAGTGTTATCTCTCACTTACTTTGGGATTGGCGTTACTTTACATCACAGCCGCCTTTATCTTACAGGGGTAAAACACTGCAGCTGTTGTGTTTCTGACGTCACATATTAATTCCAGTTATGGTCCTTCATTTCTAACATTACTTATATAATCCAGCCATTACTTATGTAGTACAGGACAGGTTTATGGTGAAGAACTCTTTGCATTCATCCTAATTTAATTACATTATTTCTGCTGACGACATTGAATATTGCATCATATTGATTTTCTTTCATTCTTTTGTCCTTGGCTATAGGGTTGGATTAACAAGTAAACTGAAGAATCCCCCCCTTGACGTGGCATAATTAGGAATGGCATTGCCCCATGGAGAACTTTTGACATGGCCCCCCCACCTCCCTGAAGATGCTGGCCGACCGAGATTTCTACCCCACCCATGCCTGAACACACTCCAGCAGGTAACGGCCTATTAAAAAAAAAAAGGTCCTAATGTCCTGGGCCCTGTGGCAGCCGCTACCGCTGCTACCCCGGTAGTTACGCCCCTGCCCCCTTGCCGAATAAAGGACCTTGTGCCATATAGACAAAAAATGGAGCAATTATTCACAGCAAATAATTCTGTTGTTTTTCTAGTTAGGAGGTACAGACGTGTCCCTTATCTTTGCTGTAATTTAGTTAAGCACAAGAGTCTCTCATTTAACCAATTCACAGGCTGCAGCTCACAACATGACCATAGAGTGGCCACACATAGACACATATAGGATAAATATCTTGTGACAGAATAATAAAATATCATGTAGTTTTGTGAAGCTGATCATCTCTTGATACACATATGGAGACATTTGCAACCATGAGGACAGCTAAAGAAGGACACATCTGTAGGTCATGCAGACAGTGATCTGAGAGGTTGCTACAGATGTCTGTCCTTTCCTGTTGGCTTGACATGTCCAGATATGTATGTCAAGAGAAGGGCAGCTTGTCGCAATGTGACAATTTTATAATATATACGGCATATATTATAAAAATGCATCTGTAGCCTCTCCTTAGCTACTCTCTAACTAAATCTTAATAAAGAAAATCCACCTAAAGTGTGTACTTTCCAGTCTGGCACTCTGTCCCCTGACTTGCCTGTGTACATAGTTATAAAGTGCTTTTTATATATAAACTTAGATTTATTAAACTATACCTATCCTTCAAGTCACACGTTGAAACCCTCACCATCTCCTGCCGCCTCCAACTCAAGAACATCCACTCCTTCCTCACCCCTGAAACTACTAAGATGCTCGTCCAGGCCCTCATAATCTCCCGCTTAGATTACTGCAACACCCTTCTCCATGGACTCCCAGCTAACACCCTGTGCTGCTTGCTTAATTCACCTCACCCCCCGATCTTCATCGACTGCTCCCCTCTGCCAGTCCCTCCACTGGCTACCTATAGCCCAGCGAATTGAGTTCAAGCTACTAACATTAACTTACAAAGCCATCCACAACCTGTCCCCTCTATATATCTCCAACCTAATCTCCCACTACCTGCCCACACGTAACCTCAGATCCTCCAATGACCTCCTACTCCGCTCTGCTCTCATCCGCTCCTCACACAACCGTCTCCAAGATTTCTCTCGTGCATCCCCCATACTCTGGAACTCCTTACCACGACACATAAGACTGACCCTCACAATCACAGGCTTCAAGAAGGCCCTGAAGACTCACCTATTCAGGAAGGCCTACAACCTCCAATAACACTATCACCGCACCCCCATCTGTACAGTCTCCCCCTCTCCTTCTGTCTCTACCCCCCCTTCCCTCATAGATTGTAAGCCCTCGCGGGCAGGGCCCTCTACCCCACTGTGCCAGTCGGTCATTGTTAGTATTATATCTACCAGTATAATTTGTGTATGGTATGTAAACCCCAAACGTAAAGCACCATGGAATTAATGGTGCTATATAAATAAACAATAATAATACCTGCCTATCACTTACTGTTCCCCCCACCATCCCAACTAGTTGGTGAGTGGATAGAGGGACGTCCTAGGAAGTGACAGGGGTGTGGAGGATGTTAGCGATTAGCACTAACAGTAGATAACTATATGTGCAACTGATTCACATTACCCTTCAAAAGTTTTTTGAGCCAAAGTCAGGAATGGATTGAGCAGAAGGTAGAAGTATAAGAGCTTCCTATAGATTTCCCATTCCTTTTGTAGCCAGTCTTGTAGCCATGTGCAACAAAAAGTTGTGTTTCTTAGCGTAAGGCCTCATTCACATGTCCAGAAGAGAGCCCTTCACCCTACCCTCTTGTAGTTGGTGTCCTGTCCATGGTTAACCTGTTTTTCCTGTCTGTAATAAGCCGATCATTTTTTTTTTTTGTTTCATTTCCTATATTTTGTATTTCTCTGGAATCATGAAATGAATGACACATGGACGTGTGACATAGACTTTCATCCGAGATGCATCAGTTAAAAAGAAACCAAAATGGATGTATATTATACCCCAGTACACTATATATGGCTGGTGTAGATCACAGACACACCTACATGTGCTAGAACTCCTATGAGGCTGGAGGATCTTAGTAATTCTGGAGTCAAGTGCCTGCCGGGGAGTCAATTAAGACTGGGGTGAGGATCGCCGGTCTTTATAAATTGTATCCTATTTTCTTACATTAATGGTAGCTTCCTGAACTAACAATGGAATGGTCAAAATCTATTAAGACATCATTGACTGAGACACCAATGTGATTATTATCCCTGTGCACTACCATATGCGCTATTCTCGTGCTATGACAACACTTGTGCATTACCTAAGTATCAACATTACTGACTGTTGTCGGGTGTCTACATGGTGCAGAATTCTCTAAATAAGGATTCTCAATGTTGGTTTAATGCTATTGACCTAGATCTGATAGTCATACTTTCCATGTACTCATGGCACCAAGCCCAGAGTGCAAACTCAGGTAAACTGGCAAGCTATCTTCAAGTCTAAGTCTAGACAACACATTCTGCTCTTTATATTCCCAACCCGGATATTAAACATGCTAGTACTGGTAAATATCGCAGATCAACAATCCATCATAAGCTTCTGATAGAATATAGTTTATAATAGTCTTTGTGAGTCAGCGCTTGTGTTTAGCTCATATTTTTTTGTTATTATATAATAAAGTGTTACTGAGGCTTAAATGCACCACAGTGTAGCAAAAATGTACCAAATTGTGTCATGTAATTCTGTCTCAAAGTGAGACAACCAGTGGCGTAACTAGGAATGGCAGGGCCCCGTGGCGAACTTTTGACATGCCCCCCCCCCCCAACATCGACATCGAAGACCTCGACCGACCCCCTCTATTATGTCCCTTAGTAATCCCTGCAAACAGTATTGTGTCCCTTAGTAATCCCTGCAAACAGTATTATGTCCCTTAGTGGCCCTGCAAACAATATTATGTCCCTTAGTGGCCCCTGCACACAATATTATGACCCTTAGTGGCCTCTGCACACAGTATAATGTCCCATAGTGGCCCCCTGCACACAGTATTATCCCCCACAGTGTCCCCTGCACACAGTATTATAGCCCATAGTGGCCCCTGCACACAGTATTATGTCCCTTACTGGCCCCTGCACACAGTATTATGTCCCTTACTGGCCCCTGCACACAATATTATAGCCCATAGTGTCCCCTGCACACAGTATTATAGCCCATAGTGTCCCCTGCACACAGTATTATAGCCCATAGTGGCCCCTGCACACAGTATTCTAGCCCATAGTGGACACCCATAAACAATTATTATATTCTAGGGTCTTTTCAGTCTCCAGAGTATAATAATCGGAGACCCGGGGGAATAAAAACATTAAAAACTACTGTTTCTTACCTGTCCCCGGCTCCTACGCTGTCTTCTCCGCTGCCATCCTACTGCAAAGACGTCAGATGTCACATGACCCGGGACGCAGGCCGGGTTCATGTGACGTCAGAGACGTCAGAAAGGACGTCAGGAAGGAGGCCTGGCAGGATCGTGGAGAGGTAAGTAACAGTGTTTGTTACGTTCCCTTACCTCTCCCAGTCTGCCAATCATTATACTCGGGCGTCTGCAAAACCCCCCAAGTATAATGATAGTATTTGTGGGGCCCGCAGTGTTACTTACTGATCCCGGCCCAGCCAGGATCGACAAGTGAATAGGGCCCATAACGGCCTATTAAAAAAAAAAATGCAGCGGTAGCGGCTGTCACCAGGCCCCCTAATGGCCCGGGCCCTGTGGCAGCCGCCTCCGCTGCCTCTATGGTAGTTACGCCCCTGGAGACAACTAAAAGTTGCATCCAATTAGACCAGGCTGTCTAAAGATACACCAGATCTTCGAGCATCAACCATAGCGTAGTGTCACGCTGTCTGTCTTGAGTGTAACTATTAGTAAATCTGGACCATTACTTTATGTGTCTATTCACATGGCTCTTTTTCTGACAGTATATTTTAATAGTCCATCAGAGAAATAAGACATGCCCAATTTTTCTCCTCTTTTACAGATCCCTGGAAAGGCTCAAGTCTAGGAGGGATCTATGACTTAGATCTGTCTATAAGGGATATATCTTTTTCACAGCAGTTTATTTTCATTGTATGTAGCCTTACTGTTCATTGTTATTGGATTGTGTTGATATTTCTAAATTGTTGAATTTAGTCCCATTGTCCATTGTGTATAAAATCCAGCACCTCAGCCATGCAATTTTGGAAAGAATGGGTTGTCTAGAGAGCTCATTGAATTTCTATAAGGATGTCACCCTCATAATAAACATTTTGTAAAATTTCCCTTCTAGAAATTTGACTACGAAATGTAGTAGGTGTTATTAAAACATGAAAGCATTTAGGAATCACAGTGACTCAGAGTACGTAAAATGACAGAACAAGGTTGCCAAAAGCTGAGGTGTATAGTATATAAAAATTGTCAATGCTCTGCTGACTCAATAACTACGGAGATCCAAACATCTTCTGGCATTATCATCAGCGGCATCTCAGTGGACACTGCTACAATGTTTTATTTTGTTATTTTTGTGCTACTCTGTCTGTACATTATTGTCTTGTATTGTGTTTGTAATGTTTTTATATGTTTTGCAGCTTCCCATCTGCTAATTTTCCCCCTTTTAGAGTTGTGGAGCTTCCACCCCTCTAATTTTAGGACTTCATTCCTTCTGGCCAATCTCTGGCTAGAGTTTTAGGGGAAGATACTGGAAGGTCCCATGCATCGTTGATCAATCTAGCTGAGCAGACATCTTGCTGAAAGACCATGCAACCCCGGAGAAATGTTGGGTTCATCTCAAAGCCATTGTCCAGGCACCATTGCTACTGCCCTAAGACAGTGAAGAAAATGCTTCTCCGACGGAAGTGAAGTGCCATTTGCAGGAGAACTTGAAGTATTCAGACCCTCTAAGCCAGGACCCTACAACATGCACTTACCATAGGGTCCTTCCAAATACCATCACATGGCTCAGAAAAGGAGATGACCCCTCTCCAACTGGAAGTGCCCCTGGAGAGCTACCCCAACCATTACATACATCACAGGTCCACTCAACACTGTCCTACTTGGGAGATGGGCTTGAGGAGTCAGTTGAGTGTCTTTGGCCTACCAGTGACATCACAGCTACTACTACTACTCCCATCCTCCGATTTCCTTCATATCATGGCATTCCTTCAAGTATAAAACAACTTTTCATAAATGAATAGTACACGTGAATATAAGAAGCTTTGTAGTAACATACAGTAATGAAGAAATATGTTTCCTCCTTCAATGAGTAATAGCATACACCTATTGGATTGTTCTATTCTTCACTGACTGAAGGAACCTGCAGTCAGATTCAGATGTTTGGTATCTGGACGCCATGTCATGTTTGTAGAGCCTGTAAGGTCCCGGAAAAGTGGATTCCCCAAAGGAGTGACCACAGTTTGAAAACTTCACCCCTCAAAGAATTTATCAGGGGGTGTAGTGAGTATTAGTATCCCGGACGTGACTGCACAGCAGATGGCGAAGAGGGAATATGTAAGCGGTGCGGAGGACATTGCAAACACCAAATTCCCTGCTGTACCCCCAGTAGCTCCTATGATTGGGGGAGTCACTCTGGGGGTCACTCTGGGGGTCACTAATGGTGTCTTTTCACTCATAAGTTGTAAATATGGGTTGTCCCCTGATATTCGCTCACACAGCTTATATATTCCCTACCTGACGAAAAAAAATTTCGCCATACAGTGTACAGTATAAGTAACATGTGTCCTTTATTCTGCGGGTCGGTACGGTTACGGCGATACCTCATTTATATAATTTTTCATGTGTTACTAATTCTGCAGAACAAAAACACATTTGGGGACATAAATCAGTGTTTTTTGCATCGCCATCTTCTGAGAGGCGTAACATTTTTATTTTTCAGTTGACAGTGTTGGTTGGGGGCTTACTTTTTGCGAGACAACCTGTGCTTTTTATTGATACTGTTGTGGGGTACATTTGACTTTTTGATCACTTTTTAGAACATATTTTGTAAGGTGAGATGGCGAAAAATCGCTACTTCCGGCGGGTTTTTTCCGGGGTTTTTTTCGTCATTCACCGTGTACATTAAATATTGTTTCAGTTTTATTGTACAGATTGTTACGGACGTGGCAATACCAAATATGCATTGTTTTTTTTTTATTAATCTTTAGGTTTTTTTTTAATATAATTAATTTTCTATAGAACGAAGGGAATTTTGGGGGCTTTATAACTTTATTAATTGTTTTAAAACACTTTATTTTTTTCCACTTTTTTTTTTTTTTTTTTTTACTTTATCATGGTTTCATCAATAATCCTGTATTATGCTCTGTGAGACACAGCATGCACGTGTCTCACAGGGCATAACAGGAAGTGAGCTGTGCAGATGGCACAGACTCACTTCCAGAAGACCGGGGGGGGGGGGGGGTACGAAACAGTGCCAGGCCCTTTGTTTGTGATGGTCATGTTTGACCATTGCAATCAAAGAGTTAAAACCTCCATCGGTAAAAGCACCGACCGGAGGTTATGGAAAAGGGTGATAGCTGACGGTAACAGCTCTCACCCACTTCCGATTCCACCCGCTCAGCCAGTGAGCGGGCGAGCGCTCAATGACGTAGTATTACTTCATTGTGCGCAAGGTACCTAGCGCCCATGAAGTAATAGTACGTCATGGGTCGCTAAGGGGTTAGAATAGATAGTCTAAAGATACACCAAATTTATCATCCAGCATCAGATACTGTGATAAATCTGGTGCATTTTCAAACTGTCTGGATAAGGTTCCACTGCACTGTTAGTAACTCTGGGGGGAGGGGGGGGGGTGTATAGATGCATAGACAAGTAGTTTCTGTTCTTCTAATGTCCCTGAAATTTTGTTCTGGGGTAATATTTGAGACTTTCCTGCCTTTGACTTTATATATATACAGTCCTATGAAAAAGTTTGGGCACCCCTAGTAATCTTAATCATTTTTAGTTCTAAATATTTTGGTGTTTGCAACAGCCATTTCAGTTTGATATATCTAATAACTGATGGACACAGTAATATTTCAGGATTGAAATGAGGTTTATTGTACTAACAGAAAATGTGCAATATGCATTAAACCAAAATTTGACCGGTGCAAAAATATGGGCACCTCAACAGAAAAGTGACATTAATATTTAGTACATCCTCCTTTTGCAAAGATAACAGCCTCTAGTCGCTTCCTGTAGCTTTTAATCAGTTCCTGGATCCTGGATAAAGGTATTTTGGACAAACAATTCAAGTTCAGTTAAGTTAGATGGTCGCCGAGCATGGACAGCCCGCTTCAAATCATCCCACAGATGTTCAATGATATTCAGGTCTGGGGACTGGGATGGCCATTCCAGAACATTGTAATTGTTCCTCTGCATGAATGCCTGAGGATTTGGAGCAGTGTTTTGGATCATTGTCTTGCTGAAATATCCATCCCCGGCGTAACTTCAACTTCATCACTGATTCTTGAACATTATTCTCAAGAATCTGCTGATACTGAGTGGAATCCATGCGACCCTCAACTTTAACAAGATTCCCGATGCCGGCATTGGCCACACAGCCCCAAAGCATGATGGAACCTCCACCAAATTTTACAGTGGGTAGCATGTGTTTTTCTTGGAATGCTGTTTCTTTTTGGACGCCATGCATAACGCCTTTTTTTATAACCAAACAACTCAATTTTTGTTTCCAAAATGAAGCTGCCTTGTCCAAATGTGCTTTTTCATACCTCAGGCAACTCTATTTGTGGCGTACGTGCAGAAACGGCTTCTTTCTCATCACTCTCCCATACAGCTTCTATTTGTGCAAAGTGCGCTGTATAGTTGACCGATGCACAGTGACACCATCTGCAGCAAGATGATGCTGCAGCTCTTTGGAGGTGGTCTGTGGATTGTCCTTGACTGTTCTCACCATTCTTCTTCTCTGCCTTTCTGATATTTTTCTTGGCCTGCCACTTCTGGGCTTAACAAGAACTGTCCCTGTGGTCTTCCATTTCCTTACTATGTTCCTCACAGTGGAAACTGACAGGTTAAATCTCTGAGACAACTTTTTGTATGCTTCCCCTGAACAACTATGTTGAACAATCTTTGTTTTCAGATCATTTGAGAGTTGTTTTGAGTAGCCCATGATGCCACTCTTCAGAGGAGATTCAAATAGGAGAACAACTTGCAATTGGCCACCTTAAATACCTTTTCTCATGATTGGATACATCTGGTTATGAAGGTCAAAGCTCACTGAGGTTACAAAACCAATTTTGTGCTTCAGTAAGTCAGTAAAAAGTAGTTAGGGGAATTCAAATCAATAAAATGATAAGGGTGCCCATACTTTCGCACCGGTCAAATTTTGGTTTAATGCATATTGCACATTTTCTGTTAGTACAATAAACCTCATTTCAATCCTGAAATATTACTGTGTCCATCAGTTATTAGATATATCAAACTGAAATGGCTGTTGCAAACACCAAAATATTTAGAACAAAAAATGATTAAGATTAATAGGGGTGCCCAAACTTTTTCATAGGACTGTATATATATATATATATATATATATATATATATATATATATATATATGAAGAGCTCAACGGAAAAATGGCCTAAGTCCAAAAATCAATATTGTGAGAAAAACGAAATTTTAAGTTTTAGCCTAAAGCAAACGGGCATTATTGTGGAATATATCTATCCAATGTAATCAGCTAATGAACACCGTTAATCCTAATCATAAATTGTATTATTTATTAAAAAAATTGCAGCTTCATGTATAAATATTATTTATTTAATATTATTAATTAATTACTACTATTATTAAACGATGAAGAATAATAATTACCTGCCTCCCTTTTCGGCGCTAAATATGTGCAAAAGTCGATTTAGAGCCTTTTAAACAATAAGACAAAGTTTTTACACTAATATAAACAACAGACCGGAAGTCACGATTTCAATGAAAAAATGACCAACGAGAGTGAAGTAAGTAAGTTTGTATTGGACTTAGGCCATTATTCCATTGAATGTAAATTCTTCTGCATTGAAATATATGGACTTAGGTCATTAATCCTAGGTACCTTGTAAACCCAATGCATAGAACGAGGTACAAAGAAGCTTTCTAGGTAATAATTTGAAATATGACAAAATGTGGACTTAGGCCATTTTTCCGTTGAGCTCTTCATATATATATATATATATATATATATATATATATATATATATATATATAAATTTATATATATATATATATATATATATATATATTTATACAGAAATTTTAAATGAAAATGTATTTGGTCTCTTTTTGTCAGCGTGTGACCTGAGTGTTTTTCCCTTTTACTTTGAAAGAAATGTCTGTGTTGAATTAATCAAAAATCAAACCCACCACAATCTAGATCAGATGTTTTATGGAGAACCATTATTTAGCACTTTTAGTATCAAAAATGCATTGCTAGCAAATTCTCAGGAGACACAGATAGTAAAGTCTCTAAGTCAGCATTAGTCTACCCATGGAATAATATTTAACTTGTTTGTACCTCTTTCGAAATGTATTTATCTGGCTTCAGTTTACTCAGAACGACTAATATCTAAAAATACTACTACTACAATACATGACTACGTTAAGGCGGATTCACACCTGCGCCCGGTGTCCGCTATGTGGGTTTGCCTATTCTGTCCAAGAAACTGGACAGGAGACGGAAGACTGCTCATACACATGAATACTGCATCACCAGCTGTCAGTCTTGGGACAGACCATTATCGAGTATGTCTTTGTGACCATTTTAGGTTTTTCACACCCTCATTGTATTTCCTGTTGAAGCCTGAAATGGTTAAACTAGGTTCAGATGACAAATTGCGTGTGTGAATGAAGGAAGTTAGATTTATGTGCATGGAACCTGTGGAATAGGAAGCAGGAAAGTCCCTTCAAATAAGAAATCACATGATTTAGCAGCATCTGGCAGGGGAACACGAAAGCCTTGATTTATATCACGAATTGTACAGTTAGGAGAAAATAGGACACAGCCATGAAAGTATAATATACAGAAATTGTCCTACTTGTGTCTGGTATACAATACTAGAATTATACAATAATAGAATTATACAATACTAGAATTATACAATAATAGAATTTAATATTAATAATAATTTATTCAGGTACAAGAAAAACTATGTGAATATTTGAGTTATTATGATCCATCAGAAGACATTAAGGCGCATTCTTACATTCACAATGCATGGTGCAGGGTCAGTGGGTCCAGTTTGGTAACACTTGGAAAAAGGGCTTGGCAGGCAGATTTTGGGACTCTGGAGTGGGTAAATGGATTTTGTCCGACCGTGACAGGAGGTACTGGGGCACTTGTCCAGGATGCTTGGGAACTACAGAATGCCTATTCTCCATCTCTGTGATATCACATGACATAACCTAACACTAGAGGCACTGATTTAACTAGGGCTAATTTTTGAAGTCGGGCTTATATTTCAAGCCTACTCCAAAACCCTGCAAAGTCAACCTAGGGCTTATTTTTGGGGTAGGGCTTATTTTTGAAAAAATGGGATACTAAAGAGGGCAAATGCATGCCCTGCAGTGCGCAGGAGAAAAATTATAAAATACTGTCTCGATGGTACCATTGCCCGACCCTCTTGCATCGCATTTTTCCCTCTGTGTCAGATGACTGTTGGCGCTGTGGGTCCGCTGTGGGGTCCCTCCTCCATATTTGGTGGGAGTGCGGAAAACTTCAGGAGTTTTGGTCGTCTGTCTTCTCCCTGTACTCTAAGGTTAGTGGCCGCTCTGTGTCCCCCTCCCCCCAATTGGCCCTCCTCTTTCTTATCCCTGGAAAGATTTCTAGGGTCAAGGGTGACTTACTTCGCCATTTTCTCACGGCCGCCAGAACGGTCATTCCACGCCACTGGCGCAGCACAGTAGCTCCCTCCGTGTCAGAGTGGCTCCAGGAATTCCTCCTTATTAGGAGGATGGAAGCTATAGTCGCAGAGGACCTTGTGGACTCGTCTAAATTTGAGACCCTCTGGCGGCCATGGATCATGTTTCAGGATTCATCTGAGTTTCTTCCCTTTTCCCCTAACTTTTTTGGTTTGTCCCCCCTAGGGGGTTTATGGGCGTTTTTGTCCTCTTTTTACTTCTATGTCAGCTGTCGTTTTCCTCTCTCCTTAGTGTTTCCTGTCCTTGTGGTGTGTTGTCTTCCCTCAGTTCTGCGTCATGTTAGTCCCATTCTTGGCGCTGTGCTGTGCCTGCAGTTGTTCCTTTTGTGCTGTTCAGTGTTGTCCGCTCCCGGCACATGCACTTGTTTAGCCCTGTTTGGCCCACTTCGGGCGCTGTTTTGTTGTTTTCAGGATTCAGGATTTCAGGATTCTCCCCTGGTTTGTTCCCTTTTTACATTGTTGTAATATTCTGTGACTTTTCCTGTTTTGTTTTTGAAAATTTCAATAAAATTCAGTTTACACCTAAAGAGGGCAAATGCAATGCAATAAGAAAGAGAGTAAATGCAGTTTATCAATCCTCCGAGCTGAAGTGTCAAATGGTGTTCCCTCATGAGTCATAATTTTTATTTTCTATCTTATCACCGAAAACCAACCCTCTCTTTTAGAAGAAGTAGGGACACTGCAGCTAAAACTTACAAGATAGCTTGCTGAGCAATGTAACTGCTATGTAGTACAATCATAGACATGTGCAGTAGAATAGGATCAAGTTTGTTCTTTAGATTATAACAAGAAAATTACCGCACATAAAATAGCTGGAATAATCATTATAGGAGTATATAGCAGACAAGGAACACATTATACATGAGGGAAGCCTACCAAAACAAATATTTAAAGGGTTGTCTGGGATTTTTCAAAAGAAATACTAAAAAACAGGGAATATGTTAAAAAAAGAAAAAAATTATACCCGCATACTAAATACTCACTCACAATAGCGGTGTTGTTCCAGTGGCCCCCACTAGTCTTTTGGGCTTGTCCTGCAGTGATGGCGGGCCATACATATCCACTTGAGCTCTTCAGCCAACCAATGGCCGCAGCGGTTTTGTACCATACATGATACATACATAAGTGATTGACTCACAAACCTTGGCAGAGTGCGATACATCACCTTTTTGATTGTATGCCCTTGATAAAGGGAGTGTGATCCCGAAACGCGTAGTACTCCTTATATTTTGAATACAATAGTGATTCGTTAACTAACCATGAAGTGAGATCTCATTTCCTATGGAAGAGCGAGTCCTAACCTGTAACAGTTGTGGGTTGAATCACCCCAACTTTGCTCTTTGTTGAACATACATAAGTGAGACCAGCGATTGGCTGCAGCAGTCATTGGTACATTTTATTGTTCACCACTGCTTTACTGCGAATTTCCAATGCTGCCATGGCCACTCTCCTCTAGTTATAATTATAGGTGTTTCCCAGTTTGATAGGAAAAAGCTCAATTATTGTATAATGAAAACTTCTATAATAATATAATTGTAACATATGTCTATTCACCATTTTTAAAGGGATTCTACCATTAAAACCTTTTTTATAAGAAAGGCTATTCGTCTCTTACCTTTAGACATGGTCTCCGCTGCGCCATTCCTTATGCAAATGTGTTCTCTCACAGTGATGGGGGCATCCCCACCGCTGCCAGAGAAGTGTCTCCAAGAGCCGCCTTCTTCTTCGTCCGCCACGTCATCTTCAAT
Source organism: Leptodactylus fuscus (assembly GCF_031893055.1). Classification (NCBI taxonomy): domain Eukaryota; kingdom Metazoa; phylum Chordata; class Amphibia; order Anura; family Leptodactylidae; genus Leptodactylus; species Leptodactylus fuscus. Next base: position 23,778,958 of record NC_134275.1, on the reverse strand, counting down.
GTCTTCTTCCGGCACAGGCTCGTAACTTCAAGCAGAGCAGAGGCCTTCAAAGAAAAGAACATGGTCCCTACAGTCAAACATGGCGGAGGTTCCCTGATGTTTTGGGGTTGCTTTGCTGCCTCTGGCACTGGACTACTTGACCGTGTGCATGGCATTATGAAGTCTGAAGACTACCAACAAATTTTGCAGCATAATGTAGGGCCCAATGTGAGAAAGCTGGGTCTCCCTCAGAGGTCATGGGTCTTCCAGCAGGACAATGACCCAAAACACACTTCAAAAAGCACTAGAAAATGGTTTGAGAGAAAGCACTGGAGACTTCTAAAGTGGCAGCAATGAGTCCAGCCCTGAATCCATAGAACACCTGTGGGGGAGAGATCTCTTGATGGCAGTTTGGAGAAGGCCCCCTTCACATCTCAGGGGGGAACTGGAGCAGTTTGCCAAAGAAGAATGGTCTAAAATTCCAGCAGAGCCTTGTAAGAAATTCATTGCTGGTTACCGGAAGCGGTTGTGCGCAGTTATTTTGTCTAAAGGTTGTGCTACCAAGTATTAGGCTGAGGGGGCCAATACTTTTGCCTGGCCCATTTTTGGAGTTTTGTGTAAAATGATCAATGATTTGACTTTTCTTTCATTCTCTTTTGTGTTTTTTCATTGCAAGCAAAATAAATGAAGATATTACTAAAGAGTTTGTGCTTGCAATCATTTTCTGGAAGAAACTGAGTATTATCTGACAGAATTGCAGGGGTGCCAATACATCTGGAATAGATGATAACTTAGGGTGAATTCACACTGAGTAAACGCTAGCTTATTCTGAACGTAAAACACGTTCAGAATAAGCGGCGTCTAAAGCAGCTCCATTCATTTCTATGGGAGCGGGGATACGAGCGATCCCCATAGAAATGAATGGGCTGCTTCTTTCACTGTGAGCAGTCCCATTGAAGTGAATGGGGAGTGCCGGCGTGTACGCTCCAGCATGAGCAGAGCTTGCCGTATACGTGGAATTTATATATTATAATTATAGTGGAATTTTAGTAATAACAGTATATATTAGTCTGTTCCTCCTAATTTATATAAGGCTGACTGCAGATGAGATACTAGGCCCAATATGGCAGGCTCCCTATAAGTGTAGTTGCGGGATAATGGAACCACAATCGAGCACTGATGTACCTGGGACAATAACAAGAGTATTAACACACTGGTTATACAAGGAATTAAGTATGGAATAAATAATTCCCCGAATAATATTATACTAACACCAGGTGACTTGTGTAAGAGCACAGAAGAGGAACTGTATTCTTCTTCTTCTTGGAAGTGTGGAAATCTTATTGACTTAGAGCCAGCATGGTATTACAAAACAAAGACAGACTTTTGTGCATGGGAAATGTGCACAGGACACCGCTTTTCTGTATAACTGCATGGTGACTTCCCAAAAAGATGAATCAGAAGTGTATTACTTACATTGTCTCGGGGTATGTAGCCAGGTAAGGCTAGGTTCACATCTACGCACAGGCCTCTATCGGGGGACCTGAACGACAGAAAGTCAGACTGCTAAAACAGTGGTTACCTACGGACCCCATAGACTATAATGGGGTCTGCTGGATATTTGTAGGGTTTCCTCCATTTATATATTGAAACTGGCATAGAGAAAGTCTTCTGTGCAGGACTCTTCAGCAGATTTTCAGTAGTTTCTAGGGCTCTGCTCACAAGTTCTTACACTCTAACGCCCCATTCCCATGGAGTAACGTTCCGCTCATTCAGACACGTAAACACGTGTCAGAGCGAGGCGCTTCAAAACAGATCCCATTGACTTCAATGGGTGCCGGCTTACGCGCACTACCCATTGAAATCAATTGGTTATAAAGCCTCCTATTGATTCCAATGTGTAGCGCGCGTAAGACCAGCACCCATTGAAGTCAATGGGAACTGTTTTGAAGCGCCTCGCTCTGACACGTGTTTACGTGTCTGAATGAGCGACGCATTACTCCTTGAGAACGGGGCCTAACAGGAAATACTGAATACATAGTAGTAGTATGTGCTTGATTATTCCCTTATATCATGTTATTGCTATTTACCCTTTCATGTCCATTTTCTGAGAATACATATATAACTGTGTTGACATTCGGCAGTCCAGTGCTGTAAAGCGCTGTGGAATATGATATACCCCGTATATACTCGAGTATAAGCCGACCCGAATATAAGCCGAGGCCCCTAATTTTACCACAAAAAACTGGGAAAACTTATTGACTCGAGTATAAGCCGAGGGGGGGAAATGCAGCAGCTGCTGCAAAATTTCAAAAATTAAAATGGTCAGAGTTTTTGGGTGCAATAGATGCTGGGTGCTGGGGAAAGGGAGGGGGTGTTTTGGTTGTCTGTCTGCCCCTTCCCTGAGCTTGAGGACTGTTTTTTTCCCCCCACGTGGAATTCAGTCTGGCTGACTATAGGGTATCTGCAGTGCTCCTATTAACCCCTTCCCGATGGAACAGGAGCACTGCAGATACCCTATATTCAGTAGACCGGGCACTTTTAGACACAGGGATACCTAATGTGTGTGTGTTTCACAGTAATTTTCTACTTTTATATGTATTCTAGGGAAAGGAGGGATTTACAACTTTTATTTATTTATTTATTTATTTATTTTTGCACTATTTTATGGGAGATTCTATACATTAATATTGTGGCTGGTCATAGACCCTCCTGAAAAAAAGAATTATTTTTTTTTTTGTTGCTGACTCGAGTATAAGCCGAGAGGGGCTTTTTAAGCGCAAAAACTGGGCTGAAAAATTCGGCTTATACTCGAGTATATACGTTAAGTAAACAAAATAAAGAAATGAATAAAACTGTGTCAGTAAAGTTCCTTTCAGGTAAGCATTGGGTTGCTCTTCCAGTTAAAAGTTGTGAGTTGTGTGCACAGCATTGGCTCCGAAAGTGCAGATTCTCAAATTTTGTTTGCTGTCATAAAATATATCACAACTTTCGTAAGCCGGCTCCACCTACAGACAACAATGTCTTGACTAAGCTTACTATGATTAGACACGGTCTTAACCTAACACGTGAAACATTCCTACCAATAATACCTGGACTTATCCTGATCAATACAAGGCTTAGTTGTGGCCACAAGTGTGTGGAAACTATGAATAATCCATACATGCCTTACTCTGCGGATAAAGATATTTATGTACAGGGAGAACGAGCCGAAACAGGGAACTTCTTATGTGAACTCACAACTGTATTGCTTTTAATGAGTTCTTTTCCCACAGGACAAGCTATATATAGAGACTAGTGTTTTCAATTGTCAAGTGATTTCTATGTGTGGAAAAAACATCAGAAGAGACAAAGTCAGCCAGAGGCGCAGACACAAATACCCTGAGCAGCGCACATTTTCCACTCTGTAGGTGATTGTATAAGGTAATTGTACTGTATAGGAATACAAGTTATTGCCCGGGCCTGTGTTTTCCATCATCTGTTAAGGCAAAGCTAATAAACTTTGAGCCAGAACAAGTCTCTTGTTGTTTTCTTTATTCTTTCTTGACTGCGTCCAAATGCTGTAATAGACAATAAACTGGGAAAATAGAAACCGTACTAGAGATCAAGTGGGAAAGACGACTTTAGAAGACATTGGTGAACGTTAGGCTAAGGCTCCACGTTGCGGAAATGCAGATTTTTTTTGTTGCAGATTTTGTTGTGGTTTTTAGAGCCAATGCCAAGAATGGGAAATATACAATCCACTCCTGACTTTGGCTCAAAAAAACGCTGCGTTTCCGCAACGTGGGTCCTTCGCCTATATCTACACAATTGGGCTCATGTATCTAACAAAACTGACATGAAGTGCATTATGAAAGTGCTGTCAATGTATGCAGTAAATATATTATGGACAAGCGCTATTCTCTAATGTACTTACATCGAGGTAACAAAGCGCAACTATAACATGAGTTGGGCCACATGTATTATTTAACATCCGCCATCTTGATAAAATTGCAGTTTTGTCTTTGGAAGATTATAGATAAATGCGTCCATCGAATTAGAGCCCCTCTATACTTATCTTTGAAAGCATACCGTAAGTCTCATAAGCCTGCGCGTTTCAGTAGAGTGGGACACATACATGACATTTGGCTACCCCCCCATATAGACTCCAGTCTAGACAATTAATTGCCTCCCAAGGGGGATTTGTGAAGTTCGTGTTGTACTATTCTATAGGACTCCTGAATACAATTACTGTATATACGTCATATGTGAAACACATGTCACCAAGAAAGCCATCATGTAATACTCATAGTCTTAAGAGATTAGAAGGGTTTCCAGAAATAAAAGCATACTGAATTCATTAAGTAATCTGCTTCGTGCAGGAATACGATGGAAATATTTACCATACTGACTATGAATAGATCAGATGTGCCCTTCCAATTACGTTTTACTATGACATTTATTGAAATGTTTGTAACACAAGAGTCTGTAAAGAAACGTCCTAGACGTATTAAACTATGGCTACATGCATACGAACATGTGCATCTATAGGTCAATGGGAAAACAGCATGGATTCACATGGATATCCGTGTGCTGTCTAAACCATACATGGACCCATTCATTTCATGTATTGAGCTGCCAAATGGACAGTAATAGGAGCTGTCCTGAGTTTTATGGCCACTTACATGGACGTGTAATAATATACAAGTGAGTGTATGGCGCCATAGAATGGGTCAGTGCGCTAGTTCTTATAAGAATCATTTACTTATGGGTAATGTGGGTAAGTGTTTATGTAATGGACATGTTTTGCCCTGATCTCATGACAGATCAGTAGCGTAACTAGGAATGGCGGGGTTCCATGGAAAACTTTTGACATGGCCCCCCTCTACCCGAAGACCCCGACCGACTGACCAACCCCCCTTCCCCCATATATTGGGAATAATACTGTGTACAGGGGCCACTATGGGAAATAATACTGTGTCCAGGGGCCACTATGGGGAATAATACTGTGTGCAGGGGCCACTATGGGGAATAATACTGTGTCCAGGGGCCACTATGGGGAATAAGACTGTATGCAGGGGCCACTATGGGCAATAATACTGTGTGCAGGGGCCTCTATGGGACATAATAATGTGTGCAGGGGCCAATATGGGGAATAATACTGTGTGCAGGGGCCACTATGGGGGATAATACTGTGTGCAGGGGCCTCTATGGGACATAATAATGTGTGCAGGGGCCGCTATTGGGAATAATACTGTGTGCAGGGGCCACTATGGGGAATAATACTGTGTGCAGGGGCCACTATGGGACATAATAATGTGTGCAGGGGCCACTATGGGACATAATACTGTGTACAGGGCCCACTATGGGACATAATACTGTGTGCAGGAGCCACTATGGGGAATAATACTGTGTGCAGAGGCCACTATGGGGAATAATACTGTGTGCAGGGGCCACTATGGGACATAATAATGTGTGCAGGGGACACTATGGGGCATAATACTGTGTGCAGGGGCCACTATGGGGAATAATACTGTGTGCAGGGGCCACTATGGGACATAATACTGTGTACAGGGCCCACTATGGGACATAATACTGTGTGCAGGGGCCACTATGGGGAATAATACTGTGTGCAGAGGCCACTATGGGGAATAATACTGTGTGCAGGGGCTCATTTTCTGGTGTAACATTACCATGAATGCTCCATACAAGGATTTCAGACCTCAGTATAAATCCTATAAATGTACCCATGCACCCTGCTCAGTATGTATGTAAGTATTGGTTTTCTCACACTATTATATGGTTAATTGGGCATCTTAATCCATAATTCATACAGTGCAGCGGCTGCCTGTTTTCACATTGTTTTCTTCCTGCTCGGTAAAGTGTGTTTGTACTAGAGAAATCTCAGTTCTAATCTTACACCTCAGGTTTCAGGCTGGAGAGTAATTGTTCCTATAATAAGCTCCCAGACACAACAACTTACAGGGCAAACAAATGCTCAGCCTAGCCGCGCGGTGCACGCTTCATTTTCTGATTATGAAACCTTTTCCTGTCTCTTTGCCTTAAAAACACAATATCTGTTTTTTATAGTCTGTGACAAACACTGCTGATGCATTTTGGCAGCAGTCCTAGGAAATCAACATATGGGATATTTTAGCTATTGTGAGATCAGGAAAGGCTATTAATAGATGAAAGGGGGCAACAGATACAAGGTGGGGGCGGGAGGGGGGGGGGTTCCAGTTTCATGGGGTTTCCTATTTAAGCTTAATGTGGGTTGGCTTTCTTTACTGGATGTGGTAAACTAAGATTATAGATTGTCTTGATCACTTGGATTTAATTATTTAAGAATTTTTGTGGCTGTGAATACTGTGGTTGGTCTTCAGGAGTTTTCATGGGTTAATTTGTAAAGCAAGGCATGGCTTATATGCAGGGCCGCTTTAACCATAGTGCCCACTTGCACCGGGCCCTATTGTTGCGGGGGCCCCTTAAGGGCAGGGAGTTGTCTGAACCCTCCGGGAGCTGCAGGCACAATGTGATGACATCACTTACATTGCAGCTCCCTGAAGACTCCAGGCCAGAGACAGCGAGGGAGTGCAGAGCGATTAGTATTAGTGTTTATGCATGTTTGTTTGGTAGGAGAGGGACATAAGATGGTAAGGGTAAGTGCAGGGGGACTTTAAACTGTAGGGGCAGATGGAGGGGGACATTAAATTGTGGAGGGGACATTAAACTGAAAATTGGGAGGTCACTGAGCAACTGACATGCATTATATTGTATGGGGCCACTAGGGAGGCATTATACTGTGAGGGGCATTATACTATGAGGGAGCATTAAAATGTATGCAGGTCAAGTATTTCTAAGTGATGGTGATTGTGGGGGGTTACTTATGAATCCTTTGCACCAGCCCCACCAATGTGTTACAAGGCGTTACCTAAATGGAATTTAGGGGTTACTTCATAATGTGAGCGCCTGCCATGTTGGGACATATGGTCTTCATCCAGTCGGAATAGGCAAATGCAATGTAAGGGTCCATTCACCCGGAGGAAAATGGTGAGGAATTTGGTGACACTCCATCCCGACTAGACCCTTTCATTTGGGCCTAGTCCGGAGTGGAATACCGCGACTAGATGCCGGTTCACTGCACCGACATCCAGTCGTGGCTAACCACGGGAGGTGTTTTTTGGAGCAGATTCTGAGGCGGATTCCCGCGTCAAAAACCACTCCAAAAAACTCAGTGTGAACTCAGCATTAGTGTTTTACATAGAAGATAGAACAATGACCCATTCTTTTCTTATGAAAAGAATGGGTCGTGTATTATCAAAGGTCTTTGTATGGGGCCGTGAGCCCAAGGCAAAACTAAGGACATGTCCTATTTCTGTTCTTTTGCGCTCAGGGCACATTATTTGAAATGTATGGGTCTGTGAAGGGCACACACTGTATACAGATATGCTCTATGTGCTATCCATGCCGTTTTGTAATGGAGCCCTACATCCATACATTCCTGTTTGCATAAGACTTAACTTGACAGTGTTAAATGTCACTTTAGTTGCAGTATGTAATGTGTTACGGCTTGTTTCAAACTGTATTATGTATAGATTTGACTTATGGGGCAGGAAAACAAAAAAGTTGAAACAATAACTGAGTCTTTTTATCAGTCGGGTAAATAGGGGTCTATAGGTCTGTTTAAGGTAAGCACCAGGAGCTCTCCTTGTGTACACCCAGAATGTCAGGTGCTACATTTATATGTAGAATTTTGACTACTAGGGGAATTTATACACATATAGCATTTAAGTATCTTTCAAATGCTATCATATAGGTATACCAGAAAGGGGAACTGTACTGTATGGTGCACACTGGAAGTATGGACGTGGAATAGACGCTTCGCTGTGTTCTGTGTGAGTCGTGCTAGGTTTGTCAAGCTTGACCTTGTTCTGTCCTTTTGTCTTCCTGCCTACTTCTTAATGTCTCTTGAGACTTGTTTTCTAAGTCTGGCAAGATTCATGGTTAAGGCTCATAAACAGTTGCTGAAAGCTGAGCTGCAGTTTACTCTGTTCACTTTCTACAATATCCAGCACCAGTTGTCTGAAATGTACTTGCTACTTGGCTCTTCTTATTAGCGAGCCTGAAGAAACCCTCTATACATCTTGTTTTTTGGAGCTCCACTCAAAAGCAGTAGTTGTTACTAAGGCGAGGTTCCCATCTGCTCAGGGGTCTCTATCGTTCAGGTCCGCCGTTTACATATACAGACCCCATAGACTATAATGGTGTCCGCCGTTTTTAAACTGCAATTGAAGGAGAGAAAAGTCCTACGTGCAGGACTTTTATCTCTGACGACTTTCTGGCATTTGTGCGATGGAGTCTCCAACGGAGATAGACACCCTTTAAGTGCCATCATATATTGTAAAGCTCAGTTGACACCTCTGTTAGTTGCTTTCAATCAAATTGTTTTTGCTCTGTAACAGCCTGCTTATTATCCTGTATTATTGTGTCCAGGAAAAAGGATGAAAGTCTGTAGTATACCTAGTATACCTTCATGATATCATCGTAATCCTTGTTGCGCTGTGATGTAATGCCACTTACTTCTACTTTCTGCTTGGTCTCTTAACTGTGACATTATTCTGCTACAGTTGGACCCTGTGTGTTAATCCTGTATTGTACATAATTCTGCATTTTCTTGTACTATGATGACACCAGTGGCATATCTAGGAATGGCCGGACCCCAAGATGAACATTTGCCATGCCCCCCTTCCCCCCCTAGAGTATAATAATTGGAGACGCAGGGGAAGATACAAACATAAAAAACACTTTTACTTACCTCTCCTGGGCTCCGGCCACTACTGAGTGATGTTGGCCATCTTCAGTGATGGAAGAGACGATACATGAGCCGGGCGTACATCGCGACACATAAGGGCGCAAGCCCAGCCCATGTGATGTCTGGGACATCACCAAGTAGGCCCGAAGCCTTCGAAAGCCCAGGACAGCTAATTAACAGTGATTTTTATGTTCCCTCACCTTCCCTGGGCTTCTGATCATTATACTCAGGGGTCTGATGATAGCGGGTTTGTGGGGTTCACGGGCCCGCGGCCTCACTTACTGATCCTGCTCACAGCTGCCTTTGCAGAATGGGAAGCACCGTTGGCCGTAAGCAGGAACCAGGATCGGTAAGTAAATAGGGCCCATTACCTGCTGGAGTTACTCTACCAGGTAACAGCCTATAAAATAAAAATCCATAGCGGCTGCCACTGGGCCCCCTAATGCCCGACCTTCCAAGAGCATGACGCAAAAGGGAGCAACCTTTATTGGGTTATTTCACTGGAATTCTGTCTTCCCAACTACATCAGGGACGATAGGCTTGCACATTCCAGTGAGCGCCCTCTATTGGTTTGCAATACTGAGGCAAGCATATGACTTCCTAATTACATCATGGAAGACAGATTTGCATATTCTTCCCATGGTCCTTTGCAAAGTGGAATGCTAAAGGCTTAATGAGTCTCTACACACCTTTATGGTGGTCTCTCCCTAAGGAGTGACAATATCCCCTTAAACCTGTCTAAGCCTCTCACCTCTACCAGGTTATAGTCCTCTCTACATCGGGCTGAAGAGATGCAAGTACATCGAAACAGCTGTCCTCGATTGAGAGACTATACCTGGCAATAATCCCAGCGTCATTGCAAAACAAAGGCCTCTTGGAAGGTCGGGCATGACGCAAAAGGGAGCAACCTTTATTGGGATATTTCACTGGAATTCTGTCTTCCCAACTACATCAGGGAAGATAGGCTTGCACATTCCAGTGAGCGCCCTCTATTGGTTTGCAATACTGAGGCAAGCATCTGACTTCCTAATTACATCATGGAAGACAGATTTGCATATTCTTCCCATGGTCAATTGAAATAATACATTAAGTAGCAGCCGATTAGAACATGAAATGCTGCTGCCCAGTTTGTTTTGTGAGGTGTTGTTTGAGGTCATTGCCTCAGGTCGCCTCATGGTTACAGGAGCACATCCCAAGAAGATGAAATCTTCCTCCTGATCTTCTGTTGAGGAAACTGAAAAGGAGGCCTTGTTTTTGCACTAAATGGCATTATGTGGCATCCTTATCTAATAGTCTCATGTAGATATACATTTCCCCTACATAGGCAACCACATGTATGGCTGGACAAGGTTTCCTCCACCATAATTATCCATTCTTCAGGGTGCTGGTGGTAGGTCTTGATGCAGTGGCGTAACTACCGGGGTAGCGGCTGCCACAGGGCCCGGGACATTAGGGGCCCAGCGACAGCCAATACCACTGCGTTTTTTTTTCTTAATAGGCCGTTACCGGTTGGAGTTACTCCAGTTGCATGCAGAAGATGGAAACCTGTCATGCCGAGTCCAGCTGTGAGCGCCGGTGAGCGTTTTATGCTCTCCGCGGCGAAATCGTTTTTTTTTAAACCAGACACAGAGTACTGCATGTCCGACTCTGTGTCCGGTTAAAAAAAACTGGTTTCGCTGCGGAGAGCATAAAACGCTCACCGGCGCTCACGGCCAGACACTTTTCAAACCCACTGAAATGAATGGGTTTGAAAGATGCCTGCAGCTTTCTGTCTCCTGTCCAGTTTCGTGCAGCAAACGGAAACCTGCAGAACGGAGTCCCGGGCGCAGATGTGAACGAGCCCTTAGAGTATGTTCTCTCCGTGTTAGATGGGTATCTTCTACATACTCTGCTTTCCTCCTAGACCTCAAAGACTACTAGATTAATTGACTATAAAATCAGTCTTAGGCTCAGGCCCCATGTTTCAGAAACCCAGCTTTTTTTTTATTTCATATCTTTCCATATTGAATTGAATATCAAATTTAGATCCAGTTGTCATTCTATAGAACTGCTGACACATCTATATTGTTGTACGGCCATACTTCTCCTGTACACGCATTCTGTATTTTTTTAATATTCAGTGTTAAGATGAAGCGCAGTATAAATTGAACAGTTTATATGCAGAATATATGCAAGATATGAAAAAACACAATGTAACATGTCAGTATTTACCTTCGAAGTTCAATACCCAAGTGTGAAGCTGAATCATAAGGACAAATTCCTTTCACCATTCAATTTATTTCCATTTTCTAGCAGCTTAACTTGTCATGAATTCTCATAATAATATCAATCAGACCACATTACTGTCCCATTATTGTGCCGCACGTTTACAAACGGAATCAACTGTCCGTCGAACGTGTTTGTTGTATCATATTTTCCAGCCTAAAGAAATGAGCGAATTGTTTTTGACTGCAAAAAGGATTCTTGGCCTTGGTTTTGTCCTGGCTCTGTCTTGTATATACAAGTGAAACAAATTTTGTGTTCTGAACACTGTGTCTACTTACCATCTGTGTGACCTATAAGGAAACAGAAGGGTTGGGCCTGGGAGCCATTCCCATGCAACAATTTATTGGATATAATGGGTTAAAATGTCTTCTGTTAATGACGCTATATAGGAGAAGGACAAATAGGCCTATGTCATTTGCAAATTATATTTGTTTACATCGTATGGTTAGTGCACAGAAAAATATAATACATTGTCTTGTCTTAGTAATAACAAGGCATTAAAGACATAGAAGCAGAAAATTTTAACCCCTTGGTGATAATCATTCATAAATGTATAGCAGTGTGATGAGCCCAAGTCTTATACAGCAAGCGATTACAGCTGATATTCTGCGCAGTGGTTGGGATTGGAGATAACTCTGATCCTACTGAATGAATGCCTCTTAGGCCTATAATCCTGTAAAAAAGTGGATAGTTGGTATTACCATATATATAACACCTCATTAAAATAGTACACAAAACGAATGGCATACAATATAAAAGACAATTTCAGAATTGCTGTTTATGCTCATCCCACAAGGCATTTTCACCTTCCATAGTGGCCCCTGCACACAATATTATTCCCTATAGTGGCCCCTGAACATAGTATTATGCCCCATAGTGGCCCCTGCACATAGTATTATGCCCCATAGTGGCCCCTGCACACAGTATTATGCCCCATAGTGGCCCCTGCACACAGTATTATGACCTTTAGTGGCCCCTGCACACAGTATTATGTCCCATAGTGGCCCCTGCACACAGTATTATCCCCCATAGTGGCCCTTGTACACAATATTATTCCCCATAGTGGCCTCTACTCAAAGAATTATTCCACATAATGAGCCCTGCACACAGTGTTATTTCACATAGTGGCCCCTGCAAACAGTACTATGCCCCATAGTGGCCCCTGCACATGGTATTATTCCCCATAGTGACCCCTGCACACAGTATTATACCCCATAGTGGCCCCTGCACACAGTATTATGACCTTTAGTGGCCCCTGCACATGGTATTATTCCCCATAGTGGCCCCTGCACACAGTATTATTCCCCATAGCAGCCCCTGTACACAATATTATTCCCCATAGTGGCCTCTACTCAAAGAATTATTCCACATAATGAGCCCTGCACACAGTGTTATTTCACATAGTGGCCCCTGCAAACAGTACTATGCCCCATAGTGGCCCCTGCACATAGTAATATTCCCCATAGTGGCCCCTGCACACAGTATTATTCCCCATAGTGGCCCCTGCACACAGTATCATGCCCCATAGTGGCCCCTGCACACAGTATTATTCCACATAGTGGCCCTGCACACAGTATTATGCCCCAAAGTGGCCCCTGCACACAGTATCATGCCCCATAGTGGCCCCTGCACACAGTATTATTCCCCATAGTGGCCCCTGCACACAGTATTATTCCCCAAGTGATGTATCTTCCATCAGTGAAGATGGCCGACATCAGCAGAGAATTCACCAGAACCAGGGAGAGGTAAGTAACATTGTTATTTTATGTTTGTATCCTCCCCTGGGTCTCCAATTATTATACTCTGGGGTATTTATTTATTATTGTTTATTTATATAGCACCATTAATTCCATGGTGCTTTACATTTGGGGGTTACATACAATACACAAAATATACAGGTAGATATAATATTAACAATGACCGACTGACACAGTGGGGTAGAGGGCCCTGCCCACAAGGGCTTACAATCTATGTAAACCATGGTATGAAAAGAGGAGGGTGGCCCAATGTCAAAAGTTCCCTATGCGGCCCCAACATTCCTAGTTACGCCACTGTGCTAAGTATTAGGTTAAAAAATGGGTGTCAAATAATATTTGCAATCATCAGTAAGTGGGCCCTCCAGAATGAATTCGAGTGGCGGGCCTTAGGCACCACAGTCTGACACTAATGCCCATGCTATGGGCGCTGCCACTGGGTCACCTTATATAATAAAATGGAGTCCCGGCAGCTATAGCGGCTGCTCAGCTCCTGAGTGTCTGCCATATTTAAATACTAAACATCTGCCATACCATTACAGAGGATGTCGGGAAAGGGTTAAAAGAAATTGGAAAAGAACAATAAACATTTGTAACGTAAAGTACAGGAGTTGGATTTGTTAAGTTGTGTTTTAGGTCATTGACATAGGCATTATAATGAAACAATGCATAATGGTGTGTAGATCTACTCTTTATACTGAACCTTCTGCAATGATAAGTGTATACAGTATATACTGTGGTGGATTCTGGTACTAATGGCTGTACACTGCTATCACATAATGTCCTCATACATTACATTTACATTATATCTGCAGTTTTGTCAACTTGTCAAATAAAATAAAAACACATAAAAGAATTAAAAAAATATCACAGACCATCAAATATACAAGGTGACATTTGGAAGAGGGCAAATAGTTTCCCAGCACAGCTCATAGGTGTGTGAGCAGCGAGAGCGGCGAGGAGTGTTTGTCACATACATGACCGCCTGGTGTACATATCAAGAGACTTCTGTGCACCTTATCAGTCGCCAGGCGCTTTTCGTGGAACATCATAGAACAAAATTTTCTTATCTAAAAAATTACAGATGTGATACAAGGACATGTTGTACAAGTTGTGAGGTCAAGCAAGGTCAAACTCTCGTCAAAACACACTTCAAAATATGGCACAGATTGAAGCTGGTGAATGCAGATATTTAGTATTTGTACATCTCTGTAATATACAGTAACATGTTATGTCAGCCCTGTTGATTTCTGTTCTAACTTCCTTCCAAATCCCGAGGTCTGGTCAAGGTTATTTTTGTGATATGCAAAATAAAATGCTTTTATTTGACAATCGACCTTAGACAGAAATAAAGTATAGACTAAGTACTTGTGATAGAAGGACACATAACACACAATAACACACAAGGCCAAGCTTATGTTCAGTGTTTAGGTTAATCTCTAAACCATTTAGTGTTATCATTTCTACAATTTGAGACATAACAGGTTTTCTTGTAATGTATTCACCAACAGTGTAAAGCGTTCAGATTTCATTACGAATATCCTATGTATTGTTATTTGTTAAACTTTCTTCAGACGGGGACATGATTTAATTGACACTAAAGTCAAAAGTAAAAATGTAACTATTAGAGATGAGCGAGTAGTACTCGATTGAGTAGGTATTCGATCGAATACTACGGTATTCGAAATACTCGTACTCGATCGAGTACCACTCGCTATTCGAATGGAAAAATTCGATGCAGAACCAGCGTTGATTGTCCGAATGCTATACAGTCGGCCAATCAACGCTGGTTCTTCTCCTACCTTTAGAAGTCTTCTCCGTGCAGCGTCCCCGCGGCGTCTTCTGGCTCTGAATTCACTCTGCCAGGCATCGGGCCCGGGCAGAGCCTACTGCGCATGCCCGCGCTACAAGAAAATGGCCGCTTTGACTGTAAGCGGCCATTTTCTTGTAGTGCGGGCATGCGCAGTCAGCTCTGCCCAGGCCCGATGCCTGGCAGAGTGAATTCAGAGCCGGAAAACGCAGCGGGGACGCTGCACGGAGAAGACTGCTCAGAGGATCCAGCCCGACCCTCACTCGTGGACTTGGTAAGTTCAATTTAATCGAATGTTGCCTACCCCTGAAACGAGCATTTCCCCCCCATAGAATATAATAGGATTCGATATTCGATTCGAGTAGTAGAATATAGAGGGGTTACTCGAAACGAATATCGAATATTTAACTACTCGTTCATCTCTAGTAACTATGCATGGCAAATGTTGGGGACTTCAAATGCATCTAGTCCAACCTATCATCCTACCAAGCTGATCCAGAGGAAAGTAAAAAAAGAGGCTGATGCCAATTGCCCTATTAGAGGAAAAAATTGCTACCCAACTCCAAATCTACAGTTAGACCCCATCCCTGGATGAACATCCTATCCCATAAATATCTGGTTCCCATAACCTTAGTTCCATAGTCTCACTGGTCTTACTGTAAAGAAGCCCTGCCTATGACTATGGTAAAACCGTTTTTTCTCTGAGCGTACTGGAAAGATCTCTGTACTCTCTATTCCTATATTTATACATTGTAATCAGGTTGCCCCTAAATTTTATTATCTGCCCTGACATTCTAATCCACCCATATATATTTATTTTCCTTAGTCGTCCTCCTCTGCACTCGCCCTTAGTAAGACTGACTTACCTTGGTTCCGGCAGGATCAACCAGGTAACGAGGGCTTCAGGCAGCCTGGGGTCACAGGCCAGACCCCAGGCTGCAGATTATACATACCAACACCACCCGATCTTGCTACAGGGGGTGCCATGGGGAGCAGTAATATGAGGTACCCCTTAGATGCCAAGGTCATTTTTGACTGCGCCATCCAAGGGGTTAAAACCTCCCGTTGGAGCTCAGCTGGTCAATAAAAAAACGTGGTCAACACCTGGCAGCCCAGTGAGCCCCCTAAGGCGCTTAGAGCCCCAGCACTTGCCCAGGGTTGCCGGATGCTGACGACAGCCCTGGTACAGTACCAAATTGGAAGTTAGGACTATTTTTATTCTACGCTGTTTACAGTGGTTCCAATTGAACTGAAAGGTGTGGTGAATCCAAATTTTTACAAATGGTTGATTTGTGGATGATCAGATCACCTACAGTTGTGTGCGAGGTGTCATCTGATAAGGTTTGATGTGTCTAGTCCTAATGTAAAAAACTCAATTCAAGTAATGGCTTTTTTTTCATTTTGTACCTAAGGCCAGTTTACTTAGACTCCTACAACCAATCAATCCTTTTCTAGCATAGTATATAGAATGGACAGGTATAGTATGTTAAATGACAGTGTACTGAGCATTAAGCATAGCACTAAAATGCAGAATAAAACTGTCTGTAAAGCGCTGTGGAATATGTAGCTTTATTAGAGATAAATACAAAATACTTGTAAGTTCCCCATTGGAAACACTGGCAAAGATAGGAACAAGTACATTATACCTTTCTCTGTCTTAATGGTAAACATTGCTTGGTACTTTAAAAACACATGAAGTACAAAAACAAACCCATGCTTTCTATCATACAGCTTGTGTAAAGATCTGTGCGGCTCAGATTTCCCTGTTCCTCCTTTCCTGTGGCCCCTTGCACATGGTTCTGTCTACATTCTAAGTGTCCCAGCAGTAGCATGTATTATATAATAGGAAACTTGTCTGTGGAGTGGATGTACTATGTGATGACAGAAAGAACACACAAGAGATTACATAAGACCTCTTGTCATTTACTAATCGTGTCACATGAAAGACCATTGCCTACTCCCTAGATAAAGACGGCGGGGCACAATGGGTTTCCAAGCAGAGAGACCAGTTTGATACCTCATGCCCCCTTGATTTTCTGCAATTCCATAATAGGGCTGTGATCGAGGTTCATAGGGCCTTCTTCATATAACTCTAATTTCATAGGGAAACATGCAGAGATTTTTTATGCCATTTTTAAGTGCAAAAAACATAGCACGCTCTATTGTATTACTACTCGGATACAATATAAACATGCCATGCTTTTTTTAAAGCTGGATTTGTATGAAGTCAGAAATACAGAGTTCCAGTACTCCATACATTGTCATTCAATGGGAACAACAATGACTAGCCAATGTTGAGCAGTGTAGCATTAGCAAGTAGAGAAGTTGGCTACAACCCCTGAACCATGGAGGTAAAGGATCACTACTATAAAGGTAATACAAGGGCAAGTAGATGCTTATAAACAAAGTTCACTTCTATAAGGACAGTTTAAATCTGGTCCCAGAATGCTTTAAGGTGCTGGAGACCACTATGAAAGAGTAGAAATGGAAATTAATAAACTAGATATTGGCATCATATAAGGATCACAATGTACATTTTTCCCTATCAGTATGTCTTTTCTTTGGAATATGGGGTGGAAATCCTTGCAAACTCCTTGCAGATTGTTTTTTGCCCTTGGCGGGATTTGAACACCCAGACTCCAGCAATGCAAGGCTGCATTGCTAACCACAGAGCCACCATGCGGCACAACTTGCTCTACATTTGACATTGTTTCACTTATATAAGATAGTGGAAATATATCACCTCATATCGGAGTTTTAGGGAACATGAATCTGTTGCAGATTAGACAAATAAACCTATATATAACAACATTATTTATTCTTATTATTATTTTCTCCACCATGTAATTGGATTGCTACAAAACTGTGAAAAATTAATTATACCAGGAGTTGCAACATGATCTACAAGTTGTGGCCAGGCAGATGATATGTCTACGATACATATTTTAATAAATGATTTACCAACAAAAACTAAGGAGATATCTTGAGTATTAAAAATACAATAATATCTTATTAGAGGTCAATACATACACTAATAATAGATATATAAAGAGAGATTAAAGGAAAGTGCTAGATGACATATAACCCCCCCACACACACACACACACACACACACACACCCAAGTGCAGTAGGAGGGAACCCCCAATAGACAAGCATAAACAATGAAGTGTCCAATACTATAATATTGGAACTCAAAACCGAACAGACACCGAGCAACCTTATAGTGTAGTATTGATAAAGGATCACATTGGAAATAAAAAAAATTACCAAATGGCCTCTCACTTGTTGTGGTTGTGAAATGTTCACAACCACATATGATGTTTGTTTAACAGGCAGAGCTGGCCCCCCCAGCAGACTTTTGACTTGCCCCCCTGTCCACAGTTTATATAGCAGCTCCTTTCCTGGCCCCTACACAATATAACATCCCATTTACATACACTATAATGTCCCAAACTGGTCTCCAGACAGTATTATGTCCCATAGTGGCCCCTGCACACAGTATTATGCCCATAGTGGCCCCTTCACACACTATTATGCTCAATAGTGGCCTTCGCACACAATATTATGCACTAGAATGGTCCCTGCACACAGTATTATGCCCCTTAGAGGCCCCTGTACACACTATTATGCCCCATAGTTGGCCAACCATGAACAATTATTATACTCTGGGGTCTGTACTCTGTACTCTGATGCCCCTAAATAAAATCCAGTGCATACAATTGCCTTTAGAAGTCACTTAATAAGTTCATAAAGTCCAGCTGTGTGTAATTTAGTCTAGTATAAATGCATCTGTTCTGTGCAGACCTCAGTGGTTTGTTAGAGAATACTAGTGAACAAACAGCATCATGAAGACCAAGGAACTCACCAGACAGGTCAGAGTTGTGAAGAAGTTTAAAGCAAGGTTAGGCTATAAAAACATATCCCAAGCTTTGAGCATCCCAAGGAGCACTGCTCAATCCATTATCCAAAAAATGTAAAAAGTATTCTACAACAGCAAACCTACCAAGACATTGCCATCCACCTAACCTAACAAATCGAGCAAGGAGAGCACTGGTCAGAGAAGCAGCCAAAAGGCCCCTGGTCACTCTGGAGGAGCTGCAGAAATGCACAGCTCAGGTGGGAGAACCTGTCCACAGGACAGCTATAAGTTGTGTAAGACATAAGAAGTGCCATTTAGAGTTTTCCACAGGCCATATCAGGGACATAACAAGCATGTGGAAAAAGCTGCTCTGGTCAGATGAGACCAAACTTTTTGGCCTAATTACAAAGCTTTGTGTGAGGCAGAAAAGTAATTCTGCTCATCCCCCTGAGCACACCATCCCCACTGTGAAACATGGTGGTGGCAACATCATGCTAGGGAGAGGCTTTTCTTCAGCACGGACAGGGAAACTGGTCAGAGTTTATGGAAAGATGGATGGAGATAAATATAGGCTAAAAATTTTCTGCTACTTTGCGTTGGTCTATCTCATTAAAATACATTTAAGTTTGTGCTTGTAAGGTGACAAAATGAGAAAAAGTTAAAGGGGTATGAATACTTTTGCAAGCCACAGTATAGCAATTTTCTGTTCTCCATATGTTTGTATATATACACACGTGGACAAAATTGTTGCTACCCCTTGTTTAATGAAAGAAAAATCCACAATGGTCACAGAAATAACTTGAATCTGCTAAAAGTAATAATGAATAAAAATTCTATGAAAATGAACAAATGAAAGTCAGACATTGCTTTACGCTTCAACAGAATTTCTTTAAAAATAAAACTCATGACACAGGCCTGGACAGAAATGATGGTTCCCTTAATGTAATATTTTGTTGCACAACCTTTTGAGGCAATCGCTGCGATCAGACGATTCCTGTAACTGTCAATGAGACTTCTGCGCCTCTCAGCAGGTATTTTGGCCCCTCCTCATGAGCAAACTGCTTCAGTTGTCTCGGGTTTGAAAGGAGCCTTTTCCAAATGGCATGTTTCAGATCCTTCCAAAGATGCTCAATAGGATTTAGGTCAGTGCTCATAGAAGTTCACTTCAGAATAGGCCAATGTTTTCCTCTTAGCCATTCTTGGGTGTTTTTCGCTGTGTCTTTTGGGTCATTATCCTGTTACAAGACCCATGATCTGAGACTGAGACCAAGCTTTCTGACACTGGGCAGCACATTTCTTTCTAGAATCCCTTGATAGTCTTGGGATTTCATTGTACCCTGCACAGATTCAAGACACTCTCTGACACCCTGTGCAAAGTAGCCCCAGAACATAACAGAGCCTCCTCTATGTTTTAGTATGGACAGTGTTCTTTTCAAGACATGCTTCATTTTTCCGTCAGGGAACATAGAGCTGACGTGCCTTGCCAAAAAGTTCGATTTTTGGCTCATCTATCCATAGGACATTCCCCTAGAAGCTTTATGGCTTGGCAACATGTAGTTTGGTTATTATCACTTTTGTCAGACTCATCGTGTATTTTTCTTTCATTAAACAAGGGGGTGCCAACAATTTTGTCCGTGTGTGTGTGTGTGTGTGTGTGTGTGTGTGTGTGTATATATATATATATATATATATATATATATATATATATATATATGTGTGTGTGTGTGTTTTATACTCAAGTTATGATATCTGTGTGTTTCAGCAAATAATAAAAGTCTTTGTCCCTTCACCCTTTCCCACCCTTCATGTGATCTTCAGCAATACGGAACTATAAGCAGAATGAATCCTTTTGTCCTTTATTCTCCGAGCCCGTTCTCATCGGTCAAATCCAGTTTCTGATAACTGGGTCAAACACAAGATATTTTTCTGGTTATTCTATGCACATTCGTGTCTGGAAAAATATAAACAGAAGTACATTTGCCTGAGGTTATAAGCGGAGCATTAAAGACACTTATTCAGTTAAATGAAAGATCTGATAACATAAGAGAAGCAGAACATCCCATAAACATAATAATACGTTGAGCAGCATGATAACAAGTCTGTAATGTCAGTAATGACGGAGAGAGTAAGGGGCTACAATAGACAATTTGTTCATTATTGACCAATCGTGGCAGGACTGTGGATATCAGAGAAACCTTTCATTTCTGCTGTTTAACCCCTATATTCCCTTATACTACCAGTACTGACTAAAAATGGGCGCCCCCCCTTGTGAGGATATCATTGTGATGAGTTCCATTTGAAAGTTTAGTAATACATTGAAAGCAATAAGGAAGAAAGCCTCCCATTGATTTCAATGGGGAGCGCACGTATTCAAGTCAATGGGAGCTGCTTTTTACGCGCTCATTCTGAACTTGTTTTTACAATCAGAATGAGCGCAGCGTTACATCGTGTGAAGGCTCCCTTACAACAAACTGTTTAATCTGAACTGCGCTTACGTGGCTGTAACCTCTGAACATTTGCCAGCGCTTACTCTCCAGGGGACTGACACAAGTGGCTCATGTAGGGCCGCTAAGCAACTGCAGATACAGTCATTGGTATAAACACTAGAAAGCAGGAAGGTTTATTCATTCTCATCCATCTTTTTCTGCTATAGATAGTGAGGCAGGTGTTTCATTGCAGCAAATCCTTAGTAATAAGAGCTGTAAAGTATAGCTGCCATTACTAGAACTAGAAAAATCTATAATCACAAGTAACATTGTAGTCACAAGACCGACCACCTGCTCCTGCACAACAATGGACAGTCCACATTGTAACAACTTAGGTTTTGGCCTGGAGTGGTTTGTATATTATCATATTCATACGATACTATAAATGACACCATAAGGGTCCAATCAAACAGAGGAAAATGGTGAGGAATTTGGTGTGGAATTTCAGCTCTGAAAAAAAAAAGCCTCTGGGTTCCTTTTTCTGCTAGCAGAAAAGCTATATGTGTTTTCTCTTGCTATATATTACTGTACTATCATGATGTACATGATGCGCCGCACCTCCCATGAGGCGACCTGAAGCGACCGCTTCAGGCGGTGCTATGCCAGGGCCCCGGGGAGGGCAGCATTTTTGCTGACCTAAGCCAGTCCAGGACAAGCTGGACTGGCTTAGGGTCACCGTCACTGAGCAGTGGATTGGGGAGGCCGCTGGAGCAGCACTGCTCCGGTGGCTGCCCCTCATGCTCAGGCAGAGAGCAGGTCCTCTCCCTGCCTGCTCTCTGCCTGCTAAAGACTCTCGCTCCGCTCGCCCCCGCACGGCCCCGCCCCCTCTGTGTGGTCCCGCCCACCCCCTTCCACTCTGCCCCGCCCCCTCCACTCTGCCCCCTCCTCGGGGGGGGGGGCGGCTTTCTGACATCTGCCTCGGGCGGCAGAAAATCATGGTTCACCCCCAGCTGTAACACACTGAATTTCCCCATGGTAGGACTATTAAAGGATTATCTTATTTTATCTTATCTCAAAGAAAATGGGGGAAGGCAGGGAGCAAAAGGGAAGTGCTGGAACAGGGTATAGAAAACACCAGATGGGTGACATTAAATGGGAATGGGTGGTGCAGATGATGGGTGATATTAATCTGGGGGCAACTGGAGCGGACATTAAACAGCAGGGGTCGCTGTATGAGAACATTAAACTGGGGCAAGTTGGAAGGGGACATTAAAATGTTGGAGTAGCTGGAGGAGAGGGACATCATACTGTGGGGCAATTGTAGGGGAACATTATAATGTTTGGGTGACTGTAGGAGCATTATATTGTGTGGGGCATATAGAAAAATTGATGAGAAAGGGTGGAGTCAATGTAGGAGTGGGTGGAGCTAAATTTACCATGGCCCTCATTCTATCCTTTGAAAGTTGGCAGCTCTGGGCTACGGCTGTTGCACATGATATATTACATTAAATAAATTTACATATACAGTATATAGATTTATTTGGGTAAAACTGGAAACCCCCTTTATATTGCATGTGACATTCAACTGCACATGAAAGGTGGCCACTGAAAGTATCAGCAAAAACAAGCAAAGATTTTTCTTTTCAGTTTCTGACATGTATATCTCTAGCTAACACTTTGGGATACTTTGCCATGATGAAACTTGTGGTCTCACTATGGTGCAATCCCGGACAGACTGCAGTGACCACAGGAGAAAAACACTGATATCAAAGCAGATATTCTGATGATCATGCGACTGATGTCTGAACTGATTCATGTAGGAAAACATCTTTGCTATACAGGCCTTGCACTTTTGTTAAAGGTTTGTTTATAATAGTGTTCTTTGTTTTGGTAGCCAAAGATCCAGTGCAGTTAGAGGGCAGGGACAGAGTAAACATATGTTGCTGTGTTTGGGGCCCCAGATAGTAACAGGCCCCCATTCATAAAGCTACAGCACTGTGCAATAGTTTTAGGCATGTGTGGAAAATGCTACAATGTAGAAATGCTTTAAAAATAGAAGGGTATTAGTAATAGTTTATTTATGTCAACATTGTGAAAACAATGTGAATGAACAAAATAGATAATTTTTTTTTAAATTGCCAATCTTCTAGGTCATTCCGATGTAGCTGTTGGGGGAAGGGATTATATAAGGGCATGTACATACAACTAAGGGTTGGTTCACACTAGCGCTTGTATTCTGTCCGCAAGGAGTCCGCATGGAAACCCCCCCCCCCCCGGACGGAATGCAATCGCAATTGCAAGCGATGTGCTTGCAAAGCACATGGAGCCCATAGACTATAATGGGTTCCGTGTGCTTTCCGTGCACTGCTCGCACGAATGAATTGTGCAGGCAGTGCGCGGCAAGCACACAGAGCCCATTATAGTCTATGGGCTCCGTGTTCTTTACTGTACAGCGCTTGCATTAGCGTTGGTATTCCGTTCGGGGGGTCTCCATGCAGGCTCCTTGCGGACGGAATACAAGCACTAGTGTGAACCAACCCTAAGAGGTTCTGGACGGCCCAGACAGACCACCAGAGAGGATTATTTGATCTGCCGACAAATATTAGCAACTCCCACAGTTTCCTTGTCCACAATCCAGATACAAGTAACACCTTCATTACACACCATTGTCTGTGCCCGACCATCTCCAGGGGATAAAAAGAAGGAAATATGGGGTCGCTTTGCCCAATATGTGTCCTGCCATTAACAGCCAGTCATCGTTTCATTCATTTGCAGTGATGTTATGAATGACAAACCCAGATTGCTACGGACTGGGACTGTACAGTCTTTAGCAATGAATCCAGGTTCTGTTTGGAATCTGACATTGGTCAGATAAGAGTATAGAAGCCTTGTGGTAAGCAATTCAATGTTAGGTTTGTTATGGAGCAGCACACTGCCCCAACCTCTGCAAACTTTCTCTTAAAAGCGCTGCAGAAAAGACTGTAGCGGAAACGTGTTGAGTTTTTATTCTGCAACGTTTTTCACAGAGAGTCCAGAAAAAGTATAAAAAGTATAAGTATAATTAACATGATGCGATTTACAAAAACACAAGCATGCTGTCGTTCTTTTTCTGCGATGTTTGGATGGGATTAGCCAGAATCCCATCCACATTGCAGCTAATGAAAATACACAGCACTTTTGCAACGTGGGGCTCCGGCCTTACAACTTATTGTGTACGCCTTTCTATATTCCGGTTCAGGCAGCAGAGAGGATAAGTTCCCCTCTGCTTATTGGATATGGCTATTTTTTGCATATTCACTGTCCCTACTTGCTTCTGTGTAACCCCTCGTTCACCAAACGCAATTGCAAGTGCTGTGCAGTAAAAGCACATGGGTCCCCATAGACTATAATGGGGTCCGTGTGCTTGCCACCAGATCTCTGCACAGAACATGCAGACAGGAAAGTAGTTCACAATATACTTTCCTGTCCACATGATTCGTGCGAGCAGCACGCGGCAAGCACACAGACCCCATTACAGTCTATGGGCTTTTACTGCACAGCGCCTGCAATTGCATTTGGTATTCCATTTGGGGGTTTCCCATGTGGACTCTCCAGGAGGGAATACCAATGCAGATTTGAACAAGGGTTAAGACCTAATGCTCTCAACTCAGTGGGCAGCTGAAATGCTCCATTACAATATTTTATAGGACCTGCTGTAGAAATATCAGAATGGAACGGAGCAGTGGAATGGAGATTGGGCTCTCTTGGTCTGCACACTTGGTTGTGTTCATACGGTCTACAAAATATGGAAGTAATGGCTGGGCTTGTGACAAGCGTAAGAGCATGGAAAGTTCCTGCATTAATGTTCGTTTCCATTGGCAATCGATCAAGACAAAAGAGTATCAGAAAAAAGACGATTAGAAAAATTCTTAGGCCCGGGTCACCAAGGGATAGAAGTGTCGCGAGTTGTCCGGGGCGCAAACGCTGCAGTAAAAATTGCGGCATTTTACAATAAGGGCAAAGTGGATGGAGTTCTAGCAAATCCCATGCCCAGTTTGCGGTAAAAACCGTGGTGCGGACACGCCGTGATTTCCAAAAAAAGAAAATCCGGCGTTTTCTCCATAGGTATTATTGTAGCAGAAAGTCCGCAGAGGAAAACTCCACAAGCTTTCTGTCTAAAGCGCTGCGCAAAGAACTGCAATGCGTTGCCGCCGTGCTTTTTCCCGCAGTGCTTTTTTGCTGCAGGACATCCCGTGAGGCCTTAGCCTTAAAATGCTGCAAAATTGTTAATTCTATATATCCAAAAGCATTTAAATATGTTTATTTTCATGGGCAAATCCCTTTAACAAGGACAATTCTTCCTCCATCTATAGCTAACTCCACTGTTTACACATCAGAAATGCTAGCTGGAACTTTTCCCCAGGATTACCTCCTCTTTAGCCTTATAATTCCTGGGGCATTGTTCAGACTTCTCGCTGATTTCATGGGTACACAGTCCCGCCACCATCCTTCCATTATTTATTATAAATTGGCATCAAGCTTCTCTCTTGTGATATGTATCCTATTACATACCAATTATCTGCCATATTCAGCATTTCTTACTTCTCCCAGTTTACCTGCTCATGGCAATGTTTGTTTTGTTTCAATGTCATTATGCTATTGTGAATAAAAGCCTATACACCCAGGGATGCCATTTAACTATATCTTGAATTTCTTCATTCTCACAATGACAAGTGCTCCGTGCTGTCTTTTGTCGAAAGAAACATGCAATATAATGATGTTACATAACCACACATAAACCATAATCCCACAGAGACAGAAGCTTTAGCAAAGCTGTAGTTCATAAAATCCTTCGGTCAATAACAGGTGTCAGCAATGAGATTCTAAAGACGTGTAGCGCTCTCTACTGGTCATTCTGAGAAAGTGCTACTAAACATAATTTACTATATAAGGCTAAGGGTGCATTCACACTGAGTAAACGCTAGCTTATTTTGTAGAGTAAAATTACACTTGTAAATTTTGCTATCCCATTGACTTCAATGATATTTTTTGTGTGTAAAAATACGCCTGTAAAAAATACGCCTGTAAAAATACGCCTGTAAAAATACGCCTGTAAAATGTCATTGAAGTCAATGGGATAGCAAAATTTACAAGTGTAATTTTACTCTACAAAATAAGCTAGCGTTTACTCAGTGTGAATGCACCCTAAGGCCTCACGTATAGAAGGCCACAGCAAAAAAAGCCCCATTTTTTCCACATTGTTTTTCACAGCAAGGAAACCTCTGCGGACCTTCTGCTTCCATTATACCTATAGGGAAACCACTGGCATTTCCGTAGGCATAATTTGACTTGCTGTGATTTCCAAAACTGCAACAATTTTGTAAATCGCAGTGTCTCTGCTGTGCGTATGTTTCTGCAAGATGTGGATGGGATTCTCTATAATCCCATCCACCTTGCAGTGACTGTAAAATGCAACAGCCAAACCGCAGTGGGGCCCCCGGCCTAAAACAACAAACGAACATTCTCGATTTCAGTGAATCTATTTAGAGACACGGCCATAAAGCATTATTTGTAAGACTGCTTTCTCACACCTGTGTCCGTTCATGAAACACAGTCCACAAGTAGGCCGCATTTCTCAGACTGACCACAGATGTGTGAATGGAGCTCACTGCAGTATAGTACTGAGGTAATAGATCTACTGTACTAAACTAACAAAAAAGCTGTGACCTGCAATGTAATACACATGCTGCATATTGCTCTGAGAGGAACATCCACTATATGTGAATTGGGTTTAAAATGAACCCTCAAACACCTTGTCCTGCAGTCTATTGTGGATTTTCAGAAAAGTATTGATTTCCATATATTAATATACAGTATGGAAAAGGATTTATAATCTCTCCATAGGATCAGTGCGACCGATGGGACCCCCATGATTTCTCCATAGCTGCACATTCAGCTTGACCAAAACCAGACTGAAGATGGGCCTGTCCGGTGGTGGATGGATTCACTTCAACGGGAGCACCAGAGATAGGTGACTGCTATCTCCTACATTCAACTTCACGGTGGTCTGGCTGAATCTTCAGCAGGGTAAAGATACCCCCGTGTTCAAGATGGTGGGGGTTTCAGTGGATAGACCCCACAGATCAGTTTATTTATCCTCCATCCTATGGAACATGGTTTACAGTTTCTGACCTACCCAATAATAGTACTTCACAGTGTCCCTATGGATCCATACTATAGAGCTGTCGGCATCCCTTGTGGCGCCATTTACTGCCTCCATATAGCAACATGTTACAGAGTAGAGATGAGCGAATAGTATTCGATTGAGTAGGTATTCGATCGAATACTACGGTATTTGAAATACTCGTACTCAATCGAGTACCACTCGCTATTCGAATGGAAAAGTTCGATGCAGAACCAGCATTGATTGGCCGAATGCTATACAGTCGGCCAATCAACGCTGGTTCTTTTCCTACCTTTAGAAGTCTTCTCCGTGCAGCTTCCCCGCGGCGTCTTACGGCTCTGAATTCACTCTGCCAGGCATCGGGGCTGGGCAGAGCTGACTGCGCATGCCCGCGCTACAAGAAAATGGCCGCTTTGACTGTAAGTGGCCATTTTCTTGTAGTACGGGCATGCGCAGTCGGCTCTGCCCAGGCCCGATGCCTGGCAGAGTGAATTCAGAACCGGAAGATGCCGCGGGGACGCTGCACGGAGAAGACTTCTCGGAGGATCCAGCCCGGCCTTCACTCGTGGACTTGGTAAATGTAATTTGATCGAATGTTGCCTACCCCTGAAAGGAGCATGTTCCCCCCATAGACTATAATAGGATTCGATATTCGATTCGAGTAGTTTAATATTGAGCGGCTACTTGAAACGAATATCGAACATTTTACTGTACAGAGTTATTCTGTCCTAGAGGCAATGCTGTCATATATAGGACCCCATAGACCTCTGTACAGTATTATAGCTGTGTAAATTGTACAGAGAGTCACATGAATGAGCTCATGCCATTTTGCATTAACTAAAAGGAAAATGAAAATAATTCAGAAACACGCGGCATTATTCATTTTGATAAAATATTTTGGCTCACTATACACAGAATCATAAGGTTTGCCTGTGCGGCTGACTCTCAATAGCTGCTGATATACAAGAAAAAGAAGAGCTCCGAGAGCAGGACAAGTCACTTCAGTGTGGTGGCTGCTTCTCTGAACTCGATAAATATAAACTCTGGTCCTTATATACCGTGTCTGATCCTGCAACAGGAAGCAACACTCGCATCACCAGAAGTGGCATAACAAGAGATTGTAACCAAGTGTACATCCCACCCCATGTGAACCAGTCTCCTACGTCAGCATCTCAATCATACGATGTTTTGTGCAGACCGCAGCTTCCCCTTTCGGCCCTGAGAACAGTGAACTTCCTCATAAAGCAATAGGAGAGCCAGCTTGTGCTAAGATTGCCTGGTTTAGCTGCAAGAAACACCTGAAACACAAGACACAAGAAACCTGGCAGCAAAGCCATTTGTTAGAGCACATTGCATTTTACCACTGAGCTGCAGGATATTAAAGGGGCTCTATCAGCAAAAATCATGCTGATAGAGCCCCACATATGCGTGAATAGCCTTTAAAAAGGCTATTCAGGCACCGCTAAAGTTATATTAAACTACCCTCCAGTTTTAAAATAATACCCTCCTCTTCCTGACATTGCTAAAAAAACATGGCCTGGGCGCATGCGCAGTAGCATGCTGCTTCTACTACGGCTACTGCGCATGCGCCCAGGCTATTTTTTTTTAGCAATGTCAGTTCGTGAGCCCCGGAGGAAGACAGGACCCGAGGACATTGCAGGAAGAGGAGGCGTGGATAAAGAAGATGGCGGACCCTGAATGCCCGCCCAGCGTGCACGATGGGTAAGTTTATCACATTCTTTTTTAGGGTATTATTTTAAAACTGGGGGGTAGTTTAATATAACTTTAGTGGTGCCTGAATAGTGTTTTTAAAAGCTATTCACGCATATGTGGGGCTCTATCAGCATGATTTTGCTGATAGAGCCCCTTTAACCTCGCACAATGGGGGAATTTAGTAAGACCGGCACAATATTTTGTGCACATGTACCTGAATTATTGAAAGCCTTCGGCTTCTTAATAATTTTAGCACATCACAGGAAGTCCTTCCACAGCCCACCTTGATCTCTGCTTTGACCTAACAACTTTTCTCAAAAATGTTGACCAAGTGGAAAAATGAGCAAAGTACTTAGAGCATTTTTTGGTGCAAATGGTCATGCACGACTTTTGTGCAAGAACACAGCATGACCAGTTTGGTATATTCTCCAAGTTCTTAAAATGCCAGTGTCCACCAAACAATTGGTGCTGAATCAATCTCTGATCATCTCTGAGGATTTAACCCTGCCCTGGACATATTTGTCTGTTTTGTGAAGGTGTTTTGTTTGGTATTTGATTTTGACTCAAATTATCCTAAATTCTTCAGCAAAACATGACTCCTTGGTCCACTGTATGTGGCTATCCACCTGTTTGCAGCTTCAGATCCTACTGTATGTCATACAGTTATAAGTGTTGGCACCCCTGAATTTTTTCCAGAAAATGAGATATTTCTCCCAGAAAATTGTTCCCAATTACACGTTTTGTTATACGTGTGTTATACACATGTTTATTTTCTTTGTGTGTATTGGAATTTAAAAAAAAAAAAAAAAAAGGCAAATTGGACATAATTGCACATAAAGCTCCAAAAATGGGGCAGACAAAGTTGTTGTCACCTTTTGTGGGTAAATAACTTTGAACCTCATTCAAACTCACTTTTGGCAAGTAACCGGTGTGGGCCAATATAAAACTCACACCTGAAACCAGTTAAAAAGGAGAGAGGCTGGCTTGGTCTTTGCACTGTGTGTCTGTGTGTGCCACACTAAGCATGGAGAACACAAAGAGGAAAAGACAACTGCCTGAGTATTTGAGAACCAAAATTGTGGAAAAACATCAACAATCTCAAGGTTACAAGTCCATCTCCAAAGATCTTCATGTTCCTTTGTCCATGATGCGCAACATGATCAAGAAATTTACAACCCATGGCACTGTAGCTAAAATTTGATGAAAGGTTGTAACACAGGATAGTCCAGATGGTGGATAAGCAGCCCCCCTCAAGTTCCAAAGAAATTCAAGCTGTCCTGCAGGCCCAGGATGCATCAGTGTCAGCGCGAACAACCCGTCAACATTTGAATGAAATGAAACACTATAGCAGGAGACCCAGGAGGACCCCACTGCTGACACATAAAAAAGCTAGACTGCAATTTGTCAAAATGTATTTGAGTAGGCCAAAATCCTTCTGGGAAAATGTCTTGTGGACAAACGAGCCTAAGAGGGGCCACACGGTGGCTCAGTGGTTAGCACTGCAGCGCTGGAGTCCTGGTGTTCAAATCCCACCAAGGGCATAAAACCATCTGCAAGGAGTTTGTATGTTCTCCCCGTGTTTGCATGGATTTCCATCTCATATTCCAAAGACATACTGATAGGGAAAAATGTGCATTGTGAGTTCTATGTGGGGCTCACAATCTACATTTAAAAAAAAAACAAAAAAAAAAACAAAACAAATGAGCCTATGATAGAGCTTTTTGGTAAAGCACATCAGTCTACTGTTTACTGAAAATGGAATACAGTCTACAAAGAAAATAACACAGTGAAATACGGTGGAGGGTCAAAGATGTTTTGGGGTTGTTTTGCTGCCTCTGTCACTGAGTGTCTTGATTGTGTGCAAGTTTTTATGAAATCTGAAGATTACCAAAGGATTTTGGGCTACAATGTAGGTTCCAGTATCAGTAAGCTGGGTATTGTCCTAGGTCATGGGTCTTCCAGCAGGACAATGACCCCAAATATACTTTAAAAAGCACCCAAAACTGGATGGAGATAAAGTGCTGGAGAGATCTGAAGTGGCCAGCAATGAGTCCGGATCAAAATCCCATTGAACACAGGTGGACACACTGGTGGACACATTCCAACACACAAAGGAAATAAACATGTGTATAACAAAGCCTGTGTAACGGCAATAATTTTTTGGGTGCCAACACTTACGGCCATGATTGTATATCACATGAGAATGCCACCAGTCTTCTTCTGCCATAAAATAGAGTGAAATGTTCTTCTTCCCCTTGAAATCCTCCATTATTATATCTATTAGCAGTAAAGGGTTATGTCTACGCCTTCCAGCTCTCAGTAATATGTTCCGCATTAAAGATATAAGAGAACAGCATTAACTATTAAAATGAACACCCGGGGATATAAACTCTGCAGTAGGATATTTTATCTAATTCCTCTCTCATGCTGCTTTCATCTTTAGGCCTCTTCAGCTATAATCTACCAGGTTTATATTAAGTCTTTGTCATTTCTATACTGGTTTGGGCAGATTTGAAAAAATTCTATTTCAAAGCACTGAAGGTTCTGAATTTCAAGGCTATTACTCAAACACACTTAGATATTAAAGGGAAATCCATCTAAAAGGATTTTCAGGCACAGCGATATGTCAGAAGGTCACATTGATGGAAGCTCAGGTGAACTTCAATTTTTAGAATGAAAGTGCCAGACTTCTTATAGAACGCCCCAAACCCCTTCATCTCTGCTGTAAGATATCTGCACAAGGCTTCATTGATCTGAATGGCTGAGCATTTTGAATACCAAGAGATTTCTTGTAATGGATGTTTGTGGACAGCAATACATGGATTTTGTTTTATGTAGTTTTGGAAATTGGCGGGGTTTCAACAGTGGTGTAACGAGGAATGGCGGGGCCCTGTGGAGAACATTTGACATTATGCCCCATAGTGGCCCCTGCACACAGTATTATATCCCATAGTGGCCCCTGCACACAGTATTATCTCCCATAGTGGCTCCTGCACACAGTATTATCCCCCATAGTGGCCCCTGCACACAGTATTATCCCCCATAGTGGCTCCTGCACACAGTATTATGTCCCATAGTGTCCCCTGCACACAGTATTATCCCCCATAGTGGCCCCTGCACACAGTATTATACCCCATAGTGGCCCCTGCACACAGTATTATCCCCCATAGTGGCCCCTGCACACAGTATTATACCCCATAGTGGCCCCTGCACACAGTATTATCCCCAATAGTGGCCCCTGCACACAGTATTATACCCCATAGTGTCTCCTGCACACAGTATTATCCCCCATAGTGGCCCCTGCACACAGTATTATACCCCATAGTGGCCCCTGCACACAGTATTATCCCCCATAGTGGCCCCTGCACACAGTATTATTCCCCATAGTGGCCCCTGCACACAGTATTATACTCCATAGTGTCCCCTGCACACAGTATTATACCCCATAGTGGCCCCTGCACACAGTATTATCCCCCATAGTGGCCCCTGCACACAGTATTATCCCCCATAGTGGCCCCTGCACACAGTATTATACCCCATGATGGCCCCTGCACACAGTATTATACCCTATAATGGCCCATGCACACAGTCTTATACCCATAGTGGCCCCTGCACACAGTATTATCCCCCATAGTGGCCCCTGCACACAGTATTATACCCCATGATGGCCCCTGCACACAGTATTATACCCTATAATGGCCCATGCACACAGTCTTATACCCATAGTGGCCTCTGCACACAGTATTATTCCCCATAATGGACCCTGCACACAGTATTATTCCCCATAGTGGCCCCTGCACACGGTATGATGCCCCATAGTGGATCCTGCACACAGTATTGTTTCCTACAGTGGCCCTTGCACACAGTATTATTCCCCATTGTAGACACCCATGAATAATAATTATACTCTAGGGTCTTTTCAGACCCCAGAGTATAATAATCGGAGACCCATGAGGGATACAAACATAAAAAACGCTGTTACTTACCTCTCCCTGCCTCCGGTGCGGTCCCTGTTGATGTCAGCCATCTTCTATTACGCAACGCATAACGATGCAAGCCCGACCCATGTGCCATCAGGGATGTCACACAAGTAGGCCAGCCCAGATACAGGAGAGGTATGTAACAGTGATTTTTATGTTCCCTCACCTTCCCTGGGCCTCCGATCATTACACCTGGGGGTCTGAAAAGACCCCCGAGTATAATGATAGTGTTTGTGGGGCCCGTGGCCTTACTTACCAATCCCGGCTTCTGCTCACAGCGGCCTCTGCAGAAGGAGAAGCACAAGTGGCCATGGGCAGGAACCAAGATCAGTAAATAAATAGGGCCTGTTACCTGCTGGATTTAATCCAACAGGTAAGGGTCTATTAAAAAAAAAAATAGTAGCAGCTGTCCCCAGGCCCTCTAATGTTCCGGGCCCTGAGGCAGACGTTATCACTGCTACCCTGGGTTTCAATACCAATTGCTTCAATACCAATTGCTTTTGCTTCCATATAAAGTGTTGTACATTGTAAATGGTATCAGTGAATAGCTGCAGCACTCTCCTGAATGATGCAGTTTCCTCAAAAAGTGATCAGTGGTTGCGTTGGACCCTCACTAATTCGATATGTATTATCTACAGCGTTATCTAAGGATATGGGGTATCTGATAAAGGGCAAAAAAATGGGAAATGATAGAAATATGACATATAGATTGATATATAGTTGGAGTATTCACAAAAATGAAAGAAAAACTTCTAAAACTTAACTTTTTACAAGGAACACAGTTAACTTTTATCTAGAGCAGAAACAAGGGTTTCCCAACCAGGGTCCTAAATCTCATCCAAAACATAAGGCTGGGCAACCTGGTGCTACACCAAACTTCTTTACATGGAGTCTCTAAGCAGGAAAATTTGCATCAAACTATTGACAGTACCTTGGAGGGCAGTTTTTACACTTTCCAAAGATGCCTTTCTTATACTTTATTACAGTAACATTTTCATGAAAATCAGTGACTTATTCTTAAAGAAATTATCTAAAAAAAGGCTTTAGAGGTTTTTTTTTATACTGTTGGGGCTTCACTCTCGGGTCTGATTAACTTGCCCTAACTGTGGCCCAGCTCCTCCCCATATTGCTTGAATAACATCTCCCACTTTCTAGGGATATTATCACTCCTTAAGGAGAGATCATCTTCACAGGCATATGAATTCTTACAAAAGCCTTTTTCGCTCCACTGGGGGATTATGGGAAAAATATGCAAATATGTTTTCCAAGATGTAAATAGGAAAACAGTGCCTCTGTTTGCTGCCCTCTAGGTGCAGCCCCCATAAACATCATGACGACTTTTTCAACAAGCCCTTAATGCTATGATGCGGGGTTTAGCCAAATCAGTATCCCAGCTGTGGACAGCGCTGTTTTGATCTTGTTGGATCTCCCACTTTGTCACACTTTGTCTGCAGTTAGGGACAGTTATCTAGAGTAGATAGCAAAGAAACACCCTGAGGCCAGGGCCCCATGTGGAGTAAATGCTGCTGGTTGGCCATGGTGGAAATGCTGCGGAAAAGTAGATAATGTATCCCATTCACACGTGGCAGAAAAAAAAAGCACAGTGGACAGAGGACACATCTGCAGACTTTCTGTGAAAAGCGCTGCAGGAAAAACCATGATGCATTGCTGTCACAGTTTTTCCAGCAGCGCTTTTTTGCTGCATCTGCATGTACAGTGTTAGCCAAAAGTATTTACACCCCTGCAATTCTGTCAGATAATACTCGTTTTCTTCCAGAAAATGATTGCAATCACAAATTCTTTGGTATTAGTATCTTAATTTAATTTGTCTTCAATGGAAAACCACAAAAAGAATAATCAAAAAGCCAAATTGGATATAATTCCACAGCAAACATAAAAAAGGGGGTGGACAAAAGTATTGGCACTGTTTGAAAAATCATGTGATGCTTCTCTAATTTGTGTAATTAACAGCACCTGTTACTTACCTGAGGCACCTAACAGGTGGTGGCAATAACTAAATCACACTTGCAGCCAGTTGAAATGGATTAAAGTTGACTCAACCTCTGTCCTGTGTCCTTGTGTGTACCACATTGAGCATGGAGAAAAGAAAGAAGACTAAAGAACTGTCTGAGGACTTGAGAAGCAAAATTGTGAGGAAGCATGAGCAATCTCAAGGCTACAAGTCCATCTCCAAAGACCTGAATGTTCCTGTGTCTACTGTGCACATTGTCATCAAGAAGTTTAAAGCCAATGGCACTGTGGCTAACCTCCCTAGATGTGGACGGAAAAGAAAAATTGACGAGAGATTTCAACGCAAGATTGTGTGGATGGTGGATAAAGAACCTCGACTAACATCCAAACAAGTTCAAGCTGCCCTGCAGTCCGAGGGTACAACAGTGTCAACCGGTACTATCTGTCAGCGTCTGAATGAAAAGGGACTGTATGGTAGGATACCCAGGAAGACCCCACTTCTTAGCCAAAACGTAGCCAAAACTTGCCAAAACTTACCTGAGAAAGCCAAAAACGTTTTGGAAGAATGTTCTCTGGTCAGATGAGACAAAAGTAGGAAAAGGCATCAACATAGAGTTTACAGGGAAAAAAGAGGCCTTCAAAGAAAAGAATACGGTCCCTACAGTCAGACATGGCGGCGGTTCCCTGATGTTTTGGGGTTGCTTTGCTGCCTCTGGCACTGGACTGTTTGACCATGTGCATGGCATTATGAAGTCTGAAGACTCCCAACAAATTTTGCAGCAATTTTGACTTTTTTTTTCATTCTCTTTTGTGTTTTTTCATTGCAAGCAAAATAAATGAAGATATTAATACCAAAGAGTTTGTGCTTGCAATCATTTCCTGGAAGAAAATTAGTATTAGCTGACAGAATTGCAGGGGTGCCAATACTTTTGGCCAACACTGTAGCATTTTGCTACATGGGACCTTAGCCCTAAAGCCCTTTTCAGCCAATATGCATACAAAGAAAATGCTGGTCTTCCTTAAAAATGGAGCTGCAATGCAGTACAAAGAAGGCATCTTTGAAAAGAAGTCATTAGTTTGATAATTATCCTGCTTAAAGGGATCCAATCATTAAAACTCAATTTTTTGTGACTAACACATAGGAATAGCCTTAGGAAAGGCTATTCTTCTCCTACCTTTAGATGTCTTCTCCGTGCTGCTGTTCGATAGAAATCCTGGTTTCCGTCTGTATGCAAATGAGTTCTCTTGCAGCACTGGGGGCGGGCCCCAGCGCTCAAACAGCACTGGGGACATCCCTAATGATGCGAGAGAACTCTCCAGTGCCGCCTCCATCTTCTTCAGGAACGGCCTCTTCACGCATCTTTTTGCGGCGCTGGGGGTCAAACTTCTACGCCTCAGGCAGAGCCAACTGTGCATGCCCACAGGCCTCAAGAAAATGGCCGCTTACTTACTCACAAAAAATTGCGTTTTAATGATAGGATCCCTTTAAAGGGGCTCTATCAGCAAAATCATGCTGATAGAGCCCCACATATGCGTGCATAGACTTTAAAAAGGCTATTCAGGCACCGTAAATGTTATATTAAACTACCCCCCAGTTTTAAAATAATAACCTAAAAAAGAATGTGCTCTACTTACGGATTGTGCACGCTGGGCGGGCATTCAGGGTGTGTCTTCATCTTCTTCCCCGCCTCTTCTTCCTCCGATGTCTTCGGGTCCCGTCCTCCTCCGGCGCTTGCTCGCGGACACTGATAAAAAAAAATAGCCTGGGCGCATGCGCAGTAGCCATAGTAGAAGCCGGTTGCTACCGCACATGCGCCCAGGCTATTTTTTTTTATCAGTGTCCGCGAGCAAGCGCCGGAGGAGGACGGGACCCGAAGACATCGGAGGAAGAAGAGGCGGGGAAGAAGATAAAGACACACCCTGAATGCCCGCCCAGCGTGCACGATCCGTAAGTAGAGCACATTCTTTTTTAGGTTATTATTTTAAAACGGGGGGGGGGGGGGGGGGGTGTAGTTTAATATAACATTTACGGTGCCTGAATAGCCTTTTTAAAGGCTATGCACGCATATGTGGGGCTCTATCAGCATGATTTTGCTGATAGAGCCCCTTTAAAGACTCTTTTTAAGAGCTCTGTAAACAATATGAGATTCTTAGTCTTGGAAACATATTCCAGGGGTTTTGACATGCCAAAAAGTTGGAGATCCCCACAGTACACCATTTTTTATTGTGATTTTTATTTTCAGCAAAACAATATCAGTTCGTCATAATCTACCTTGAAAATCCTGTTATTTCCTTAGACCATAATCCTAATGGTCACAAGAAGCAGCTAGTAGAGAATAAGTAATGTTCTAGGATGAGTTCATAATTAACAGTATTTGTAGATAAAACGTACATATGGAGAAGATCCGTAATCCAGATTAGATCAGAAA
The DNA here is from genome assembly GCF_031893055.1 of Leptodactylus fuscus. Taxonomy (NCBI): domain Eukaryota; kingdom Metazoa; phylum Chordata; class Amphibia; order Anura; family Leptodactylidae; genus Leptodactylus; species Leptodactylus fuscus. The sequence goes on along the minus strand of NC_134275.1, from coordinate 23,741,817 downwards.
TCAGCGACGTCTACAGTCTTAAAATATAGACAAATAATCTGGGATTAAAGAGTTCAAAAACTCACTTTGTTCCCACCACAATCATTTAATTTCAGAGGATTAGGTGAAAATACAGACAGCACATGTCTGTGCCCTAGAAGCTATACCTTCAACTTCACATGGTATTTCACCTGTGATACTTTGCATTAAATACATACTCATTAGAGATGAGCGAGTAGTGAAATATTCGATATTCAATATTCGTTTTAAATAGCCCCTCAATATTTGACTATATCGAATCCCATTATAGTCTAATGGGAAAAAATGCTTGTTTCAGGGGAAACCAAAATTCGACTAAATGGAGTCACCAAGTCCACAATGACACCCCAAGAAGTGATGCCAACACCTCTGGAATGCAACTGGGACAGCAGGGGAAGCATGCCTGGGTGCATCTAACACGCCCAAGTCCCAGGATTACCCCACTATCACAGCCTATCAACTAGACACTTTCCAAACTCAATAGAACCTCTATGGAAAGTGTAAAAGTACTTGGAAACCTTCTTTCCTCTACATTGATATGGAAAGAAACACAAATTTAAACCTAAAGAAACATTAGCATGCGCTCATCACAATTCCTGACTTGACAGCTGCATTAAGCAGGGTGCAGGGTAAACGCAGACCAGGCCCGAGCACCAGGAACAGGTGTTACAAGGGCTAGCAGATAATGCTTCCAGTGGCTTTTCCACCAGCCAGTCAGCCACTACCTCCAATAGTGTTCATACCCAAGAGTACCCAACATGCCCAATCTTCCCAGCAGAGTCATGCCACCCTTGCCCCCTCCCAGAAGCTGTTTTCCTTTTCCACTCTTCGACTCTGTTCAACCACTTCACGAATCCAAGGAGCTAACAGACGAATTTCTCTGTCCTGATGCCCAAACACTGAGGCATCCACCATCTCCTGCCGATTTTGTGGTTGTGGACCCGCAACCAGCGTTTCTCAGCCTCAGTGATGACGACGAGACACAGTTGCCATCAGGGCAGGCTGTGGTTATGTGCGGTTTGCAGTAAGAGGGGAAGTGAGCAATTGGAAGAGGAGGTGGTGGACGACAAGGCCACCGACCCAACCTGGACAGGGGTGATGTGTAGCGTGGCATGCACTGTAGAAGTGGAGGCAAGCGCAGCACCAAAAAAGGTGGCTAGAGGCAGAGGCCTGTCCAGAGGCACAGGAAAGCTGCTTCACAGAAGCCAGGCCAGAGCCAGCAAGGTCCAAGATGTTCCCTGTACTAGCCACTCGCCCAAAAGTTACCCATCGAAGCCACTTCCCTTGATGGTGTGTAGATTTTTCAACGTATGCGCGGAGGACAAACTGAGTGCAATTTGCACACTGTGCAACTCAAAACTGAATAGGGTCTTTGAGAAAAGCAACCTGAGCAACTCAGCCATGTGTCGTCATTTGTAAGGCAAGCACTGGGCTCAGTGGGAGAGAGCAAATACAGGACAATCGTCGGCCGTTGCTGACTCGTCCGCTATTTCCAGTGCAGTCCAGACCACCAGCCAGGACACCTTCACATCTGCCTCTGACACTTTGGGGACTTCACACTCATCCTCCCCTTTTCCTGCCTCTGCTCCTTTTGCCTGCACCATCATGCGCCTCTTCCCAACAAATCTCCATCTCCCAGGTGTTTGATCGCAGGCAGAAGTACAGTGCAACCCACCCACATGCCCAAGCCTTAAACGTCCACATCTCAAAACTGCTGGCCTTGGAGATGTTGGCATTTCTGCTTGTGGAGACTCAGGCTTGATGGCAGCTACGGCAAGGTCCTCTTGACCACCGATGCCTGGATAAGCGCATGTGAACAGGAACGCTGCATCTCTGTAACGACAGGCTGGGTGAATGTAGTGGAGGCTGCGACCGGGTCACAAACTGGGGCGGCCTATCTCCTCTTCCCACCCAAGATTCCTGGCAGGGGTTCTCACAAAGCCTCCTCCTCCGCCGTAACATCGACCACACTGCAGGAAACGCTGCAGCACTGATGTGTGGAGACGTCAGAAGCTCATCAGCTTGGCCGACAGAAAACACACTGCCCCCGAGGTGAGGGATGCCATCCTAGAGGAGACTGCAATGTAGATCTCGCCGATGCACCTGGGCTCAGGCTTGTTTATTTGTGATAATGGCCTAAACCTGGTAGCGGCTCTGGAGCCAGACTCAAACACGGTCCACGCCTGGCCAATGTTTTCAACTTGGTGGTGCCAACATTTTTAAAAACTTACACCAATGTTCACGAGCTACTGATGAAAGAGCGGCCACTTCCGTAAGTCTACAGTAGCCGTTGTTAGCCAGAAAACCCTCCAGCTACGCCTACATCTGCCTGAAGCACAGGCTGTTGTGCTCGGTCACCACACGCTGAAACCCTAGATAAAATATGTTGAGCGGGGTGTGTGAGCAGCAGAGACCTTTGATGGAGTTCCATAGTGTGAGGCCACTGTGGAGTGTTATACTAAGTGAGGGGGACTGTGGGGAGCCTATTTTACTGGGTGAGAACTCTGTGGATCATTATACAGGGAGAAACTGTGGGGAGCATATTATACTGCATGGTTCCACTATAAAGCATTATACTTTGGGGCACTGTGGGGAGTCTATTGTATTGTGTGGGACCACTGTGGAACTTTATACTGGGTGGGAGTTCTGGAGAGCATATTATCTTGTGTGGGGCTGCTGGGGAGCATATTATACTGGTGGGGCTACTGTGGAGCAATATGCTGTGTGGGACCACCGTGGGGAGAAAATTACACTGTGTGGGTCCACTGTGGACCATTGTACAGGGTGAGGGGGCACTGTGGGAAGCCTATTATACTAGGTAGAAGCTCTGGGGAGCATATTATATTGTGTGGGGGGCTCTAGGGAGCATATTATATTGTGTGTGGGGGGCTCTGGGGAGCATATTATATTGTGTGTGTGGGGCTCTGGGGAGCATATTATATTGTGTGGGGCTGCTGGGGAGCCTATTATACTGTGTGGGGTGACTTTTGATTATTATAATGTGTGGGGTGACTTTTGAGCATTATAATGTGTGGGACCACTGTGGGTAGCATATTATACTGTGTGGGGTGACTTTTGATCATTATAATGTGTGGGGTGACTTTTGAGCATTATAATGTGTGAGACCACTGTGGGTAGCATATTATACTGTGTGGGGCCTCTGTTGTGCATTATACTGTGTGAGGGCTCTGGAGAGTATATTATACTGTGCTGGGCTGCTGGGGAGCATATTATACTGTGTGGGGTACTATGGAACATTATACTGTGGTGGGGACAAATTCTGAGGAGCATATTATATTCTGTGGGGCATTATATGGGGGCACTCTGGGGAGCATATTATACTGAGTGTGGCTGCTGAGGAACATTATACTGTGGTGGGGTGGACTCTGAGGAGCAAATTATACTGTGTGAGACCACTGTTGGCGCATTCTATATCATGTAGGGTGGCTGTGGGGGGCTCAGAGGATCATTTTATACTGTGTGTGGCCAGTGTGGAGCATTTTATAGCATGTGGGGCCACTGTGGGGGATCAGGGAATCATTTTGTACTGTGGAGGGCATTGTGGAACATCATATACCATATACTGTTGGGGGAGCTCATAATTCTTGATGTCAGCCATGTGTATTGCAGCTCTCTCACTAAAATGTTGTGCATGTGTGTGCTCCATGGTTGTGTCATTCCCTGTGCAGTACTGTGCATGAACAGATTATAATGCTATTGGGGCACACACAGTACTATGGGGGATGATGATACTGGGAAAATAGTCAGTACCACGAGATAGACCGACACTGAATGTAGACATTGCTTGATCATAGCATTAACTAGCATACCCTACAGCAGGCTTGTCAAACATGCGGCCCGCGGGCCGCATGCGGCCCTTTACAGGCATAACTGCGGCCCACACAAAAGTCTCAAACTTTGTCTCTAAACTTTAGATACAAAGTTTGAGACTTTTGTGCGGGCCGCAGATGTACAAAACTCACGATCAGCACTTCCGGTCTCCCTGCCTGCTCCGCTCTGCCCCCTCCTCCTTCCGCTCCGCCCCCTCCTCTACCCCCCTCCACTCCGCCCCCTCCTCCCCACATGCTGGGTGACGTGGCCACGTAATCAGGCCCGCACCCGACGTGTGCCTGTGTCCTACGTGGTCTCACAAAACCGCAGCGCAGGCTGAAGAGCAGAAGCAGGTAAGCTTCTGCAGAAGAAATTGTGATTTTTCAAGTATTTAGGGGATAAATACTAGATTTATGATGATGGGGGGGTTGGAGTGCTGGGGAAGGGTTGGGGTGCTGGGGGAGGGGGGCTTTTTGATGTCTGTCTGGCCCTTCCTTGGGCTTGAGGACTGCTTTTTTTCCCACCCACCTTGTAATTCTTTCACTTGGGGGTTAATTGGAGCATTATAGTCTGTAGTGCTCCTATTAACCCCCAAGTGCAAGAATTGCAAGTGGGTGGGGAAAAACAGTCCTCAGGCCCAAGGAAGGGCCAGACATCCAGAAGCCCCCCCCCCTTCCCCAGCACCCCTTCCCCCCCAGCACTCCAACACAATAATGGTGCCTACCAGCTTTAACTGAGGTGCCATTTTACCGGCAATCGCAGGCACCCAGAGCAAGATTCGGGGCCTGCGTGCATTTTTATGGCAGCCGGGAGCCTTGTGAGGCTCCAGCCAGTCATTCTATACTTTCTATTGTAGGCTACTCTATGTAGCCTGCAATAGAAATGCCGGATTTTTGCGATGCATGGTATTAGTGATCAGTCCCCTAGGCCCTAGCCATTAGCTGCTGTGTGCGGCCCTCGCAATATCCTCTTGTTACTCATGTGGCCCTCGGGGTACCCTGAGCTTGACATGCCCGCCCTACGGTATATGATGCACAGTGGTATTGCCAGTCTGTGGTTTGGAACAACTCCACGGGACATGATGTAAACGTGGTGCCATCAGCCGCAAGGCAGGAAGTTCTTTGTTGGAAGGCATTAAATAAAAGAACATAATGTACTTTTGTTGTCTCTATATATAGAACAAATAATAAAGTCTCCTACCTTGAAGTTTCAAAAAAATATAAAAGTGGTATTATGACACAGAGATAAATATTACAACAATACTCAATACATTATTAAATTATGGCAAAAATAGTGTTGATAGACAACCATAGCAACCCCCTACATGAAAAGGAAAAACTGGTTACCAAGGTCTCTACCCACAACCAAATAAGTGACAATAGCGATCTGGTTGGGTAGAAGTTATACATCTAGAATAACATTGCTTTAAAGCAATAATAACTATTAATTTGCTGTTTATTTAGGTGCATTAAATATTTTTTTAAAATATTTCTATAATATTTTGGTGGAGAGGAGGCATCAGACAAATGATTTTTTCTTTTAACTTCTACTGAATTTCTCATAATTTTAACCATTTCAGTACCGGACCAATTTTTCTGGTTCAGGACAGGCCATTTTTGGGTTTTTTATTAATGCAGTTTTGATGGCTATAACATTTTTATCATTTGGATTATTGAAATGATTTTTTATATATATATCTGGGAAAATATAAACAAAAGAAGAGGGAAAACATGTCTGTTTTTCTGTTTTCACGTTTCAATTGAAAAAAACCCAAAAAAAAACGTACTACTAAAAACTATGTTTGGTTGAGGCTAGGGTTGAGCGATCGTGTTCGGAAAAGATCGGATTCCGATCGGCAATCGAGAAAATTTCACGATCGCCATTGGAATTCCGAACACGATCTTTTTATGTGGGATCGAGATCGGTGATTTTTTCCCACAATGCTTTGCTTAGCCTTCACACTGAGTATACACTGTATACTCAGTGTGAAGGCTCCACTGCAGTTCCATAGGAATGAAAGGAAGCAGCCGGCACACAGCCTTAACCACCTGCGCGCCGGCTGCCTCCATTCATTCGAATGGGAGGCTAAACTAAACATCTCTAGCAGCTACTTACCTCTAGAGATGGCTGCTCCGGTGACCTCCTTCTTCTTGCCTCGCTGCCCCGCCTCCCAGGTTAATGTTTAAAGCGCTAGGTAGGCGGGGCTTGTGGCTTAGGAGAGTGTGGGTGGGTACAGGGCGGGGAGACGTGACGTCTCCCCTCCCAGTACCCGCCCACACTCTCCTAACCCGCCCACACTCTCCTAACCTGGCAGGGAGGGGGCAGGGAGCAGCATGGAGCGGCAGCGAGGCAAAGAAGAAGGAGGGCACCGGGCACCGGACCAGCCATCTCTGGAGGTAAGTGGACACCAGGGGGGACTAAGTAGCCAGAGGATTAAAAAAAAATCCTCTGGCTACTTTAGTGATTCACTACACAGCGAGGATTCTAACAATTGTTAGATTCCATGCTGTATAGTGAATAGGATTGCTTTTAAAATCCGATCTCCGATTAATAAAAAAATCCCATTGACTTGCATTAGGATCGGAATTGGGATCGAGATGGGGTTCGAATGAAAAATGATCGGAAATCAGATTTTAAAATCGATCCTGAAAAGTCAAGATCGGCTCAACCCTAGTTGAGGCCCCACTTTGCGGAAACGCCGCTTTTTTTGTTGCAGTTTTTTGAGCCAAAGCCAAGAATGTTTACAAAAGGAAGGGAAAATATATAGAAAGCTTCTTATACTTTTATCTTCTGCTCAATCCACTCCTGCCTTTGGCTAAAAAAAACCGCAACAAAATCTGCAACAACTAACTAGATAAACAAGACTGAGGAGACATTACTGGCTGCAAGTTTATTTGCACTTGCAAAAGGGCCCAGTTTGGCCCGGAACACGTTGTGCTGCTTTGTTCTAATAAAGAGCTTCTCTTTGAAAGTTTGGCTTGTGCTCTAACTTCATACCAGCGAGCGCGGACCTCCCTTCATGGACCTTCGGTCCTTGTTTTTTGTCCACTGCCAGGTATATGGTATGATATTGAGAGGCAAGGTCTGCAAAAAGGAGTAGTAGTATAAAATGGTAAGATAAAGATGAAAAATACATTTTGGATAATGTTGCCAACAATTGGTTCCAAACTGAGTCCAAAAACCTATAAGAAAATAATTATTAAATTCTGCAACTTGCAAAAAGCTACTTCACTGCCTGATTTCCCAATCTGCTATGTCCTTTCTGTATAAAACCAGGAGCCACTGCTGAAGCTAAGCCTGTGATGCATCACTGCAGGGAGGACATGAAGCATAACTTAATACTCCTGGGCCCCAATGCAAAATGTATAATGGCCCCCCCCACTCATCATATGCTAGCTACACCGCCTACCAATAAGTATTTGAACACCCATGCGAATGAAGATATCTGCGGTTGTGATGTACATCGTGCCTTCCGCCGTTAAATAGGAAACAGCATTGGCATTAGTGCATTGGCTTTAGTCGCATGCAAGATGCCACGAAGTGCAGAGTTGTCCGATTTTGAGAAAGGGTTAATTGTGACCATAGAAATGGTCAATTCTTAAGGGACATAGCAAGCAAACTGAATTACTCAAAATTGACAGTGGCCTATGTGATTACGAAGTGGAAGGAGAACGGTGATTGTCGGAATGTGCCCCAAGTTGGAAGACCCCTGAAACTGGGAGATAGAGACCGACGGATGCTGGCCAGAGAAACCGCACCCAACCAATGGCTCACATACACCAGGAGTTTCAACAGGCATCCGGGAGTATTGTGTCGATCAATACCATCTGTAAGGAAACATGTCATATAAAGGAGTTTTCCATCAGTTTATTTATTGATGACCTATCCTAAGGATAAGTCAACATTTAATTTGTGGGAGTCTGACACCTGGGACCCCCATAGGACAGCTACTCAAGGTGGGAGAGAAGTGCCTTGTTTTCATGGCCATGACATCACATTCATTCATCACATAGCCAATCACGTGAAAGGAGCTGAGCTGCAATATACTGAGCAGCCTATACACAATGTACAGTGCTGTGCTTAGTATTCACTAAACAGGCTGTACCCAAATGCTGCGGTCTCTTCACACAGATTGGTGAGAGTCTTTGGTTTTGAAATCCCCCTCCCCCTTCCCCCAGATCGTATATTCAATATGTCATCAATACGTAACTCATGGAAAACTACTTCAATATGTAACTGATGGAAGACTATTTTAACAAGGTGAATGATATTGTCCAGTTGTCAAATTATTCATAATTTCCTAAACCATTTACTAAAATAGAGGAGGAAGAAGAAAAATCCTCTTTAAAGCTCACAACTCTGATGGCTTCAAAACTTCCAACAAAACATGATGGAAAAAATCTGGAATACTGACAACCGATGGAGGGGCATTGCATCTACTATTTAATGTCCATTGCTCTCATCCTGTTGCAAATGAGAGAAATAGAAATTAAATAACAGTAGTGTGAACCTTCTCCAAGTTACAACATTACGAATGGATCTGACAACAAGCTTCCTATAGATTTACAGTGATGAAGGCCAGTACAGGTAATGTAAGGTGGTTTTAACATTCCCTAGATGCATTAGATCTAACATGCATACCTCCCATCTATTCCAAATTAAGTGGGACAGTGCTGGATTTCAGGGGCTGTCCTGCTGTCCTTGAAGTCCTGCCTCATGTCCCACTATCTGTATTGAATTTCCAGGCCTATGTCGCAGTTGGTCACCGGTTGGGACTGTTTTCACAAAGTTTGTAGGGATTAAAAGGCTGGAGGTTGCAGTTGCGGGAAGATTATTATAATAACTCAGCAGAATTACTCCTTTCTAGGGCTCCCTAGTCACCTACTAGCTGCCCCCTCTTCAGGGTATTGGTTAGCGCTGTTGCCTTGCAGCACTGAAGTCTTCAGTTTGGATCTAGCCAAGGACAACATTTGATTGGATTTTGCACGTTCGCACCATTTTTGCTAAGGTTTCCTCCCATACTCCAAAGACATACTGATAGGGAATTTAGACCGTGAGCCCTACTGGCAACAGTGAGTGATTACAAGATCTATAAAGCCCTGCGGAATATCTTGGTGTTATATAAATAAATCAAGTGCATAAATAAAATAAATAATAATAATAATAAATGATCATAGGTAAAGTTTCTGTGTGCATGGCAGACTTTGTCTCTCTTCTTGTCCTCTGAAAGTTGGGAGGGTTGTACAAATTTTGTTTACAATTAGAATTTTAAGAAAACCATTGATTTAGTGGAAATCTAGCGTGAGAATGTTGTGCGTGTGCTGGTTGTTCACATACCAACCACATTCCAGTGAGAGAAGTGAACTGAAAACAGTAAAGAACAATACAGAACACCTGTCCCCAATATGGCTACGCTTCCTGTTTTCCGATTTGCAATCACACGTGTTCCTACCCTCATCATTGGATTATACATGGGGTAAGCCCCAGTTTTAAACCTTCTTTTAGCAGTTTTGTAAAATGTACTTCCCTTACAAACTGTGGCCTACCTATGATTCTTTATTGATGAGTTTTGACACTTCACCTTTGACCCACCTCCTGCATAATGTGTACATAGTGTGTACATGTGCTATATATCAGAAAAAGCGGCGTGTAACGCCTGAATGCATAGTGTGTTATTTTTAAATAAAGACAGTTCTACTGGACTGGTGCTGGAGCCTCTCTTTTTATTGGATTTACCCCCTTTTTGGATCTCTGAGACGTGGGATCCCCACCATGTAAAAGAAGTGCCCAGCTGCCTCATGAGTCTGGATTCCCATGAGGAAACACATGAAATGCTCTTACAGTAGTGGTGAACTTTTCTTTTCTTTCTTCCTTTTTAATGTAGATTGTGAGCCCCATATAGGAATCACAATGTACATTTTTTTTTATCCTATTAGTATGTCTTTTGTAGAATGGGAGGATATCCACGCAAACACAGGGAGAATATAGTGTTGGCCAAAAGTATTGGCACCCCTGCAATTCTGTCAGATAATACTCAGTTTCTTCCAGAAAATGATTGCAAGCACAAACTCTTTGGTATTAATATCTTCATTTATTTTGCTTGCAATGAAAAAAAACACAAAAGAGAATTTAAAAAAAGTCAAATCATTGATCATTTTATACAAAACTCCAAAAATGTGCCGGACAAAAGTATCGGCCCCCTCAGCCTAATACTTGGTAGCACAACCTTTAGACACAATAACTGCGAACAACCACTTCCGGTAACCAGCAATGAGTTTCTTACAAGGCTCTGCTGGAATTTTAGACCATTCTTCTTTGGCAAACTGCTCCAGGTCCCTGAGATGTGAAGGGGGCCTTCTCCAAACTGCCATCAAGAGATCTCTCCCCCACAGGTGTTCTATGGGATTCAGGTCTGGACTCATTGCTGGCCACTTTACAAGTCTCCAGGGCTTTCTCTCAAACCATTTTCTGGTGCTTTTTGAAGTGTGTTTTAGGTCATTGTCCTGCTGGAAGACCCATGACCTCTGAGGGAGACCTAGCTTTCTCACACTGGGCCCTACATGATGCTGCACAATGTGTTGGTCGTCTTCAGACTTCATAATGCCATGTACACGGTCAAGCAGTCCAGTGCCAGAGGCAGCAAAGCAACCCCAAAACATCAGGGAACCTCCGCCATGTTTGACTGTAGGGACCGTGTTCTTTTCTTTGAAGGCCTCTTTTTTTCCCCTGTAAACTCTATGTTGATGCCTTTTCCTACTTTTGTCTCATCTGACCAGAGAACATTCTTCCAAAACGTTTTTGGCTTTCTCAGGTAAGTTTAGGCAAACTCCAGCCTGGCTTTTTTATGTCTCTGGGTAAGAAGTGGGGTCTTCCTGGGTATCCTACCATACAGTCCCTTTTCATTCAGACGCCGACGGATAGTACGGGGTGACACTGTTGTACCCTCGGACTGCAGGGCAGCTTGAACTTGTTTGGATGTTAGTCGAGGTTCTTTATCCACCATCCGCACAATCTTGCGTTGAAATCTCTCGTCAATTTTTCTTTTCCGTCCACATCTAGGGAGTAGAGATGAGCGAACAGTGTTCTATCGAACACATGTTCGATCGGATATCAGGGTGTTCGCCATGTTCGAATCGAATCGAACACCGCGTGGTAAAGTGCGCCAAAATTCGATTCCCCTCCCACCTTCCCTGGCGCCTTTTTTGCACCAATAACAGCGCAGGGGAGGTGGGACAGGAACTACGACACTGGGGGCATTGAAAAAAATTGGAAAAAGTCATTGGCTGCCGAAATCAGGTGACCTCCATTTTAGACGAATAGTGGATTTCAAATCCGGGTCATATGAGAATGTGAACTTTGTGACTATGAGACAGGGATAGCTGTACAGGCAGGGATAGCTAGGGATAACCTTTATTTAGGGGGGAATGTTATTAAAAATAACTTTTTGGGGCTCTATCGGGTGTGTAATTGTGATTTTTGTGAGATAAACTTTTTCCCATAGGGATGCATTGGCCAGCGCTGATTGGCCGAATTCCGTACTCTGGCCAATCAGTGCTGGCCAATGCATTCTATTAGCTTGATGAAGCAGAGTGTGCACAAGGGTTCAAGCGCACCCTCGGCTCTGATGTAGCAGAGCCGAGGCTGCACAAGGGTTCAAGCGCACCCTCGGCTCTGATGTAGGAGAGCCGAGGGTGCACTTGAACCCTTGTGCACCCTCAGCTCTGCTACATCAGAGCCGAGGGTGCGCTTGAACCCTTGTGCACACTCTGCTTCATCAAGCTAATAGAATGCATTGGCCAGCGCTGATTGGCCAATGTATTCTATTAGCCTGATGAAGTAGAGCTGAATGTGTGTGCTAAGCACACACATTCAGCTCTACTTCATCGGGCTAATAGAATGCATTGGCCAGCGCTGATTGGCCAGAGTACGGAACTCGACCAATCAGCGCTGGCTCTGCTGGAGGAGGCGGAGTCTAAGATCGCTCCACACCAGTCTCCATTCAGGTCCGACCTTAGACTCCGCCTCCTCCGGCAGAGCCAGCGCTGATTGGCCGAAGGCTGGCCAATGCATTCCTATGCGAATGCAGAGACTTAGTGCTGAGTCAGTTTTGCTCAACTACACATCTGATGCACACTCGGCACTGCTACATCAGATGTGGTAATCTGATGTAGCAGAGCCGAGGGTGCACTAGAACCCCTGTGCAAACTCAGTTCACGCTAATAGAATGCATTGGCCAGCGCTGATTGGCCAATGCATTCTATTAGCCCGATGAAGTAGTGCTGATTGGCCAGAGTACGGAATTCGGCCAATCAGCGCTGGCTCTGCTGGAGGAGGCGGAGTCTAAGATCGCTCCACACCAGTCTCCATTCAGGTCCGACCTTAGACTCCGCCTCCTCCAGCAGAGCCAGCGCTGATTGGCCGAATTCCGTACTCTGGCCAATCAGCACTGGCTAATGCATTGTATTGGCGTGATGAAGCAGTGCTGAATGTGTGTGCTTAACACACACATTCAGCTCTACTTCATCGGGCTAATAGAATGCATTGGCCAATCAGCGCTGGCCAATGCATTCTGTTAGCGTGAACTGAGTTTGCACAGGGGTTCTAGTGCACCCTCGGCTCTGCTACATCAGATTGCTACATCTGATGTAGCAGTGCCGAGTGTGCATCAGATGTGTAGTTGAGCAAAACTGACTCAGCACTGCTAAGTCTCTGCATTCGCATAGGAATGCATTGGCCAGCCTTCGGCCAATCAGCGCTGGCTCTGCCGGAGGAGGCGGAGTCTAAGGTCGGACCTGAATGGAGACTGGTGTGGAGCGATCTTAGACTCCGCCTCCTCCAGCAGAGCCAGCGCTGATTGGTCGAGTTCCGTACTCTGGCCAATCAGCACTGGCCAATGCATTTCTATGGGGAAAAGTTAGCTTGCGAAAATCGCAAACTGACAGGGATTTCCATGAAATAAAGTGACTTTTATGCCCCCAGACATGCTTCCCCTGCTGTCCCAGTGTCATTCCAGGGTGTTGGTATCATTTCCTGGGGTGTCATAGTGGACTTGGTGACCCTCCAGACACGAATTTGGGTTTCCCCCTTAACGAGTTTATGTTCCCCATAGACTATAATGGGGTTCGAAACCCATTCGAACACTCGAACAGTGAGCGGCTGTTCGAATCGAATTTCGAACCTCGAACATTTTAGTGTTCGCTCATCTCTACTAGGGAGGCTAGCCACAGTGCTATGGGCTTTAAACTTCTTGATGACACTGCACACGGTAGACACAGGAACATTCAGGTCTTTGGAGATGGACTTGTAGCCTTGAGATTGCTCATGCTTCCTCACAATTTTGCTTCTCAAGTCCTCAGACAGTTCTTTGGTCTTCTTTCTTTTCTCCATGCCCAATGTGGTACACACAAGGACACAGGACAGAGGTGGAGTCAACTTTAATCCATTTCAACTGGCTGCAAGTGTGATTTAGTTATTGCCACCACCTATTAGGTGCCTCAGGTAAGTAACAGGTGCTGTTAATTACACAAATTAGAGAAGCATCACATGATTTTTCAAACAGTGCCAATACTTTTTTCCACCCCTTTTTTATGTTTGCTGTGGAATTACTGGTAAAATATTTAATATATGGGAGTTGTAGTTTTGCAACAGCTGCAAGGCCACATTGACAGGTGACCCTGCAGCTGTACGGGGATGCATAGAGCGTTTTTTTTTGCGGGGCCAGCTGTACTTTTTAGTTATACCATTTTGGGGGATATCTATTGCTTAGATCACCTTGTATTGAAAAAAAAAACAGGAGGTGATTTAGAACTTTTATTTAGTTCATATTTTTAAAGCTTTTTTTTTTTTTTTGACTATTTTATTCCCCCCCGGGGGCTTGAACCTGCGGTCACTTGATCGCAAGTCCCATAGACGGCAATACAACTGTATTGCCGTCTATGGGACATTCTGTATATTAGTATTACGGCGGCTGGTCATAGAGACCAGCCGCAATACTAATACAGCAGTGACAGGCCTGGGAGCCTTATTAGGCTCCCGGCTGTCACCCGGACAGGTCGGCTCCTGCGATATCGCCGCGCAGGAGCCGGCCTGCAACTTTACAGGTACGGGGCCGGTGGGGACCGGCCCCGGGGGAGAAGGGGCCACGGATACTGACCCGGCATCCGCTGTACTAGAGAGGCGGATGCCGGGGAGGGATAGACGCCGGGGCCTGAGACATCGCTACGATCCTCTGCCCTTCATGAAGCCAGCAGCGGGGGGACGGAGAAGCCCCTGACGCTGCTGGCTTCATGAAGGGCAGAGGAGCGCAGCGATGTCTCAGGCCCGGCACCTGTAATGGCGTCTGTCACTTGCCGGCTTCCGCCTCTCTATTACAGCGGATGCCAGGCGCCACCTTCAGACTATAAGACGCACCCTTCTTTTCCCCAAAAATTTTGGGGAAAAAAAGTGCGTCTTATAGTCCGAAAAATACGGTAGTCAGTCACCAATAGTGCAAGTTCCACCACTTAAAAAGATGAGAGGCGTCTGTAATTTACATCATAGGTAGACCTCAACTATGAGAGACAAAATGAGAAAACAAATCCAGAAAATCACATTGTCTGATTTTGTAAGAATTTTTTTTCAAATTATGGTGGAAAATAAGTATTTGGTCACCTACAAACAATCAAGATTTCTGGCTCTCACAGACCTGTAACTTCTTCTTTAAGAGTCTCCTCTTTCCTCCACTCATTACCTGTAGTAATGGCACCTGTTTAAACTTGTTATCAGTATAAAAAGACACCTGTGCACACCCTCAAACAGTCAGACTCCAAACTCCACTATGTTGAAGACCAAAGAGCTGTCAAAGGACACCAGAAACAAAATTGTAGCCCTGCACCAGGCTGGGAAGACTGAATCTGCAATAGGCAACCAGCTTGGATTGAAGAAATCAACTGTGGGAGCAATAATTAGAAAATGGAAGACATACAAGACCACTGATAATCTCCCTCGATCTGGGGCTCCACGCAAAATCTCACCCCATGGGGTCAAAATGATCACAAGAACGGTGAGCAAAAATCCCAGAACCACGCGAGGGAACCTAGTGAATGAACTGCAGAGAGCTGGGACCAATGTTACCAAGCCTACCATCAGTAACACACTACACCGCCAGGGACTCAGATCCTGCAGTGCCAGACGTGTCCCACTGCTTAAGCCAGTACATGTCCGGGCCCGTCTGAAGTTTGCTAGAGAGCATTTGGATGATCCAGAAGAGTATTGGGAGAATGTCCTATGGTCTGATGAAACCAAACTGGAACTGTTTGGTAGAAACACAACTTTTTGTGTTTGGAGGAAAAAGAATACTGAGTTGCATCCATCAAACACCATACCTACTGTAAAGCATGGGGGTGGAAACATCATGCTTTGGGGCTGTTTCTCTGCAAAGGGGCCAGGACGACTGATCCGGGTACATGAAAGAATGAATGGGGCCATGTATTGTGAGATTTTGAGTGCAAACCTCCTTCCATCAGCAAGGGCATTGAAGATGAAACGTGGCTGGGTCTTTCAACATGACAATGATCCAAAGCACACCGCCAGGGCAACGAAGGAGTGGCTTTGTAAGAAGCATTTCAAGGTCCTGGAGTGGCCTAGCCAGTCTCCAGATCTCAACCCTATAGAAAACCTTTGGAGGGAGTTGAAAGTCCGTGTTGCCAAGCGACAGCCCCAAAACATCACTGCTCTAGAGGAGATCTGCATGGAGGAATGGGCCAACATACCAACAACAGTGTGTGCCAACCTTGTGAAGACTTACAGAAAACGTTTGACCTCTGTCATTGCCAACAAAGGATATATAACAAAGTATTGAGATGAAATTTTGTTACTGACCAAATACTTATTTTCCCCCACTATTGGTGACTGACTAAATACTTTTTTGCCCCACTGTATATCCAATTTGGCTTTTTGACAATTCTTTTTGTGGTTTTCCATTGAAGACAAATTAAATGAAGATAATAATACCAAAGAATTAGTGATTGCAATCATTTTCTGGAAGAAAATGAGTATTATCTGACAGAGTTGCAGGGGTGGCAATACTTTTGGCCAACACTGTATGACAGTACTGTAATGGACAAGAGGAAATTCTAATACTGACAAGTTTTTTTTTAACAACTATATAGAGAGTATAACTCTGTATACAGTATTAAAAATATCATAGGAACATGGTAATCTGACTTTCTCCAACTCAAGACAGCATCACAAGGCGCTATCATGAATTTGAGGAAATCCACTTACCGGTGATATACACATGGCCATGATTGGATAGGAGCACTGATGTTTTTGTGCTCCTACTTACCACCCTCGACTGTGCAGGTCTTCTAGCCGGTTCCATTAGCGATGTCCAGTGGTGTCTTCAATAACTGCGTCCTCTTCCTTGAAGATGCTCCAGTTCAGTCCAGTCCAGTCTTCGCTGATTTTTGAGAAAGGGTCCTGTCATCGGTCTGTCCCCTGTTCTTCTGCCATGTCTTCGGCGCTGGAGGGCATTGAGGTGTACAGTGTGGGTTGGTACGTATGCTCACTGGTAAGCATAATATTTAGGATGATGCCAAATGAATACCAGTGTGCTCCGGCGCAATATTCCTTGTCTGCAAGCATCTCAGGAGCAATGAAGCCTTCGGTACCAGCATATTCGGTGGCTGTGCGGTCTTCAAACATGTTCTCAAGTGCGAGACCAAAATCACTGATCTTCACATGGCCCGACTCAGCCACCAGGATGTTCTCGGGCTTGAGGTCTCTGTGGATGACTCCTTTGTGATATAGAAACTGGATGCCACATACAAGCTCGGCAGCGTAGAATCTTGCACTGGGGATGTCAAGCCGCCCCTTCAGCTGCAGGAGTTGATTGAAGTCTCCGCAGCTCATATATTCCAGCCCTAGTAGAACCAGCATCTGTGACATAGAAGAGACAGGGCAGAGAGAAGACACATTTACCACACATCATATCATCTACAACTCTATTATACAGGAAAGATCTGCATGTTTTTCATCTTAATGGCTAATTCCCTGGCAATGAAAGTGGAGAACACTCTAAGTGAAAGTGGACAAATTGTCAAAGTGTCAATATTTTGTGTGGCCACCATTATTTTCCAATGCTTCCTTAACTATCTTAGGCATGGAATTCACTAGAGCGTTATAGGTTGCAACTGGAATCTTCCCTTTCCATTAACAATATATATAGTGGTCGGGGAACCAGGCTTTCCCTGATCACTATCATGGTGCTGCGGGGTCCAGGCCATCTCCAGTGGGCCCCATATCACACTGCCCATTACCAGACCTCCTCTGCTTATTAAAAAAAGAAGTGAAGTTTCAGTAGGTCCAACCCTGCATTTAATCCATTTCGCCTTTTTCTGAGAATCCACACATTCATGTCTAGCAAGTCAATTTTTTTTTAGCCGAACGTGGATGTGCAGAGATGTGCCACATTACAACAAAGGTGTATTTGTAACCACGATAGTAAATCTGGGTCATAGTTGTTAATTGGGAGCCAGTTCTCTTCTAGGGTCCAGGATTAGAGGAACTTTCTGGTTTATGCTTGAAGGATCATACATACAGTCATGGCCAAAAGTTTTGAGAATGACACAAATCTTCTATTTTCACATGATCTGCTGCCCTCTGGTTTTTGTGTGTTTGACAGATGTTTTTATCACATACAGAAATAGAATTGCAATCATATTATGAGTAACAAAAGCTTATATTGACAGTTAGAATGAGTTAATGCAGCAAGTCAATATTTGCAGTGTTGACCCTTCTTCTTCAGGACCTCTGCAATTCTCCCTGGCATGCTCTCAATCAACTTCTGGACCAAATCCTGACTGATAGCAGTCCATTCTTGCACAATCAATGCTTGCATTTTGTCAGGATTTGTAGGTTTTTGTTTGTCCAACCGTCTCTTGATGATTGACCACAAGTTCTCAATGGGATTAAGATCTGGGGAGTTTCCAGGCCATGGACCCAAAATCTCTATGTTTTGTTCCCTGAGCCATTTAGTTATCACCTTTGCTTTATGGCAAGGTGCTCCATCATGCTGGAAAAGGCATTGTTGATTGCCAAACTGCTCTTGGACGGTTGGGAGAAGTTGATCTTGGAGGACATTCTGGTACCATTCTTTATTCATGGCTGTGTTTTTAGGCAAGACTGTGAGAGAGCTGATTCCCTTGGCTGAGAAGAACCCCACACATGAATGGTTTCAGGATGCTTTACAGTTGGCATGAGACAAGACTGGTGGTAGCGCTCACCTCGTCTTTGCCGAATAAGCTGTTTTCCAGATGTCCCAAACAATCGAAAAGGGGATTCATCAGAGAAAATGACTTTACCCCAGTCCTCAGCAGTCCACTCCCTGTACCTTTTGCAGAATATCAGTCTGTCCCTAATGTTTTTTCTGGAGAGAAGTGGCTTCTTTGCTGCCCTCCTTGAGACCAGGCCTTGCTCCAAGAGTCTCCGCCTCACAGTGCATGCAGATGCACTCACACCTGCCTGCTGCCATTCCTGAGCAAGCTCTGCACTGCTGGTAGCCTGATCCCGCAGCTGAAACACTTTTAAGAGATGGTCCTGGCGCTTGCTGGTCTTTCTTGGGTGCCCTGGAGCCTTTTTGCCAACAATGGAACCTCTCTCCTTGAAGTTCTTGATGATGCGATAGATTGTTGACTTAGGTGCAATCTTTCTAGCTGCGATACTCTTCCCTGTTAGGCCATTTTTGTGCAGTGCAATGATGACTGCACGTGTTTCTTTAGAGATAACCATGGTTAACAGAAGATAAACAATGATGCCAAGCACCAGCCTCCTTTTAAAGTGTCCAGTGGTGTCATTGTTACTTAATCATGACAGATTGATCTCCAGCCCTGTCCTCATCAACAACCACACCTGTGTTAATGGAGCAATCACTGAAACGATGTTAGCTGGTCCTTTTAAGGCAGGGCTGCAATGATGTTGAAATGTGTTTTGGGGGATAAAGTTCATTTTCTAGGCAAATATTGACTTTGCAAGTAATTGCTGTTAAGCTGATCACTCCTTATAACATTCTGAAGTATGTGTAAATTGCCATTAGAACAACTGAAGCAGTAGACTTTGTAAAAATTA
Organism: Leptodactylus fuscus; assembly: GCF_031893055.1. Taxonomy (NCBI): domain Eukaryota; kingdom Metazoa; phylum Chordata; class Amphibia; order Anura; family Leptodactylidae; genus Leptodactylus; species Leptodactylus fuscus. The sequence goes on along the minus strand of NC_134275.1, from coordinate 23,722,863 downwards.
ATATTTGTATCATTCTCAAAACTTTTGGCCATGACTGTACATCCCCTTTTCCAATGGCTAGCCCTGCTTGAATGATGTCATTATGTCATATTTGTAGTCCTTTTTTCCAAAACCTAGATCAGGTAGACAGAAGTAGAGAAAACAGGGGATAGGGGGGAGGACACTCATACCTTGGTCCCACAGATGTCGCTGCCTAAATCATGGGGTCCAACATCCTAGTGAAGTCTAATTGGTTAATATTGCCTCTCCAAGTACCATGTGGTGTACTGGAAGAGTATACTACAAAACAAACTGATATACAGTATAGGACTGCGATTAAATTGCAGCATAACGCTACATAATTTTATCAAATAAATGTAAAATATAATAATGTAATATATCCATGTTATTGTCAAATATATTGTATTTATTTATTCCTACAGTAACATGGCATTGCTGCCATCTAGTGGATACAGTCATGAAATGTATATATTGCACCAATATACAGTTCATCTGATTTACAGCTGGTTCCAAGGTATATACATGTACAGTATACTTTTATATTCTGCATGTGTATTATATAGCTCCTGTATGTATGTCCCTATATATTACTCCACTACATCTCCCTACAGACAAACAATCATGCAAAGTTATAACAAATCTATATCATGGACACATAGAGCCAGATGCTGAAAGTAAAGGGTCCCATCTACATGCAGTGTGTCTGAGCCCCCGATCAGACAACCAGTCTATCAGATGACAGACTCCCTGTAAACGTGTATTCACAATTGGTCTGTCAGCAGAGCTCAGTATATGTTCGCTGGAAATCCTTGAGGTGGAGGATATAGGTCATGGCACTACCTTAGGTGACCAGAGGACTTTGTGTCAAGCATGAAGGTTCATTGTACCCAATGGATTCAGGTTAATCCCTCTACTCTAAGGGAATTCACTTCTAGAATGAATACAATATGCTTGGAGTGAGGGTCTATGCCCTGCTAAGTTTGAGGCCATAGGAGGATGCTGGTCGGTCACTGCTGGCTACCACATCAGATCCTTTTGGACCTCCATATGTTCCTTCTATACCTCATGCCTGCCAGTGGGTGATCAATGTTGTTTTATTCCTATATCTCTGCATCAGTCTATTGAATTCTGCTTCTCTGCTGTTTTTATCCCATGCTATCTTTTCTATACTGTCTATTCTTCTTCCTTTCCAGGGGCAGAGCTTTAGGGGGGTGCAGTGGTAGCAGTCACTACAGAGCCCTGGACCCTGAAGGAGCTCCAAAGATCTTATCAACTTTGTTACAATGTAACAAGTTACACTTTAGGCAAATGTTACACGTCACTTATTTATTAGATACATGTTGATCACAATGCTGACACATTAGATACAAGCCAATCACATCCTTCACATATTTTATATATGCTACACGTCTCTCACCCATTAGTATACGTCACCCATAACATGCATGTTATACACATCTCACTCACTCTTTTGCTGCAGACACATCATTAACACATTACACATGTCACTCATACATTACATACTTGCTGTACAGATATCCCCCACACATAATGTACCAATAGCAGCCAGGCATGTCAACTGCATTGCAATAGTACTTACATGTTTTCTAATGTAAGGCACAGCATGTGGGTACAAATAGGCCCCCAAGTACTATAAGGAAATCAGGCTTATGCTAGATTTACACTAGCGTTCGTGTCTCCATCATTCAGGTCCACATGGGGAGAGCCTGTGCACGTAAAAAGCAGTTACCTGCTGACACTCGCGGTGCTCATGGATTTGCAGGACTTTTCTCTTCACCAATTTTAGACAGAATCTGAGGTGGGTTCTCCTACGAAAACTTCAACAGATATGCACCAAGCCTTAGTATTGTCACTGATCAATGTAAGCAGTAACCCATTTCTTACATCACAATTCACTACATTCACACGACACAGCCCTGCACTCAGCGGTGAAAGCGTCATTTTTCAAGGGCAAATGTACTTCCAAAGTTAATCCGTTTTCATGGATCCCTCATAGAAAGGTGAAATAGCACGTTCTTTTTTGAGTGAGCCCTGAGATGGACCTCTTATCTCTCCGGGCTCATGTTCAAGGTATGTACATCTCTGAGAGCAAGGGTAGCCCTTGAAACAAAGAAATAAAGCTAACTAGTGAGTATGGCTATTTCACATACGTTCAGCATTATGGATATGGTTTTATTATACTACTAGCTTTTACCCGCGACTTCGTCTGCGGTGATTTGAGAATTGGGCGGACACAGACGTGTGAAACTGTAAAAGTGCTTTAAAAAGTTTGGTGGGCTAGCAAATGTGATGTGATGTGTTATATTGTGTATGTAGTGATACAGACAATGTGATGTGGTGTATTGTGTATGTAGTGATACAGACAATGTGATGTGGTGCATTGTGTATGTAGTGATACAGACAATGTGATGTGTTGTATTGTGTATGTAGTGATACAGACAATGTGATGTGTTGTATTGTGTATGTAGTGATACAGACAATGTGATGTGTTGTATTGTGTATGTAGTGATACAGACAATGTGATGTGTTGTATTGTGTATGTAGTAATACAGACAATGTGATGTGTTGTATTGTGTATGTAGTGATACAGACAATGTGATGTGTTGTATTGTGTATGTAGTGATACAGACAATGTGATGTGTTGTATTGTGTATGTAGTGATACAGACAATGTGATGTGGTGTATTGTGTATGTAGTGATACAGACAATGTGATGTGTTATATTGTGTATGTAGTGATACAGACAATGTGATGTTTTGTATTGTGTATGTAGTGATACAGACAATGTGATGTGTTGTATTGTGTATGTAGTGATACAGACAATGTGATCTGTTATATATAGTGGAAAGCTATATGTAAATGTGAGTGAGTAGAGTGAGTGAGTAGAGTGAGGGCTACTCCTGAGGAGACAGTAAGGAGTGTGCAGGCAGGTTGAGGCAGGAAATGCCAAGCAGTGTGTGTGAGTCTATAGCTGGGGCTAGGAGTCCTGCTTTTGTGAGTCTCCTGCTAAGAAGCCATGTTGTTTAGTGGCACCAAAAGTAGCCTGTGACTCAATCCTAAGGGAAAACTATGTTTGTGGAAAATTGCACGCAAATCCATCCAGGCGTTTTAGCGTGATTGAGGAACAAACTCACAAACATCCAAACATAGTAGGACTAACTGTAGCAGGCCTCATGAGCTCATTTTGTCTATTTATCTGTACTGCCATCTAGTGATGAGAAATAAAACTGCAATCAAAGTGCAAAAAGAGTCTTTGAAATTTACTTTAATCTACTATTTAATATAATAATAATAATAATAATATATTACTTTGCATCATCCTGTCATACATTTTTTTCTAAATACTTCTGTTCTGCGTGTTCTATGCCTCTATATCTGAGCATTAAGTAAATCCAGGCAATTCCTCCTTAAAGGGATTCAATCATTAAAATGCAATTTTTTCTCCCTAACACGTAGAAATAGCCATAAGAAAGGCTATTCTTCTCCTAACTTTAGATGTCTTCTCCGCGCCGCCGTTTGGTAGAAATCCCAGTTTTCTTCTGTATGCAAATTATTTCTCTCGCAGCATTGGGGGCGTCCCCAATGCTGCAAGAAAAATCTCCAGCGACGCCTCTGTCTTCACCTGGAACGGCCTCTCCCTGCGTCTTCTTCCGGCGTTGGCTTCAAACTTCTAGGCAAGCGCAGTCGGAACTGCCATTGGGTCTCGGGAAGAGCCAAATGCGCATGCCTGCAGCGATTTTCCTGTGGCCGCTTACACAGTAAACTGGTGAAAAACCGGAATGTTTCAACCCACCCTGTCTCAGCCAATGAGGAGTTGCGGACATGTAAGGTGACAAGCAGTCTACTTATTGGCCGGCTATGCCAACTGAGTAAGCTCGGGCCTGTGTGTTGTATATAGCAGCACAATTAAGCTAGTGGCTCCACATGAAATATATTGGTCCATAGTATGATATGCTCCCCAGGGCCCAAAAACAGTATAATGTTCCATAGTGACCCCACACAATATAATATGCTCCTCAAAGGCCCTCCCCAGTATAAAGCTCCACAGTGGCCCCACACAATATAATATATTCCCCAGAGCCCCCCCAGGATAATATGCTTCCCACAGTAATATCCTCCACAGTAGCCTCACACAATATAAAATGCTCCACAGGGGGCCCCCTACAATAATTCTTCACAGTGGCCCCACACTAAATAATATGCTCTCCAGAGGGTTCCTCGCCCAGTATAATATATTCCCCAGAACTTCGAGCCACTTCAGGCGAACCTCTCAAAATTCACTTTGAAGAATATTTGTGAGGTTTTCCCATTCGTTTTAGGGCTATTATTCTCTTCAGACCCCAGAGTATAGTAATCAGAGGTCCAAGGGAGGGGAGGAAAAATAGCAAATGGTTATACTCACCTTGCCTTACCTCTCCTGGGCATCCTCACATTACTCTGCTGTCTCCGCCGACGTCTTCTTCAAATATTTGGCTCTCAGCGGTCACGTGGGGTAAGCTGACAGTATGACGTCAACGCACCCCACGTAACGCATGACGTCAGCTACAGGCCAAAGGATGAAGTCAAATCGCCAGTTGTCCAGGGGAGGTGAGTAAAAATGTTTGTTATTTTTATAGACCTCCCCTTGGCATACTTCTAATTGGAAAGGGCCCTGCTGCACATGACGCCAGGCCCCTTTCTGTTATTGATGTGGCCATGCCCCAGGAAGATCCGGATTGGGCCCCACATCTAGGGGGGGCCCTTTGGGGATGGGTACCTTTGGGCCGTATGGTTTGGAGGGCTGTAATGTTTTTATCTTTTGGGTTAATCAAATAAGTTTTACGGGTTTTTTTTTTTGGTGACACATCGGGCTTTTTCTTTTTTGCATGTTTTTCCTTCATTTTAAATAACCAAGAAAATGTAAAAATAAAAGGAAGGGAAATGTGTTTGTTTTTCACATTTTTAATATTTTCTTTAAACAGAACAAAATGGTACTAATTTTTTTAAACTAGTTCTCCCTTTATTAAAATAATTGTAGGGGTTGACGTTCCCCTGGAGCCCTAGTGACAGGCGGCAGAGGCCGTGGCGTCAGGGTGCGGAGCAGGTGTGGTTGCATAGGAGACGGCAGTACAACATGGCGCCCTGACTGCATCCTTCTGCTCTCCCGCAGAGTCAGTGCCGTGCCTCTTGTGTGTAAGAGAAGAGGGGGAGCGATGCCAGTGCCGGCCCTAGGAGGTTTTTTTTATGTGTGAGAGGATCCTCCGTGTGATCACAGCACCATAAATAAATACAAAACAATTCACAAAATAGGAGAAGGGACTTTTTCAGAAGTCGTCAAGACACAAAGTTTAAAAGATGGGCAGTACTACGTCTGCAAGAAGATGAAGCAGCTGTATAAGAGCATCGAGCTGGTCAACAATGTGAGAGAGATTTAGGCACTGCGAAGACTCAGCCTGCACCCCAATATCTTCATGCTGCATGAAGTGCTTTACGACAGGAAATCGGGATGCCTCGCCCTGATCTGCGAACTGATGGATATGAATATCTATGAGTTAACCAAAAACTAAGATCAGGAATTACATGTATCAGCTATGTAAATCTTTCGAACACATACACAGAAATGGCATTTTTCACCGTGATGTAAAACCAGAGAATCTAAAAGTTTGGAGTTTGGATGTTTGTTCCTCAATCACACCCGAACGGCTTATTGGATTTCCTAGAAATTTCACACACACCTACATATTGGTCAGGAAGGGGTAATAGACTACTTTAAAAGTGTGTCACTCACCCCAAAACAACACCGTGAGCCTCCAAAGTTGTCTCCAGCTCCGCTGACAGCTCCCGAGCATCTAGTCAGCGCAGAGAGTTACAGACATCTGCTATTGGTGCATGGCGGTGTGTGGGCGGGTTAGGGAGCCAGCACAATGGCCCCATAGGTTTGCACAGCATTGAAGGAGGTGTTGGGGGGGGGGGATTAGGACCAGAGGGCAGAAGGTAAGTGGGGGGGCCCAATTAAACATGCGAACAGGGGTGGGGGGACAAGGTAACCGGGGGTCACAGGTGGGTAAGGGGGAGAAGGGGGCTGGGGACGCGGATGGGGGGTAAGTGGAGGTCCGGGGGCATGGGTGGGGGAAAAGGAGATGGCCCAAAGTGCAGCAGCATGGCCGTGGGGTCCCGGCCCACCATGCTGTGGGAGGGGCCCACGCTGGCCGCAAGTAGAAGGGCGTTGGGGCCCATGGGCCGCGCTGCAGGTGGTTTGCACAAGCATCAGGGGGCCACTGACGAAGTCGCGGGTTATAGCTAGTACCATGTTTCCCCGATAGTAAGACACCCCCGATAGTAAGACATAGTGGGACTTTTGGGGGGTGGGTGGGGGGGGTGAGACGTACCCCGAAAGTAAGACATAGTAAACCAGGGGTCGGCATATCTGGCTGGCACGGCAGCAGCTGCAGCAGAGGAGCGTCCCTTTGGTGCTTTCAGGACGCTCCTCTTTCTCTGGCTTCTCTCTGCCCACCAATGAGAGGAGAGAAGTGAGCTCAGGGGGCGGAGCTTATCCCTATAGAGATCCAGATCCCGCCTGCAGTGAGGGCTCCTGCCGTCTCCATACTGCACACAAGAGACGGAGCAGAGCAGAGGGAAGGAGAAGCTCCCAGCAAAGTGAAAAAAGAAAACACCAGGTACAGGCTGTACTCTGCCTATTTATTTAGTTTCAGTAACTCCATGTGCCTGACATTAATAGCAGTTAACCCCATCATGTCCTCCCTCACATTAACCCCTGTCAACATTTTTTTTCCAATATAAGACATACCCCGAAAGTAAGACATAGTGGGACTTTTGGGGGTAAAAAGAATGTAGGACACTGTCTTACTTTCGGGGAAACACGGTATATTAATAAAGCAAGATGTCCTCAAGCTTGCAGACTTTGGCTTGTGTCGTAGTGTTTTCTCCAAGCAGCCATACACTGAGTATATCTCTACCCGCTGGTACAGAGCCCCAGAATACCTCCTGACTGACGGCTACTACACCTACATAATGGACCTGTGGAGTGCTGGCTGTGTTTTCTATGACATCTGCAGCCTTCATCCTCTCTTCCCGAGCTTGAATGAATTAGACCAGATATCTAAAATCCACAATATCCTGGGCACTCCGGCCTCGGCTGTGTTGCGGAAATTCAAACAATCAAGAGCTATGAATTTTGATTTCCCACCCAAGAAAGGGAGTGGCATCAGACAGCAGTTACCTGGCATCAGGGGCGTAACTACCGTGGTAGCAGCAGTAGCAGCTGCCACAGGGCCCGGGCCATTAGGGGGCCCGGTGACAGCCGCTACCGCTGCGTTTTTTGTTTTTTTTTAAGTCCGTTACGGGCCCTATTCACTTGCCGATCCTGGCTGGGCCGGGATCGGCAAGTGACACCGCGGGGCCCACAGAGGCTATCATTATACTCGGGGGTCTTTGCAGACCCCCGAGTATAATGATCGGCGGACCGGAGAGGTAAGGTAACATAAAAAACAGTGTTACTTACCTCTCCACGATCCTGCCAGGCCTCCGTCATTCGTGTCTGACGTCTCTGACGTCACATGACCCAGGCCAGCTTCCCGGGTCATGTGACGTCTGACGTCATTAAAGCTGGACAAGAGTGGCGGCCGACAGGAACAGGTAAGCAACTGTCTCTGTTCTTTTAATGGTTTTAATCCCTCGGGTCTCCGATTGTTATACTCTGGGGTCTTTTCAGACCCCAGAGTATAATAAATGTTTATAGGTGTCCACAGTGGGACATATGGGGACACTATTGGGGATAATACTGTGTGCATTGGACACTATAGGGGTTAATAATACTGTGTGCATTGGACACTATAGGGGTTAATACTGTGTGTGCAGGGGACACTATAGGGGTTAATACTGTGTGCATTGGACACTATAGGGGTTAATAATACTGTGTGCATTGGACACTATAGGGGTTAATACTGTGTGTGCAGGGGACACTATAGGGGTTAATACTGTGTGCAGGGGACACTATTGGGGTTAATACTGTGTGTGCAGGGGACACTATAGGGGTTAATACTGTGTGCAGGGGACACTATTGGGGTTAATACTGTGTGTGTGTGCATTGGACACTATAGGGGTTAATACTGTGTGTGCAGGGGACACTATTGGGGATAATACTGTGTGCAGGGGCCACTAATGGACATAATACTGTGTGCAGGGCTTACTAAGGGACATAATAGAGTGCGGAGGAGGGGGTCAGTCGAGGTCTTCGGCATCGGTTTGGGGAGGGGGGCCCCATGTCAAAAGTTCGCCACGGGGCCCCGCCATTCCTAGTTACGCCACTGCCTGGCATGTTACCTGAATGTATTTCTCTCATGACCACAATGCTGGAATATGATCCTGATGACAGACTCAGTGCCAGTAAAGCCCTCCAGCATCCTTACTTTGAGGAGCCCAGGACATTAGAGAAGCATTCCCCACCTCGTAAGATAGGACTAACAGAGAAGTCAAACACTGCAGCCTCAGTGAATTATTTGATGTGGATCGCACGACAGAGGTGAAGGCCATAAAACCACTACCAGAGCTTTCTTTCCAGCACCATGGGCCTACCTTCCCAATGGAGCTGACAAAGTTCAATGTGTCGGGGGTATCAAAGACTGTACCCTTCTCCACACTCAAGTTTCAATCAGTTTTTCCTACTCCTGGAAATAGTGGAAAACTTCCCATAATTCCAAGCGTGAAGTATATAGATACCACCATCATCCATCCATCCATCCTTAATTTGTTAATTCACTAATGTATCTAATTTCTCAGTATACCTGCATGAAGGGAACAATGTATTTATCAATAGCTTTTTATTGATTTTTGTAGAAATTTCATAAAGCAGCAATAATGTATCTGTTGTGAGAGGATGTCTGTAGGATGTTTTGTATTCATAATAACTAATAATTATTGTAAAAGAAAAAATATATATCCTTGTACCGTGTTAGCCAGTGGATATGAAATGAAAGAAATTTTCTGAGAGAAGTCCTCAGTAGTTGATGCCTTTTTTAATGGCTAACTCAAAAAGTTTTTTGATGACATATCGAGCTTTCGGGACTACTATAAAGGTCCCTTCATCAGGATGGTATCCTGATGAATAATTATTATAATGTAGGATGTTTTGTATTCATAATAATATTATTATCCTTCCATCCTCTTCAGCACTGAGCTAAGGCCTGGTTCACATCTGCGTTCGGGGACTACCCGAACAGAATACTGAACACATTTAAAAGCGGTGAGCACTAAAAGCACACGGACCCCATAGACTATAATGGGGTCCGTGCGTTTTCAGCACAGTCTCTGCACAAGTCATGTGGAAAGGAAAGTAGTTGATGAAGTAGTTTTCTCTCCGCATAACTTGTGCGAACACTGCGCAGAAAACACACGGCCCCGTTATAGTCTATGGGGTCCGTGTTCTTTCATAAGCTCACTGCTTGTCAATGCGTTCAGTATTCCATTCGGGGGTCCCCAAGTGGACTCCCTGAACAGAATACCGAACACAGATGTAAACCGGGCCTAATATAGCACTGCATTCCAGGTAATTCTAACGCTAGGTTCACACTAGGGCCCGGACTCCGTTCTCAGCTTTCCGTCTTCTGCATGCGGAAGACGGAAAGCTGTCAGACCGGGTCCGGCCGTGAGCGGCGGTGAACGTTTTATGCTCTCCGCCGCGAAACCGTTTTTTTTTAAAACCGGACACAGAGTACTGCATGTCCGACTCTGTGTCCGATTAAAAAAAAAACGGTTTTGCGGAGGAGAGCATAAAATGCTCACCACCGCTCACGGCCGGACATCTTTCAAACCCATTCAAATGAATGGGTATGAAAGAGTCCTGCAGGTTTCCATCTCCTGCCTCTGTTTTGTGCAGGAAACGGAAACCTGCATGAACGGAGATCGGGCGCAGATGTGAACGAGCCCTGAATTGTGAAGTGTAAGAATGCTTAATTTTACTAATGTGTTAACCCGAGGGTCAGCACCTGGTGTTAACTATCTGTGAACCAGATAGATGTACACTACGTTATAGAATATATATATATATATATATATATATATATATATATATATATATATACACACTCACCGGCCACTTTATTAGGTACACCTGTCCAACTGCTCGTTAACACTTAATTTCTAATCAGCCAATCACATGGCGGCAACTCAGTGCATTTAGGCATGTAGACATGGTCAAGACAATCTCCTGCAGTTCAAACCGAGCATCAGTATGGGGAAGAAAGGTGATTTGAGTGCCTTTGAACGTGGCATGGTTGTTGGTGCCAGAAGGGCTGGTCTTAGTATTTCCGAAACTGTTGATCTACTGGGATTTTCACGCACAACCATCTCTAGGGTTTACAGAGAATGGTCCGAAAAAGAAAAAACATCCAGTGAGCGGCAGTTCTGTGGGCGGAAATGCGTTGTTGATGCCAGAGGTCAGAGGAGAATGGCCAGACTGGTTCGAGCTGATAGAAAGGCAACAGTGACTCAAATAGCCACCCGTTACAACCAAGGTAGCCAGAAGAGCATCTCTGAACGCACAGTACGTCGAACTTTGAGGCAGATGGGCTACAGCAGCAGAAGACCACACCGGGTGCCACTCCTTTCAGCTAAGAACAGGAAACTGAGGCTACAATTTGCACAAGCTCATCGAAATTGGACAATTGAAGATTGGAAAAACGTTGCTTGGTCTGATGAGTCTCGATTTCTGCTGCGACATTCGGATGGTAGGGTCAGAATTTGGCGTCAACAACATGAAAGCATGGATCCATCCTGCCTTGTATCAACGGTTCAGGCTGGTGGTGGTGGTGTCATGGTGTGGGGAATATTTTCTTGGCACTCTTTGGGCCCCTTGGTACCAATTGAGCATCGTTGCAACGCCAAAGCCTACCTGAGTATTGTTGCTGACCATGTCCATCCCTTTATGACCACAATGTACCCAACATCTGATGGCTACTTTCAGCAGGATAATGCGCCATGTCATAAAGCTGGAATCATCTCAGACTGGTTTCTTGAACATGACAATGAGTTCACTGTACTCCAATGGCCTCCACAGTCACCAGATCTCAATCCAATAGAGCATCTTTGGGATGTGGTGGAACGGGAGATTCGCATCATGGATGTGCAGCCGACAAATCTGCGGCAACTGTGTGATGCCATCATGTCAATATGGACCAAAATCTCTGAGGAATGCTTCCAGCACCTTGTTGTATCTATGCCACGAAGAATTGAGGCAGTTCTGAAGGCAAAAGGGGGTCCAACCCGTTACTAGCATGGTGTACCTAATAAAGTGGCCGGTGAGTGTATATATATATATATATATATATATATATATATCTCAAATAAGCTTTATTGGCACGTCCGAATAGATATTTGGCATTGCCAAAGCTAGTAAAGTGTGTGGGGGGGGGGAGTTGGACTCGGGTGGGTGAGTGGTGGGTATGGGTGGTTTGGGGTATAACAGTCCGTGGAGTCTCATCTTCCTCTTCGTTGGTGACCGTTATATGGGGAGGTGGGGTGGGGTGGGGCGGTTGGTTTGGGGTATAACAGTCCGTGGAATCTCATCTTCCTCTAAGTTGGTGACTGCTATATGGGGAGGTGGGGGTGTGGTGGGGCGGGTGTATTGGGATAAATAATAGTCCGTGGAGTCTCATCTTCCTCTTATTTGGTGACAGCTGGACACGTATTGGGCAGCGATCTCCACAGTGGCCTCTTCTTCTCCCAGTAGGATGTAGAGTTTCCTCTTCTCGTCTGCAGATATGAAATCTGGGCTGTGGGCAGAGAGTCTTTGGTAGTAGACGGCCCTCACAGCTGAGTATTTGGTGCAGTGTAGCAGGAAGTGGGTCTCGTCTTCTAGGGCCCCCTGGTCACAGTGCTGGCAGTGTCTGTTCTCCCGTGGCTTGTACGTCTGCCTGTATCGCCCCGTCTCTATCTCTAGGTTGTGGGCGCTCAGTCTGTGTTAAATATTATATATTTACAATATTCTCTAGCAGACATGGGGTTAACACTCTACTGACATCATAGTCTTATATTCTTGGAACATGGGTGCGGTTAGTGTACACTATTTTAGAAATCTCCTTACATAGCTACAAGATGGAAGGTAACACCCACTCTCATGAATATAAATGAGTAAGAAATACACATGTCTGGGTCTGTCTTTGGGAAGACCAGGGGAAGACCAGGAGGTCTGTCTTTGGGAACACCAGGGTGGGTGGTCCAGGCAGATGGACATCCATGGACGTCGTAACCAGCCCAAGTCCACCAACCAGATGACAAGCATGAACCAAGCTGTAACTACAAGATATCCAGATGATTTAACTTCTCTGAAGATGTAAGCTATTGACAATTGACTGATATTTGTGTTATTTGGACATTTTCCCTGTTCCTGTGTTTTCCTTCAAGATATTAATAAACCTCTACACTGATTTATAACAAGCTGACTTCTTCCTATCGTGGACAAGGCCAGGTCCAGATATTTAACAGTGGACACAAGTCTCACCGGCAAATACAAGATATTTAACAGTGGCGAGCCAGCACGGTCGGTTTTTTTCCTGTTTTTCTCGTTCCGTTCACTTGCAATTAAGGGGGAAGAGAGGTGTATTTTGCAAGTTGTATGAATTGCAAGATTCAGGAAGACTTCGAAAAGAACTTATATTGGTGAGATACAGATGACTGTTGTACGTGTTATATGATACGGAAGCCTGTGTGAGGAAAGCCTGTGAGGAAACACAGAAGGACCACAAGTGCCAGACGTACTGAGACGTTCTGATGACAGGGACCAACTGTTCCAAGGACAAGCTAAAGGTGAAGCTTTCTACAGTGGTGAGTAAAGATTTTACTTTTAAAGTATGGAAAAATTAGAGTCATTGTCTAAGAAATGTAACGTTGAGTTTAAAGTTGTGCCTAGTGACAGTTTAGAGAGTATATGGCAAGATTTGTATACACAATGTGAGCAGGCAAATTCTAAGATTGAAAATAGAATTTGTTCTACAAAAGAGAAGCAGATCTTTAGGAATATAGCTTCTTTGGTAAAGATTTTTAATGACGTGGTAACAGAGAAGAAATTAAGTAATAGTATGCATAAATCTGTTCAGACAGATAATGAGAAATCTCAACAATATGTTGACAAAGAGCACCACGTGGCAGTAATGGCCATAGATGGTGAAGAACAAATGATACAAGAAACTAAATTGAAATTAAAATCTCAGGAATATTTGATCAGTCTGAGTAAAGCCATTCCCACATATGATGTAAAGATCCATGTGTGTAGAAACTCAGAAATTTTTGAAAGCCATGCAGAGAAATTTGATCTAAATATTGAACAGAGAAATAAACTGTTTAAATTATGGCTTCCTATTGATTTTACAGAACGTTTGTCTGCAAAAATGTCTTATGATAACGAGTCAAATGATTGGTTAAAAGACAGTGATGTGGAGAGATTAAAGAAACTAATCTGGTGCACTAGAGGTGACAGCATGCCAACATCTGACATACTGAATGAGATAAAGATTGGCAGAAAAGAATGTACATTTGCATTCATGTCTAAATTTGAGAGAACATACAAAACTGTCATTCCAAAGGCAAACTCTTCATCTATGGTGAAAAGTTTTGTTAAAAAGTTCAAATTCTTGGATGCAGTCACCCTTGCCAGTGCGTCAGATAAGAAGACTTTATTTGAAGCTGCTAGTTTATTGGACGTGGCCAGAACACATGAGAGACAAATGGCAAATGCAAACCGAGTATGTCCAAAGCAAAAAGCAAAGCCTATTAAAAGGCATCTGTTAAATCCGGTTATAGTGTCCCCTATTTGTAGGAGGAAAGGTATTGGCCAAAGTGACAAAATCTATGAGAAACGTAGGAAATTACATGTTGCATATAAACCATATGCCATGCAGGAAAATCCACAAATTGAAATTCCAGTATTAACTGAAATTAAAGAATTGCAGCCAACCAAATCTATTGATAGTCAAAAGATTGTATCTGGGAATGTACCAGTTGTCTCCAAAATGTCAGATCTTTTCAGTAACCCAATGGCATCTGACCTGTCTTATATTCTTAGGAAAAGGGCAAGCTTGGCATTCTCTCATGACCTGGCGAGGCTATTATGGATGGACGTGTTGACAGGAAGTTCATGGGTTTAACTTAAAAATATATATCTGAAAGGAGGTCAGGGGTCGAATTTAAAAGTATCTCTGAAGGAATGACTGTCTACTGAGTTTTACTTATGTACTATTTGGCTATATAAAGAGAAATCCCTTTTATATGAGGAGAAGTCCAATGATCAGGTATAATCCACATGATTATGTGATGATGTTTATAAATAATCCTAATTATGCTATTGTGAATAATACTATGGATCATATTATTATATACAGTATATATATATACACACAGGAGGAGAGTCTCATGTGTGGTGACAGATTTTCGTCATAGTCCACTCTCTAGATGCAGAGAGAGAAGGAGCATGTTATATACAATATATGAATATATGACATGTATATGAATATATGTACAATATATGAATATGATCAAATAGTATTAGGAGTCCATAAAGTTATTAAACTTTTCCAATGGTTAAAATCAATATTGTATTAATTTGGTTTTTGCTAAAGTTTATCTATTTTTCTCTTCAGATATAGATATATGGAAAAATGCAGAAGTTCAATCAGTGATGTCCATTCATTCATCATTCTTTCCTTATAGCCAAAAGAATGCATGGAGTGTCTAACTATTAATGAGTAAACAAATTATCGTGGTGTGACTAATAACAATGCATGATAAAGTGATATAAGTCCTAACTTACCTTAAGCATGTTTTTCAATAGTTTCATGTAAAGTCCATGTTTTTAGGATTTTCAAGTTATAATCCATTATGTATGAAGGCATGCAACTAGGCATGGAGCTCTTACTTACTGTGAGAATAAGTGTTCGTTCATGTGGTCAGTTGATTGACAGCAACACATTGTGACCTGTGACCCTGATGGGCTGGTCAGTATAAGTGTTATGTGTGTTATGTGTCCACTGGTGTATACAACAGATCTGTGACATCACAAATAGGCCTAAGAAAATCAGGATGCATCCAACAAGGAAAAAAGGAAAATATATCCAACAAAGAGACGTCTATTTTCTTTCTATTTTCTATTTCTTTCTATTTTCTATTTCTATTTTCTTTTTCTATTTCTTTCTATTTTTTATCTTATATGATCCTCTATATTAAATTGGGAAATTAGCAAATATATGTGAAATCCATTGAAAGGAACCTCATATGTTTATACCTACAGGAAAACCAAGTGTTTAAGTCACATGAGCTGAGAGAAAAGGTGACAGCTGCACTACAAAGCAAGGTTATTTTAGGTGAACATTCTGTAGGAAAAAGTAGCTTTTGAGAAGATACAGATAATCTTCAATATATTTGTTCAAACCTGACAAATAATAAAGGTTTATTGGGGTAATTGGATCATGGGATAATAAATATATTAGTTATGGTGGGAAAATCTAGTTAGCTATAGCCAGTATTGTATTATTGTTTTATTGTATTATTATTGATTATGTATTCTTACATGTACACACACACTTGCATACACTTACACACATCAACATCTACAAACATTGGGAAAACAAACATTGGAAAAAAAAAATTTGGGAAAACATGTGTCTTATATGCAAATAAGATAAGCTAATCATCTTCATGAAGGGAGAGGTATCACAATATCATCAAAGGATATGGGATATCAAGAGAGATAGTCTCTGGTTTATTCTTTAAACTTCTGATTATAGGATGTGACATATTTTGAAATGTTTATGTTTTATATACTTATTTCATATATATGGTATTCATATACAGCCAGTACACAAGAATATATACAGTTAAGTGTAAGACAGAGTCAAGTGTCTTAAGTCTTGTCTCTATTCTTGGTATTGGAGGTATCTGAAAGGTGAAAAAGGTCACAGGAGTCTGTGAAGAGACGAGGTGTTAAGAGGAAACTTTAGGCACATACGTTTTATGAATAAAGGGTTAATATTGTGTCTCAGATAAAGAACACAATGATATTTAATAAAGTAATGTTCAAAATAAAATTATTTCTTATTAAAAAAGGTAAATAAAGTGACTAAACTTTAGGAAAATGTATGATTAAGTATGATAACACATTCATATAGGAACATATGTTTAGTATAATTGGTGATAAGTTCTAACTAAAGAATAAATATTGTGAATGTCTATAGAATGGTAATAATGAAATCACATTATATTTCAAAGTCATGTTGCAATTTGTCATCACAAGTAAAGTACACATATATATTCATACATATAGATATAAAGATATATGTTGATATATGATGTTTATATAGATTATTGTATCCAAAGTACTATTATCAGATAGTTTGATAAATGTATTGAATATCAATATTTTATAAGTCAAATATAAATATTGATACAATATAAAGAGAAGTATGATATATAAATGAGTGGTATGGTACACTGTGATATTATAGTTTAGTTAATTGCCTAGTTTGGCTTAGCTATTAGGGAAAGAAAACTTTTCTTCAATCAAGTCCAAGATTATGAGAAAGTTTGATATCAAATGTTAATAAAAAGACTTTAACAGTTACAAGAAGAAGATGTGCGGGAAAAGACAAAATCTGAAGGTATGATGCTATATGCTTAAGCTTATGCCAAGGACTGTGTTTAAAAATTATTGCTGGAGTTTGGAACCTTTGATCAGCGGATGATTGGACAGATATAAGGACGTCCTCATCAATGTTTGGTGGAATCCTCTCTATTTCAAGACTTCAAGTTGTTTGGTGAGCAAAAGGGTTGTGAATGATAAAACCCGAACACAGATATTGTGTATCCATGAGACTGAGATTCCAGGACTGAACCTTACTGACAAGCAGCAGGGATGATGTCAGAATTCACACTTGCCTTGCTTTTGCAGTATTGCTCCAGAAGTGTCACATTGTTGTTCTACAGTGACAGGTGGTCAAGGGAATTACAGAAGGAAAAACTCCACTACAGTCTATGTTTTGGTAAAGTGAAACATAACATATGGACTTTGTTGATAATATGAACTTTAATGGACAATGTTATAATATCTGCACAACACGGAGGAAATCTAAAGGACTTTAAGTCAAGAACTACATTTGTGGTAATAAGCCTTCTATTATGATGGAAGAAGAGATGACCAGAAGACCAGACGATGAAAGAAGAGCCTTCATCAGGTGTAGGTTAGATAGTGGATCAAATTGTTTCCATCTTTGATCACAGTTTACCATAACATACCATAACATTTATTAATGACAAAATTTATTGTAAATTGATGAAATTATTGTTATATGGACAATTAATGAAAATTAAGTTCCAGTATTCAGCAAAGAAGAAAGAAGATATAATCTAATTGTATGAATATTGTTGTATAGTATATCTTGAGAGTTCAAACAGATATTTCACTCTCAAAAGGGGGAAATGTTAAATATTATATATTTACAATATTCTCTAGCAGACATGGGGTTAACACTCTACTGACATCATAGTCTTATATTCTTGGAACATGGGTGCGGTTAGTGTACACTATTTTAGAAATCTCCTTACATAGCTACAAGATGGAAGGTAACACCCACTCTCATGAATATAAATGAGTAAGAAATACACATGTCTGGGTCTGTCTTTGGGAAGACCAGGGGAAGACCAGGAGGTCTGTCTTTGGGAACACCAGGGTGGGTGGTCCAGGCAGATGGACATCCATGGACGTCGTAACCAGCCCAAGTCCACCAACCAGATGACAAGCATGAACCAAGCTGTAACTACAAGATATCCAGATGATTTAACTTCTCTGAAGATGTAAGCTATTGACAATTGACTGATATTTGTGTTATTTGGACATTTTCCCTGTTCCTGTGTTTTCCTTCAAGATATTAATAAACCTCTACACTGATTTATAACAAGCTGACTTCTTCCTATCGTGGACAAGGCCAGGTCCAGATATTTAACAGTGGACACAAGTCTCACCGGCAAATACAAGATATTTAACAGTCTGTACCGGCTCAGGGTCTGCCTGTGTTTGGGGTGGCGTATTCTCTCCTGGTAGGTGGCCATGGTGTAGTCCCTTTGTAGGGATTGGTACACGGTGAGTTTCTTGGAGATATTTATTTCGTTTCTCCATTCTTCAATGTACCGCTCTCTGTTTGCCTCTGTGGTCGCCTTTATTTCGGCCTTGGTTATCTTCTGTTGGTGTTTTTGGTTTGGTGGTTGGCTGCTGTTTGGTTGGTGAGTGTCTGGTTTGCTCAGGTGGCTTAGCCATGCTTGGTGGTGGTAGGAGTCGGGCTTGCTCCCCTGGATGTGTGCCTGGAAAGCTAGCGCCCTCTTCTGTATGGTGAGCCATAGGGGGAGTCTGCCTAGCTCTGCCCTGCAGGCCATGTTGGAGGTGTTGCGATGGACATGGAGCAGGTATTTGCAGAACTCCAGGTGGAAGCTCTCTGTTGGGCTGGAATCCCACTTTGACTGGTCTATATATATATATATATATTCTATAACGTAGTGTACATCTATCTGGTTATATATATATATATACAGTATATATATATATATATATATATATATATATCGGCCTTATTCAACATAGATATTAAGTTGTTACAGATTGTAACTATATATCAATGTGGGACATGTAGATAATTATACTAATGTTAATTGAGATCAATATGATAATATTTCTATATTGTGCCAGTCTGTAGTGGCCCTGTGACTTATATACCTCCGAGCTCCTTCTATGAGTGCTATTCCCTGTTTTCTATTACTCACACCATGGCTGTATTTTTTATAATACAGTATAAGGCATTGTGTCTCTATTATATCCTCCTTACAGCCCTATGAAGGATGGTTCCAGACAGTGGCGTAACTAGGAATGGCGGGGCCCCGTGGCGAACTTTTGACATGGGGCCCCCCCCGACACTGAAGATCTCGACCGAGTCCCTCCTACGCATTCCTGCGCGCTCTATTATGTTCCATAGTGGCCCCTGCACACAGTATTATACCCAATAGTGGCCCCTGCAGACAGTATTATACCCAATAGTGGCCCCTGCACACAGTATTATGTCCCTTAGTGGCCCCTACAGGACTAAATACTGTCACGTCACCCGCTGACCGCTATACCAGGACAAATTGTGGATAAAAAATCTGGCCCTGTGCATTACAATTTAGTAACTCCATGTGCCTCATATTAATAGAAGTTAACCCCATCATCTCCCTGACATTAACCCATGTGTGCCTCACCATAAGGGTTACTGATATGTGAGAGACATGGAGGTAATAATAAAGTATCTTCATTATTATTACCCCCATATGTCTCACATATCAGTAACTCTTATGGTGAGGCACACAGGGGTTAATGTCAGGGAGATGATGGGGTTAACTGCTATTAATATGAGGCACATGGAGTTACTAAAACACAAGTAATCCCCCCATATGCCTGACATTAATAAGTAACCCCAGTACGTACCTGTGTAGCTTTAGTTTCATTTTCCTTCTTCCTCTTCTCTTCTGTGCAGGACGGCAGGGATAAGCCCCGCCTCCTCCTCTCATTGGTGGGCAGAGGACAGCAGAGAAAGGGAGGGGGGAGAGAGGGGGAGCGTCCTGCAGCGCTGACAGGAGCCAGAGCTGCTGCTCCTGTGTCTCAGCTGTTGCTGCAGCGTCGGGGCCCCCTGTTGGTGGAAAGTATTCCACCAACAGGGGGCCCCGATCATTATACTCGGGGGTCCGAAAAGACCTCCGAGCATAATGATAGCAGCGGTAGCAGCTGTCACCGGGCCCCTAATGTCCCGGGCCCTGTGGCAGCTGCTACCGCTGCCATGGTGGTAGTTACGCCACTGGTTCCAGACCTGTAACGTTGTATATGGTTACCGTGTAATAATAGCAATGTGACGGCTATCTTCTGAATTGGTCTGTATTGGTTTTCCGTGTTCCCAGGACTAGCTGGGCTGTGACGGCGGCAGCCGGCCGACTACTGCTATCACTGCTGTGGCCTGGAGCAGCGCTGTCTCCTCCCTCCACATTACAGGACTCCGTTACCCTGGAGATTGGAAACAGCCCAGAGCAGAATAACAATAGTGAGGCCTAGAAGTAACGTGATCTGAGGCTCACAACAGCCCGCAGGCCGAGCATGGCGATGTGACTAGAGGAGAACTGGACGCTGCAGAAACGGAAACCTCAGGCCCAGGTATGACGGGAGGGAGTGAATGCGACAAGCTAGCTTCTAGAGGAGATACGGGGCCGACAGCACAGTCCTGCTCCCCATAGCAGTGCCTGATGTTATATACGTATATGTAGGAGATGTTGTATACCGCACTGCTGAGGGGATCTGCACTGAGTCTTTCTGACGTGCCTGTTTTCCTGAGGTTACTTCTCAGGACGCCATACTTTGTAATTTCCTTTCTGTGACGTATGACCTCACTATCCACAGAGTTGCACCCAGTGCAGGAGATAAACAGCGCCCCCTTACTGACTGTGGCGGTGGAAAACAATGTCATACAACACATACTGTATATATGTATACTAGGCACAGTTCATATACATAATACTTGTAAAGCTATGTTCACACTGCTAATTGTAGCAGTCAGACACGTATACAGCAGAGATCTGAAGCGGAGCCTCTGAGGCAGTGTATTGCCATGTGTCTGGATACAGATATCACTCCTATCAGTAGGGTAACCTGCATGTGGCCATCTGCCCCGGCCTCAGCACAGCACAGTAATACTACGAGGGGCAGATCATAACCCAGACAATGGGCGGCTATCCATGTGAAAAATCACTTTTTTCTATTTCTGTTAATAATTATAAATAATTTTTGCCAGTTTTCTGTGATAGAGGTTTTATTTTTATGTATAAAATAGGGACTCACTTGATTTGTTTTTATTTTTATACTAATTTTAAATTAGTTATAGGCTGCATGACTGACCTGTGCCCCTCTATGACATCATCACACAAACATAAACTGCCTCATATACTGCCTGACTGACCTGTACCCCTCTATGACATCATCATACAAACATAAAAAATGCCTCATATACTGCATGCCTGACCTTTGCCCCTCTATGACATCATCATACAAACATAAAAAATGCCTCATATACTGCATGCCTGACCTTTGCCCCTCTATGACATCATCACACAAACATAAACTGTCTCATACGCTGCATGACTGACCTGTACCCCTCTATGACATCATCACACAAACATAAACTGCCTCATATACTGCCTGACTGACCTGTACCCCTCTATGACATCATCACACAAACATAAACTGCCTCATATACTGCATGCCTGACCTGTGCCCCTCTATGACATCATCATACAAACATAAAAAATGCCTCATATACTGCATGCCTGACCTGTACCCCTCTATGACATCATCACACAAACATAAACTGCCTCATACACTGCATGACTGGCTTGTGCCCCTCTATGACATCACCATACAAACATAAACTGCCTCGTATACTGCCTGACTGACTTGTGCTCCTCTATGACATCACCATACAAACATAAACTGCCTCATATACTGCCTGACTGACCTGTGCCCCTCTATGACATCATCACACAAACATAAACTGCCTCATATACTGCATGACTGACCTGTGCCCCTCTATGACATCACCATACAAACATAAACTGCCTCGTATACTGCCTGACTGACTTGTGCTCCTCTATGACATCATCATACAAACATAAACTGCCTCATACACTGCATGACTGGCTTGTGCCCCTCTATGACATCACCATACAAACATAAACTGCCTCGTATACTGCCTGACTGACTTGTGCTCCTCTATGACATCACCATACAAACATAAACTGCCTCATATACTGCCTGACTGACCTGTGCCCCTCTATGACATCATCACACAAACATAAACTGCCTCATATACTGCATGACTGACCTGTGCCCCTCTATGACATCACCATACAAACATAAACTGCCTCGTATACTGCCTGACTGACTTGTGCTCCTCTATGACATCATCATACAAACATAAACTGCCTCATACACTGCATGACTGGCTTGTGCCCCTCTATGACATCACCATACAAACATAAACTGCCTCATATACTGCCTGACTGACCTGTGCCCCTCTATGACATCATCACACAAACATAAACTGCCTCATACACTGCATGACTGGCTTGTGCCCCTCTATGACATCATCACACAAACATAAACTGCCTCATACACTGCATGACTGGCTTGTGCCTCTCTATGACATCATCATACAAACATAAACTGCCTCATACACTGCATGACTGACCTGTACCCCTCTATGACATCATCACACAAACATAAACTGCCTCATACACTGCATGACTGGCTTGTGCCCCTCTACAATATCCCCATACAAACATAAACTGCCTCATACACTGCATGGCTGATCTGTGCCCCTCTATGACCTTACCATACATACTTATACTGATTGTCTGACCTGTATGGTGATGGTAGTATATGAAGCAGTTTATGGTTGGTTATATGGTGATGTCATACAAGAGCACAGGTCAATCATGCAGTATATGAAGCAGTTTATGTTTGCATGATGATGTCATAGAGGGGCACAGGTCAGGCATACTGTGTATGGTATCACCATGTAACCATAAACTCCCTTATATACTGAATGACTGAACTGTGCCCCTCTATGACGTCATCATGACCATCCATAAACTGCTTCATATACAGTATATGCATGCCTGATCTGTACCCCTCTATTACATCACTGTATAAACATAAACTGCTTCATACACTACATAACTGTCCTGTTCTCTTTTGTATCATTACCATACATTACATAACCATACAAATGTAAGCTACTTTATAAACTGGATAGATAGTAGGGAATAGGTTTCCAAAAAAGCCAGCGCACTCTTCCTCAGGAACATAAAACACGATACGCTTGGTACTTGATAGAACGTAGAATTTTATTGGAAAGGATAACGCGTTTTGGGGCTTTATTACACAAAGCCCCAAAAAGCGTTATCCTTTCCAAAAAAGTTCTACGTTTTAAAAAGTACCACAAGCGTATCGTGTTTTATGTTCCCGAAGGAGAGCGCGCATCCTGGCATTTTGGGAAACCTATTCCCTACTACCTATCCTGATTCTACACGACTCCAGAAATATCTGGTAGATGTAAGCCAGTGGACGCTGCCCTCCTACTATCCTCGGAACTATAAGCGACTTCTTCATAGGAAGCCTGTCATCCTAACACTGGATTGGACGAGCGCCCTTGTTGGTTGCTCTCCTATATTAAGTCCATTGTTTCCATCTAAAGTAGCGCGGCCATCTTGGATTTTTAATCTCTTCGCATCTGTAACTACTTCCTAAACTGCATGACAAATCTGTGGCCCTCCCGATTCTTTCAGACATGTATGTCTAGCACTTTGCTTAAAGGACGTTCACATATGACCTTCATTGTGTGTATTATGATGTAGTTGGTAGAGGAGACACTTATGAAAGACATTGGCTTGCGGATTCTAGACAACATATGTTTTAGGTACTCTTACCATGTCTTCTGTTGTATGTAGGTTGGAGTCATCATGGAGAATTATGAGAAAATATTAACAATTGGGAGAGGTGCCACAGCTGAAGTGTTCCTGATGAGAAATAAGGAAACCAAGAAGGTGTATGCTGTCAAGAAGATTAAGGTAGACGCATCCAAACGAATGAGAAGCAAGGAGTATGTACTACAAGAAGCAACGATCCTACGTAAGCTTCTGCACCCAAACATTGTTGTGTGCCATGAATACTTCTGTGATGCGGAAGATGAACATGTGTTTATATGCCAGGACTATTGTGATGGAGGGACTCTGGATGACCACATCAGACAGAGGAAAGGAGATCTCTACCCAGAAGACAATATCATGGACTGGTTTCTTCAGTTGACGATGGCAATTCAATACATTCATTCCATGAAAATTCTGCACAGAGATATCAAGACTTCAAACGTCTTCCTCACCAAAAAGGGCATGATTCGACTTGGAGATTTTGGCATATCTAAGGTAATGAACAACACCTTGGATATGGCCAGTACATGTGTAGGAACGCCATATTACCTAAGTCCAGAGCTGTGTCAAGATATCCCATACAGCTCAAAATCTGACATTTGGGCCCTTGGTTGTGTACTCTATGAAATGTGTGCTTTGAAACCGGCATTTGATGCAACAAACCTAATAAGCCTCTTCTATAAAATAGTGAAAGGAGACTATCTTCCACTGCCCGACTGCTACTCTGCTGCCTTACACTTCTTAGTTAAAACCATTTTAGATAAGTGTCCAGAAACAAGACCCAGTGCCAGCGGCCTACTAAGCTTAGGTTTTGTTCAGGAACATTTAAAACAGTTTATCCAAAAACATGAATTCCACCTATACAAACTGAGCTTGGAAAAGACAGATAACAGAGAAGATTGTCCCCCAGAATACCGGAGCAAAACATCGCTGGCAGGTCATGGAATAACCAAAGTGGAGGTAAGGTGTAAATCGGCTCCACCAGCCTCCTACAAACCAGATGTTGGTTCTTGTGAGTTGTGGGATCACGATGAATTCTCAAGTACTGGCGAAAGATCTGACTACTCCGAGGACTTTGACAAAGACAGTATTTCTTCTATAGAAGAGGATCTTGAGGGTGAAACTTGCCTTCTGCACCAGAACGATGACATTCCGGAGGAGATTGGTAAGCTCTCAAACATTGCCCTCAAATGGATTAAGTGTAGACTAGACGGTCTAAAGATACCCCCATAAAGGTCACACAATGTGTGCAGCTCATTCTCTATTAACCCTGGAGATATGCTGCTGGCCAACAATAATTTTCAGACTCAGATAAAAGTCAACATGTCTGTCGGCCCTTGTTTACACAGGGCAAGATCAGAACAGATATTCTTGTGAACGTTCCTTGGCCCAACTATTGTCCTCTGTCTTTAATTGTTGTGGGTTTAGGATCTTCTTCCTTGTTCTTCATTTTAACTTCTTGCAGCATTTTCTCCTCCATCCCCTCAGAGTCTGCAGGATTCAATATGAGTCCCAAGGTCCCTCATATTATCTTGTCTTCTGGTGTGCTGGGCAATGAGCTAGTCTGTTGAGTTTTAGGAGGATAAAGTTTTTGGGGAAGGTGCAGCTTGAACAGCTGATACTGGTCAGTCCAAAGGCTACACAAGTGTGGATAGCCAAACTGTTAAACTTACTGCTCTACCTCTATAACAAGTGCCAAGGTCATGGTGACCCACAATGACAACCAAATTATAATCTAAAATTTTTCAATCATGAAATAAAAAAGGCAAAAATAATATTGGGGGGTAGGTAGCTTGGTAGCAGGAATGGTGCGGGCCCAACCAGTCAGAAACAGGGACACAATGTTTAGTGCAAATAGGTTTATTTGATAAAATAGCAAAATAAATAAACCTTCACTTCAGGTACAAAATGAGCAAAATAAGATACAGCCTTAATGTCAGGCAAAGCAAAACTCCTGCTCGTCTGAGCACTAACTAGTACAAAATAAGGCTAACTATATGTGTGGCTTACTACAAGCAAAATAGCATAGTACGGTCTCGCCAGACTTTCAGTATCTCAGGACAGACCCTGGCACCTCCTCTCGCTCCCAGGATCTGCCCTGAAGTGCAAGCTCTGCAGCCTTTTAAGGCCCAGTAATGAGCCTGGGACCCACACCTGGGCTGAGGCCTACTCAAGACCAACCCTGGAACACACATAAGTCAGAAATCAGGGCAAGATATAGCGGAGACTCCAACACTCTGCCTGTCACCCTCTCACAATATGTATCAACATCTGTCTTTTGGCTAAGGGCCTCTTTGCAGAAAAGATCCTTTTTTTTTTATACAGATTTTGGTTTGTTTTTTTAAGCTAAACACAGGAATGACTAAAAAAGGAATGGAAAATCTAAAGGAATCACTCATACTTTTCCATCCTTCTTAATCCAGTCCTGAAGGAGGCCTCAGCCTTTATCAGTACAACGAATTACTGATTAAGCAAAGTCAATCTGCGCTTACCTACTGACATTTACTTGCGGCAGTCATTGTACTGTAGGAGGAACTATAATCATTAATACAATATAGTTTGCATTTTGTCTGCAGCACATCCACTGTTTATGCAAGGGCATCTGCTGCTGATAATGATTTTTATGCCCTTTAAGGCGATTAATGCTGCCATAACCACGGACAGCATGTAATCTGGACACGCGCCCTTATTAGAGCCAGCTATGGGATAGGCTGGTCTTACACGACCGTAGTTTAAGACCGCAAATGGTCCGCAATTGCGGGTTTTAAATTGCGGACCATTTGCGGACACACTGTTTTCTATGCGGCCTCTTACACCACCGTAGATTTTGTCCGTGTTGTGGCGTGCCGTAACCATGGTCCGGACAGTATACCGCATGTCCGTAATGGCCGTGTTTTTACGGCACGGACTGTCCCATACAAGTCTATGGGCGCGTGCAGTTATGCGGATATACACTGAACGTACAGCAATGTATATCCGCAATTGCGGATGTCAACATGTGTGTTTTGTGGTGTGTTTTGTTTTTTAGAGATCCGCATAATACTGATACACACGGAATGTTGCGGTTGGGCACGGACGTCTGCGTAATTAATTTTTAGGCTGGTCTTACATGACCGTAGTGGTTTTTGCGGTCCGCAATTTGTGGATTCGCAACACAAATTTCACTTTAAGGCTGGTCTTAGGCTGGTCTTACACGACCATAGTTTAAGTCCGCAAATGGTCCGCAATTGAGGGTTTTCAATTGCGGACCATTTGCGGACACATTATAGTCAATGCGGCCTCGTACACCACCGGATATTTTATCCATGGTGTGCCGGGCCGCAACCGAGGTCCGCACTTTTTGGAACATGTCCGCAATGGCCGCAATTCACGGCACTGCACGGACTCGCCCATAGAACTCTATGGGCGAGTACAGCAGCTCACGGACATCTGCGGAGTGTAAGTTGATGATCAGCAAAGTGCATCCGCAACGTTCCGTGTGTATCAGTATTATGCGGATCCGCAAAAAACAAAACACACCACAAAGCACACGTTGATATCCGCAATTGCGAATATACACTGATGTATGTTCAGTGTATATCCGCAAAAATGCACGCGCCCATAGACTTCTATTGGACCTTCCGTGCCGTGCCGTAAAAGCACGGCCATTACGGACATGCGGTATACTGTCCGGACCACGGTTGCGGCACGCCACACCACTGACAAAATCTACGATCGTGTAAGAGGACTCAGAGAAAATTATGGGACCGTAAATGGTCCGCAATTTTGAACCCACAATTGCGGACCATTTGCGGTGCAAAACTACGGTCGTGTAAGACCAGCCTTAGAGTGAAATTTGTGTTGCGGATCCGCAAATTCCGGACCACAAACACCACTACGGTCGTGTAAGACCAGCCTTACACAGAGAGAATACATATAAGATAAGAATAGGGAGATGTGTCCTCTGGGTGGTCCGCTGCCACCTTGATTGACAGGTTTTTCTTGATTTACATAGAGTGAGAGACCTGCCAAGGTAGTGGAGCTAGGCAGGGGATACCAACTGGCCGCTGCCCTCAGGACACTTCTCATGATAGCATTTCAGAGTAAACCATAGCTGTTCATCACTAGAGCGCCAAGTAGAATTTCATGTTCCCCATGGTCTGGGAAGCCCGAATCTTCTGACAGGCGGACTTTAAGGCACTAAATTGTAGACTATTAAAGCAAAAACTGATAAATATAAATGTCGTTGCCATTGGGGGTCTAGAACGCGTCGGTCACAGAAGTAGACTGCCTTTCATGAAGTCAAAAATTGACACATTCCTTGTTGTACTCACTTAGGTTCCAATGAGGAAGACGTGCCAGATTACCCAGATGATTTTGAGGAGGTTGAAGGAAACACTCTGGAGATGGTTGTCAGCCATGCCAGGTCAGCTATGGATGTATCTGCTGATAATGAAACCTTTCAAGATGAAAATAAAGATGACCACTCGCTGACAGAAACTCTCAAGACAATACGTCAACAGTACATAGGTAAGGAAAGAACATGTCAGCCTGCTGATTCTAAAGTTCTGAGATACCATATATTTCAGACTATAAGATGTACCCCAAATTTACAAAACAATAAATAGGACAAAAACATTTGACACCAATTAAATATTCCTTGGTGGACAAAGGAAATGGAGGAGTCGATGTCACAATACTGCTGTATATATACACAAAGTGGATACACACTGCTCTACTGCTTATACAGCACATATACACACACACAGCCTTGTGTACACAGCACATATACATACAACCAGGACCATTTTTAACACATTGCTGGGCCCAGTGCAAATTTTCATAAGTGGACCCCTCCCCCCCCATCACCACCCGCTATCTTATCCAGCTGAAAAATTGCCAAAAACTTGTATTTTACTGTATATGGAGACATTCAATGGGCGAAAATGTATTATCTGACTAATGGAACTTTTGTGCCTGTTAGAAGTGCTTTATACATTCATCTCTAGTAATAATCGTTATTGCTATTATTTTAGCGTGTAACGGATATCCCTAGAGAGGGGGGCAGCGTATTTTACTCTACAGAGATCAAGTATGGACAGGACAGGGTCAAATGTAAATTTTATTAATGACTTTGTGTATGTGTCGTGTAATTGTTTGGTGCAACTCTTTTGGCGATGCGAACTGGACGACAGTAAACGTCTTTTAACAGCTCCAATAAACTTTCCAGGGATGTTATACTCAGAGGGGTATTACAGAAGAATACCCCTGTGATTAGGTTCAGTGTGTGTGTGTGTGTGTGTGGGGGGGGGGTGTTAATACATTATCCCTCTATGTGACAATCTGAGAGCAAAAGTATAGTAAGAACTCTGATTGACTGCAGAGGGGATAACATGGACAGAAGTCCATGCTACCCCCTCTGGGGTCACATACAGGTTATGCAGAGACAATGATGATTTCTCATTGTCTCTACAGCTCTGCTCCTTCCCCATCCTTCCTCCTTCAGTAGCACTAAGATGCTGCCTGAGGCAGGAGGAGGGAGCCCCATATCTCAGCTTCCCTTAGGGCTATGAAGATGAGCTTGGATTAATTATAAAGATGAGAGATGAGTATTAGTGTATTTTTTATTTTTATGTGGTAGGAGAGGGAGATTAAAATTGTGGGGACAACTGTAGTGCTATGAGAATGTTCTTGGATTCATTTTAAAGAGGAGAATCATACCAAGATCATCATAATACTCACCTCTTCTCGTTCCCCTGCTGTCTCGGTCAGGCGTGATGTAAGTGCCATCATCACATCATGCCTGCAGCTCCCGGGGAAGAGAGGATGAATGGTGAAGCAAGGAGCGCAGGGCTCCCTGCGTCATCATTGTATGCAGGACTGTCCACGCAACCATAGGGCCCGATGCAAGAGCACCATTGGCCCTATGCTTAAAGCAGCCCTGCACACAGCTCTGCTATATACAAACACATTACACATTTCGTAACACGTAGCTCTGCTGCACACACTCCGCACTATTATACTATATATATACTATACACAGCCTGCTGCACTAGTATATTAGCACACAACTCTACACACACAGCACTGCTCTGATCTTTACCAGTATGGTGTATTACACTGGCACACTATCCTTTATTCTTTGGCTTACCTGGTCATCAGATTAAGTGTTAGTTGAGTATTATGGGACTAGCTGGGACGCCTGTTTCAGCAAGCTACAAATGTGCCACGGGATATCCTAGAGAACCTGTAGGATTCAGTTCCCAACTGTATCTCATCTTGTATATGGACTATAAGCGGCACAACTAGACCCTCCTTTCAATTGTACAGGTTTCTCTAATATACTTTTCCTTTCCCTCTAATATTGTATTGACTTACATATATATCCTCTTTACAATCACACATAAAAGTTTCATTCAATGCTAAAAACTTCTTGTAGCATTATGTTGTCAGAGTGTAGCATATATTATAAAATACATAAATGTTTAAAGCGTAACTAAACTTTAAAGAAACTTTGCATACATCAATGTTACAGTACAGGTACACGAGGAATATGACTATATCGATTTAATATATAACTTGTATTTTTCAATGTTAGCACTTTTTCCTTTCTGCATGTTCTATCTGAAGTTTGCACTTCTCTCTGAGCTGCAATATACCGAACTCAAAAAGTAAAGCAGAATCTGTTTGTACATGACATATATAAAGAAGCACTGATCTGTATAGTCTGTATTTTTCGGACTATAAGACGCACTTTTTTTCCCCCAAATTTGGGGGGAAAAGAAGGGTGCGTCTTATAGTCCGAATGCGGCGCCTGGCATCCGCTGTAATAGAGAGGCGGAAGCCGGCAAGTGATAGACGCCATTACAGGTGCCGGGGCCTGCGACATCGCTGCGCTCCTCTGCCCTGCATGAAGCCAGCAGCGGGAGGAGTGATGCTATTCCGCTCCTCCGCCCCCCCGCCGCTGGCTTCATGCAGGGCAGAGGATCGTAGCGATGTCTCAGGCCCCGGCGTCTATCCCTCCCCGGCATCCGCCTCTCTAGTACAGCGGATGCCGGGTCAGTATCGGTGGCCCCTTATCCCCCGGGGCCGGTCCCCACCGGCCCCGTACCTGTAAAGTTGCAGGCCGGCTCCTGCGCGGCGACATCGCAGGAGCCGACCTGTTCGAGTGAGAGCCGGGAGCCTAATGAGGCTCCCCGGCCTGTCACGGCTATATATTAGTATTGCGGCTGGTCCCTATGACCAGCCGTAATACTAATACACAGAATGTCCCATAGATGGCAATACAGTTGTATTGCCGTCTATGGGACTTGCAATCAAGCGACCGCAGGTTCAAGCCCCCGGGGGGAATAAAATAGTAAAAAAAAAAAAAAAAAGCTTTAAAAATATATAATACAAATATGAAATAAATAAAAGTTTTAAATCACCTCCTGTCCCTAGAATATATATATAAAAGTAGAAAATCATATATCATAAACCAACGGTTTTTTTTTCAATAAAAGGTGATCTAAGAAATAGATATTCCCCAAAATGGTATAACTAAAAAGTACTTCTGGGCCCGCAAAAAAAAAAACACTCTATGCATCCCCGTACAGCTGCAGGGTCACCTGTCAATGTGGCCTTGCAGCTGTTGCAAAACTACAACTCCCATATATTAAATATTTTACCAGATTTTGCTTCAAAATTTTTTTTTACCTATTTTCCTCCTCTAAAACCTCTGTGCGTCTTATAGTCCGAAAAATATGGTACTTTATTTGTGATACCAAAGATTCACACTAAACCTGTTTGCCAGTCTTCCTCTATTCACTCCTCTCTCTTCTTTCTCCGTAGACTTCTATAGACATTTGTAAACTGACTCATGTGACTTCAGGCTGTCTCAAGATGGATAGAGCAGAGTGAAAATCAGTTTACTAGAGGGAGGGGTGCAAGGAAATGGTCTAAGAGAAGACTTTTTCTCTGTTAAGAGATATTACAAATTTTCTTAGAATCACCGTATATACTCGAGTATAAGCCGACCCGAATATAAGCCGAGGCCCCTAATTTTACCACAAAAAACTGGGAAAACTTATTGACTTGTGAATAAGCCTGGGGGGGAGGGGGGAATGCAGCAGCTACTGGGAAATTTCAAAAATTAAAATGGTCAGAGTTTTTGGGTGCAGTAGTTGCTGGATGATGGGGAAGGGGAGGGGGTGTTTTGGTTGTCTGTCTGCCCCTTCCCTGAGCTTGAGGACTGAGTTTTTTTTTTTCCCCCACTTGGAATTCAGCCTGGCTGACTATAGGATATCTGCAGTGCTCCTATTAACCCCTTCCCGATGGAACAGGAGCACTGCAGATCCCCTATATTCAGTAGACCGGGCACTGTCAGACACAGGGATACCTAATGTGTATGTGTTTCACAGTCATTTTCTACTTTTATATGTATTCTAGGCAGTGGCGTAACGAGGAATGGCGGGGCCCCGTGGCAAACTTTTGACATGGGGCCCCCCCTCCCCAAACCGATGCCGAAGACCTCGACTGACCCCCTCCTCCGCACTCTATTATGTCCCTTAGTAAGCCCTGCACACAGTATTATCCCAAATAGTGTCCCCTGCACACACAGTATTAACCCCTATAGTGTCCAATGCACACAGTATTAACCCCTATAGTGTCCCCTGCACACACGGTATTAACCCCTATAGTGTCCCCTGCACACACGGTATTAACCCCTATAGTGTCCAATGCACACACGGTATTAACCCCTATAGTGTCCAATGCACACACGGTATTAACCCCTATAGTGTCCAATGCACACACAGTATTAACCCCTATAGTGTCCAATGTACACACAGTATTAACCCCTATAGTGCCCCTGCACACACAGTATTATCCCCCATAGTGTCCCCATATGTCCCACTGTGGACACCTATAAACATTTATTATACTCTGGGGTCTGAAAAGACCCCAGAGTATAATAATCGGAGACCCGAGGGATTAAAACCATTAAAAGAACAGAGACAGTTGCTTACCTGTTCCTGTCGGCTGTCCTGTCCGCTCTTGTCCAGCTTTAATGACGTCAGACGTCACATGACCCGGGAAGCTGGCCTGGGTCATGTGACGTCAGAGACGTCAGACACAAATGACGGAGGCCTGGCAGGATCGCGGAGAGGTAAGTAACACTGTTTTTTATGTTACCTTACCCCTCCCGGTGCGCCGATCATTATACTCGGGGGTCTGCAAAGACCCCCGAGTATAATGATAGCCTCTGTGGGCCCCGCGGTGTCACTTGCCGATCCCGGCCCAGCCAGGATCGGCAAGTGAATGGGGCCCGTAACGGACTTTAAAAAAAAACCAAAAAAAAAAACGCAGCGGTAGCGGCTGTCACCGGGCCCCCTAATGGCCCGGGCCCCGTGGCAGCTGCTACTGCTGCTACCACGGTAGTTACGCCCCTGATTCTAGGGAAAGGAGGGTTTTACAACTTTTTTTTTATTAACTATTTTATGGGAGATTCTATACATTACTATTGCAGCTGCTAATAGACTCCACCCCCCAAAAAAAAAATTTTTTTTTTTTGCTTGACTCGAGTATAAGCCGAGGGGGGCCTTTTCAGTGCAAAAACTGTGCTGAAAAATTCGGCTTATACTCGAGTATATACAGCACCTGTACTATTCATCTATGCAAAACTTGTTAAAAACTTTGTGACCATTTAACGCATTCCCGACATCCGCCGTACAGCTTGTTTCATTTATCTTTATCATAGTGATGTACTTACCTTGTATTGTCTTTGCTTAGGGAATGTTGGGCAGACTCTGTATAATGAAATCTCCGACCATTTCCTGAAGGGTTTGACACCAGAAGATTTACAGCCACAGTTTGAGCATAAAATTG
The DNA here is from genome assembly GCF_031893055.1 of Leptodactylus fuscus. NCBI lineage: Eukaryota > Metazoa > Chordata > Amphibia > Anura > Leptodactylidae > Leptodactylus > Leptodactylus fuscus. Next base: position 23,689,465 of record NC_134275.1, on the reverse strand, counting down.
GCCCAGAAAAACTTGAGACATGTTATATTCTCTTCAGTATGGAACAGGAGGAGTCTCCTAAGGAGACATCGACATGTTAACCACATGAACAATTTCCATTGTGAGGATATTGGAAAGCGCCATTCTATGACCCCATCTGCCGCTGGAACTTCAGGTTGTTCTATGCAAAATAGCAAGCCTTCTTCTTAATGACGTGATGAATATTCTTGAACTATATGTTACCGGAATAAGCTATCATTTTATCAGCTTATTTGTTTTGCACTAACTTTCATAAAGTATCATTTACGATCTGTCTGTACAACTTAGAGTAAAAGTGCTATCAATTGTTTATTGCTCTTCTTTTATATGATGGGGTGTATGTTCTTATCTATCTGTTCTTATCTAGTCTAGTGTGTAATATAACTTTAATTCAATGCTGATGATATTTTGTAATGTTTTTATGATATGCTATAAATTAAAATATTATATAAAATATAAAACTGCTGACTGTTATTTGTCAGTCTCATATTCTTACTGCTTACACTAGGTTCACACTAGCGCCCGGAGTCCGTTCTGAGCTTTCTGAGCTGTCAGAGCGGGTTCGGCCATGTGCGCCGGTGAGCGTTTTATGCTCTCCGCCACGAAACCGTATTTTTTAAACCGGACACAGAGTACTGCATGTCCGACTCTGTGTCTGATTTTAAAAAAAACGGTTTTGCGGCGGAGAGCATAAAACACTCACCGGCACTTCCGGCCTGACATCTTTCAAAACCATTCAAATTAATGGGTTTGAAGGAGTCCTGCAGGTTTCTGTCTCCTGCTCAGTTTTGTGCAGGAAACGGAAACCTGCAGAACGGAGACCGGAGTATGTCTTTGTAGAATGGCAGGAAATCCACACAAACACAGGGAGAACATATGAACACCTTGCAGATGTTTTTCCTGGTGGGATACGAACCCAGGACTCCAGCACTGCAAGGCCACCGTGTTACCCCTACAATGCTTTTAAAGATCTGACAGGGTCTCTCTGCTCTTTTGACGTAAATTAATGTGATTATGTTTGAGAGGGTTAAAGGGGTTGTCCAGTTTCAGCAAATTATTGAAAGACAATGTTATTGTTTTTATAATAAATCATTATACAATTTTCCAATATACTTTCTGTATCAATTCCTCATGGTTTTCTAGATCTCTACTTGCTGTCATTCATTATTACTTCTAGGGATAAAAATCAGTCCATGGTGATGTGATTTACAGTCCATGGTCATGTGATTTACAGTCCATGGTCATGTGATTTACAGTCCATGGTCATGTGATTTACAGTGTACAGTGAACTCACAGATGTCTGGTTATTGTTCTGTTACTGTAACAGCCTGTGCACCTGTCGGATTCATCACATTGACCATGGACTGATTTTTATCCACTAGAAGACAGCAAGCAGAGATCTAGAATACCATGAGGAACTGATACAGAAAGCATATTGGAAAAATCTATAATTTTTCATTATACAAGCAGTAACATTTGTCTCTCAATATCTGTCAAAACCTGGACAACCTCTTTAGTATTTTCAAGAACTTGCACTTGAATATCTTCTGCCATGGCATAGAAGCAGCGCCGCACCTCCCATGAGGTGACCTGAAGCGACCGCTTCAGGCGGCGCTGTGCCAGGGCCCCGGGGAGGGCGGCATATTTGCTTACCTAAGCCAGTCCAGGACAAGCTGTCCTGGACTGGCTTAGCGTCACCGTCTCGGCAGCACGGAAAACGAGCGGTGGATTGGGGAGGCCCTGTGGACGCAGCGCTGCTCCAGCGGCCTCCCCTCACGCTCAGGCAGAGAGCAGGTCCTCTCCCTGCCTGCTCTCTGCCTGCTAACGCCACTCCGCCCCGCCCCCTTCGCTATGCCCCGCCCCCTCTGCTTCGCTCCGCCCCCTCCTCCCGGGAGTGGGGGGGGGGCGGCTTTCTGTTGTCCGCCTCGGGTGGCTGAAAAGGTAGGTTCACCCCTGCATAGAAGGACTAGTAAATTCCCCCATTAAATTCCCCCAGATACAGAAGCTTCATATGATCTTTTTAAAAATACATCCATGTGAATACATTCCTTGCAGGAACTTGTATTGGCGCGGCAAAAATAATAATAATATAATAATAAATTTTATTTATATAGCGCCAACATATTCCGCAGCGCTGTACAATTTGTGGGGTTCAAATACAGACAGAAAGATACATAACAAAGAACGTCATTTCATGCAATGGGACTGAGGGCCCTGCTCGCAAGAGCTTACAATCTATGAGGTAGAGGGGGTGACACAAGAGGTAGCAGGGGCGGCATTGCTTATACAGTGTTCAGCCAATTTTGTAATAGAGGTTACTGTCATTACACATACAAAACTTTATGAGCCGTCACTAGTGGTGTCCTGTAACGTGGATGGAGCTTGGACAAATAAAGTTATCCTGAAAAGACATCATATCATGTGGGGTAATGTGGGAGCGGGGACAGAGGAAGGTTAAATTTTGGGGATTTTAATTATAGTACGGAAGGGTTTACGTTAGACATTGTAATAGGCCTGTCTGAAAAGATGCGTCTTTAGTTTGCATTTGAAACTGTAGAAATTGGGAGTTAATCTGATTGTCCGGGGTAGAGCATTCCAGAGAAGTGGTGCAGCTCGGGAGAAGTCTTGTATACGAGCGTGGGAGGTTCTGATAATAGAGGATGTAAGTGTTAGGTCATTGAGTGAACGGAGAGCACGGGTTGGGCGGTAGACAGAGATGAGGGAAGAAATGTAGGGAGGTGCGGCATTATGGAGAGCCTTGTGGGTGAGAGTGATAACTTTATATTTTATTCTATAATGAATAGGCAGCCAATGTAGCGACTGGCACAGACCAGAGGCATCGCTGTAGCGTCTAGCCTGATAGATGAGCCTGGCTGCTGCATTCAGAATAGATTGTAGAGGGGAGAGTTTAGTGAAAATGAAAAACATAGTGGAAAAACTGTGAAAAACACAAGTGTGTTTTATATTTCAGTCAAATGAATGAGATTTTAAATAATCCAAGCAATGAATTGAGGGGAAAAAATGCTACAAAAAAAAAAAGCAGATTTTTTTTTATTTAGAAAAACACGTTAATTTTACCTGCAGAAATGCTGTGTTTGCCCCGATGAGGCAAAATTGAAAAACACAGTGAAAAAGCAGGCATTTTTGTGCTACATTTCTGCAACATTTTTTAGCTTTGTGTACATGTGGCCTTAGGCCTGGTTCGGTAATCTGTTAGGAGATCTGGATGGGGACCCCCCCCCCCCCCGAACGAACTACCAAACGCATTGACAAGCAATGAGCAGTGAAAGCACACAGATCCCATAGACTATAATGGGGTCCGTGTGCTTTCCGCACAGTGTCCTCACGAGTCATGTGGACAGGAAAGTAGTTCATGAAGTACATTTCTCTCTACATCTGGTCAGAGGACCTTGAAAGTCCCATAAAGCATTTTTAATGAGATCTAACTCTTATCATCATGCAGGACATCCACAGCTCTGAGGGCCCAGACAGACAACCAGACACTGTCTTATCAGAGACCTTGACTATGGAGTTTAGGAAAAACATCTGGCCTGAAGAACATTTTGTAGATCAGCTTTGATAAAACATTATAAATATTCTCTTAAAGGGCATGTAGCCATGTAGCCATATAGTGGACTCCGGAATTAATTATACAGTCGGGCCCTAAACCTTTGTGGAATGTTCATGACTCATGAAGTTCTTTATACAATCCCTCAGATGAAAGTAGTTGTAGGTATGTTCAGGTTTTCAACCTCTGAATGTAATGTTGCCTTTTAATAAAAGCAAGCAGAGATCTTAGAAAAAAAAAGTGGATTTGTTTCAGAAATTTCCATTCTGAATTTATTAAGCGTCATATACATAAAACTAGACAGTTTCTTTCTGTGACATAAAGGTCTTCGCAAGAAAAACTATGATTACCCCATTGCTAAATGCTTCTACATCCTAATACCTCCCAACTTTTGAAGAACCGAAAGAGGGACAAAATGTGCGGCGCGCGTAGCGTGCCGCGGCAAATTTAGCCCCGCCCACTTTTGTGTTGACTCATTTGTGTTGACTCATTGTGTTGCCCATTTTCATTAATTTTTCATGTGCCCGCACACAGTATAATCCTCCTACAGTCACCCGTAAATTATATGTTCCCCCTCTATCTCTCCCCCAGTTTCATATACACCCTTCATCTGCCCCCAGTTTCATGTCCCCCATCCATCTTTGCCCCCAGTTTCATGTCCCCTTCATCTCTGTCCCCAGATTCATGTCCCCCATCTCTGCCCCCAGATTCATGTCCCCTCCATCTCTGCCCCCAGATTCATGTCCCTTCCATCTCTGCCCCCAGATTCATGTCCCCCATCTCTGCCCCCAGATTCATGTCCCCCCCATCTCTGCCCCCAGATTCATGTCCCCCCCATCTCTGCCCCCAGATTCATGTCCCCCATCTCTGCCCCCAGATTCATATCCTCTCCATCTCTGCCCCCAGATTCATGTCCCCCCATCTCTGCCCCCAGATTCATGTCCCCACATCTCTGCCCCCAGATTCATGTCCCCTCCATTTATGCCCCCAGATTCATGTCCCCCCATCTCTGCCCCCAGATTCATGTCCCCCCATCTCTGCCCCCAGATTCATGTCCCCACATCTCTGCCCCCAGATTCATGTCTCCTCCATTTCTGCCCCCAGATCCATGTCCCCCCATCTCTGCCCCCAGATTCATGTCCCCCCATCTCTGCCTCCAGATTCATGCCCCTCCATCTCTGCCCCCAGATTCATGTCCCCCATGTCTGTCCCCAGATTCATGTCCTCTCCATCTCTGCCCCCAGATTCATGTCCCTCCATCTCTGCCCCCAGATTCATGTCCCTTCCATCTCTGCCCCCAGATTCATGTCCCCCCCATCTCTGCCCCCAGATTCATGTCCCCCCATCTTTGCCCCCAGATTCATGTCCCCCCATCTCTGCCCCCAGATTCATGTCCTATCCATCTCTGCCCCCAGATTCATGTCCCCCCATCTCTGCCCCCAGATTCATGTCCCCACATCTCTGCCCCCAGATTCATGTCCCCTCCATTTCTGCCGCCAGATTCATGTCCCCCCATCTCTGCCCCCAGATTCATGTCCCCCATCTCTGCCTCCAGATTCATGCCCCCCCATCTCTGCCCCCAGATTCATGTCCCCCATGTCTGTCCCCAGATTCATGTCCTCTCCATCTCTGACCCCAGATTCATGTCCCTCCATCTCTGCCCCCAGATTCATGTCCCCCCATTTCTGCCCCCAGATTCATGTCCCCACATCTCTGCCCCCAGATTCATGTCCCCTCCATCTCTGCCCCCAGATTCATGTCCCCCCATCTCTGCCCCCAGATTCATGTCCCCACATCTCTGCCCCCAGTGTCATGCCGTCCTCTCCTTCATCTGCCCCCAGTTTCACGTTCCACCTTAGTGTACACATTACACTTACCTTCTCCTTCGCTCCCTCGCCACTCTATGCGCGCCTCTCTCTCTCGCACACAATTGTAGGCGCGATGTGACGTCATCACATCGCGTCTAAAAGCCAGTAGCCGGCGGCAGCGGCGAAGCGAGGAGCTGACCTGGGGGGACATGAAACTGGGGGTAGATGAAGAGGGAACTTAAACTGGGGACAACTGGAGGGGGCATTAAACCATGGAGGTAGCTGTAGGGGGACCTGTCTGCCTCTAGTTGCCCCAGTTTAATGTCACCCTCCAGCTACCCCTACGGTTTAATGTCTGCTTCCCGATTTTAATGTCCCCCTTTAGTTGCCCCCAGTTTCATGTCCCGCTCCAGCTGTCAATTTATTGCCCCCCTCCAACTACCCCCACTGTTTAATGTCCCCCTCCAGCTGTCCCAGCTTCATGTCCCCTCCTAGTTTCCACCAGTTTATACTGGGGCACTAGGAGAGGGACTTAATACTGTGGGGCATTTGGAAGGGAACATTATAATGTGGGGGCATATAATATACGGGTGACTGTAGGAGGATTGTACCGGGAATGGGCGGAATCAACTTATAAGTGGGTGGAGCTAAATTTGCCATGGTGCGGCCCTCTAGCATAGTTTCAATTTCTTATGCAGCCCCATAGGAAAATTAATTGTCCACCCCTGCCATAGACTATAATGGGATCCGTGTGTTTTCTGCGTGGTCTCTGCACAAGTCATGCAGAGAGAAAAATACTTCATGAACTACATTCCTCTCTGCATGACTCATGCGGAAAACATACAGACCCCATTATAGTCTAAGGGGTACGTGTGCGTTCATTGCTCACCGCTTGTCAATGTGTCCCCAAGTGGACTCCCCGAATGGAATACCGAACGCAGATGTGAACCAGGCCTTAGTGTTCGGTTTCTGCTATAGAAGTGACCTAATCTTAGGTAATCCCAACCAGGGGTGTAACTAGGAATGGCGGGGCCCTGTGGCGAACTTTTGACATGGGGCCCACCGACCGACGTCGAAGACCTCGACTGACCCCCTCCTCCGCATTTCTGCGCGCTCTATTATGCCCCATAGTGGCCCCTGAACACAGTATTATGTCCCTTAGTGGCCCCTGCGCACAGTATTATGCCCCATAGTGGCCCTTGCACACGGTATTATGTCCCTTAATGGCCCCTGCACACAGTATTATGTCCCTTAGTGGCCCCTGCACATAGTATTTTGTCCCTCAGTGGCCCCTGCACACAGTATTATGTCCCTTAGTGGCCCCTGCACTCAGTATTATGTCCCATAGTGGCCCCTGCACTCAGTATTATGTCCCATAGTGGCCCCTGCACTCAGTATTATGCTCCACTGTGGACACCCATAAACAATTATTATACTATAATATCGGCCTAATAATCGGAGACCCAGGGGAATAAAAATATAAAAAACCAATGTTACTTACCTGTCCCCTGTCTCTGCTGCAGTCCTCCGCTGTCGTCCTTCTTCAATGACGTCAGACGTTACATGACCCGGGACACAGTCCGGGTTCATGTGATGTCAGAGACGTCAGACAACTAGGCCTGAAGCCTGCCCGGATCTTGGAGAGGTAAGTAAGAGTTTTTTTTATGTTTCTTACCTCTCTCCGGCCTCCGATAATTATACTCAGGGGTCTGCAAAGACCCCCGAGTATAATGATAGTCTTTGTGGGGCCCGCGGTGTGACTTACCGATCACGGCCCAGCCAGGATCGGTAAGTAAATAGGGCCTGTTACCAGATGGAGTAACTCTAGCCGATAATGGCCTATTAAGAAAAAAACGCAGTGGTAGCGGCTGTCACCGGGCCCCCTAATGTCCCAGGCCCTGTGGCAGCCGCTACCACGAAGTTACGCCACTTGAAATTCCCATATGCCATATTATATGAAAAAAAAAAATTATAATAATTAGAAAAATATAAGTTTTTGAAGCACCGAGGCCTCGTCATCAGTTTACTATATGAAAATACAATTGGTAAAATATCTTTATTTTTTGAAACAACTAATAAATGTTCCCTATAAACACAGAGGATTCCTAGACAGAGAAAGACACATCTTGTTATACATTAGTGTTGAATCCATGTAGTTACAATTTGTTCCCAAGATCCGATTCATTCATTCATTCAGGATCTCTCATTGCAACCAGGAAACTATGAAGGGTTAAGCTGGCCTATACAGTCTGACACAATGGCTCCTCCTAGCCTGTAGCATGCTGGAAGTTGTAGTTTAATTGATGTTCAATGAATCGACATGGAAGGAATCCTAACTACAAGTACCTGCATACCCCGGGGCTCCATTCTCTCTTTATGTGGTTAACCAAGAGCTCCGGTCAGAGGCTGACTGACACAAAAGGGCCCATCTGCAGCAGGTAGGAAAGGATGGATGTGATGCAGACATGACACATCTTATTCCCGGCATAAGACGGAGTCAGATGATGTACAGTAATATGTATGAATAGAAGCATGTGACATTCAGCATACATTAGTCAAGATCTATTTTACAATGTGTATGTTTATGCTATATTGCATGACACAAAGATTTAAGATTATTTCTTTTTAGTGGATTTATTTCATGTTTCTTTCATAGCGCCAACCTATTCCACTGCGCTGTACAGGGGTTGTCATCACTCACATCTATTCTCACAATCTCATTTCCCAATGTCAGACACTGACATAGTGTAATATTATAGGAGGTCAGTTACTCTATCAGCAGGTTTTTGCAGAATGGTAATACCTTGTTCAACTCTCCAGAATATGCAACACTAAAATTCAGACAGTGTAATATAGTAACAATATAACATGGACTATATACTGCTTCAACTCGAAACTTTGCATTAAAGTTTTGTTTAATAAGTTGGCGGTAAATATCTTCCCAATGCCGCCCACCCCCACATATTTTTTAGGAAGCAGTACATATATATATATATATGTATATACATACATATATATATATATATATATATATATATATATATATATACATACACATATACATATACATATTCCACACCAAACATAAAAAGGGGGTGGAAAAAAGTATTGGCACTGTTTGAAAAATCATGTGATGCTTCTCTAATTTGTGTAATTAACAGCACCTGTTACTTACCTGAGGCACCTAACAGGTGGTGGCAATAACTAAATCACACTTGCAGCCAGTTGAAATGGATTAAAGTTGACTCAACCTCTGTCCTGTGTCCTTGTGTGACCACATTGAGCATGGAGAAAAGAAAGAAGACCAAAGAACTGTCTGAGGACTTGAGAAGCAAAAATGTGAGGAAGCATGAGCAATCTCAAGGCTACAAGTCCATCTCCAAAGATCTGAATGTTCCTGTGTCTACCGTGCACAGTGTCATCAAAAAGTTTAAAGCCCATGGCACTGTGGCTAACCTCCTTAGATGTGGACGGAAAAGAAAAATTGACAAGAGATTTCAACGCAAGATTGTGCGGATGGTGGATAAAGAACCTCGACTAACATCCAAACAAGTTCAAGCTGCCCTGCAGTCCGAGGGTACAACAGTGTCACCCCGTACTATCCGTCAGCGTCTGAATGAAAAGGGACTGTATGGTAGAAGACCCAGGAAGACCCCACTTCTTACCCAGAGACATAAAAAAGCCAGGCTGGAGTTTGCCAAAACTTACCTGAGAAAGTCAAAAACGTTTTGGAAGAATGTTCTCTGGTCAGATGAGACAAAAGTAGAGCTTTTTGGGAAAAGGCATCAACATACAGTGTACAGGAAAAAAAAAAGAGGCCTTCAAAGAAAAGAACACGGTCCCTACAGTCAAACATGGCGGAGGTTCCCTGATGTTTTGGGGTTGCTTTACTGCCTCTGGCACTGGACTGCTTGACCGTGTGCATGGCATTATGAAGTCTGAAGACTACCAACAAATTTTGCAGCATAATGTAGGGCCCAGTGTGAGAAAGCTAGGTCTCCCTCAGAGGTCATGGGTCTTCCAGCAGGACAATGACCCAAAACATACTTCAGGTCAGCACTAGAAAATGGTTTGAGAGAAAGCACTGGAGATTTGTAAAGTGGCAGCAATGAGTCCAGACCTGAATCCCATAGAACACCTGTGGGGGAGAGATCTCATGATGGCAGTTTGGAGAAGGCCTCCTTCACATCTCAGGGACGACCTGGAGCAGTTTGCCAAAGAAGAATGGTTACCAGAAGCGGTTGTGCGCAGTTATTTTGTCTAAAGGTTGAGCTACCAAGTATTAGGCTGAGGGGGCCAATACTTCTGTCTGGCCCATTTTTGGAATTTTGTGTAAAATGATCAATGATTTGACTTTTTTTTCATTCTCTTTTGTGTTTTTTCATTGCAAGCAAAATATATTAAGATATTAATACCAAAGAGTTTGTGCTTGCAATCATTTTCTGGAAGAACATGAGTATTATCTGACAGAATTGCAGGGGTGCCAATACGGTACTATTCCGTTATCGGGCCAGCAGCAGCGCATTTCAGCACCAGCTTTCGGGACAGCAGTTCAGTTCAGCAGCGGGAATTACAATGACATCCGAGGACTGCTGGCCCGATGCTTGTGCCCAGTAGCCAGTACATCAATGACCCCCCCTCCATCTCCTCCTCCTTCCAGTGCTGCCCCCCAGCTCTCCTTACATCTACCCCGTACCCTCTCCCCGCCACATGACTAAGCCGATGCTGGCCCGATGATAGAGGCCGTGCTTGTGTGTAGTAGGCAGTACATCGATCGATGCCCTCATCCTCCTCTTCCTTCCAGTGCTGCCCCCCAGCTCTTCTTACATCTGCCCCGTACCCTCTCCCTGTAATAGGCCTCACCGTAAATCTTGAGCAATGAATGCTACTAGATAGCCGCCGGACGCTGCAGAAAGTTTGTCCCTCCGGCTCGCTGTAGCTCACCGTTCCTATAGTCGGCGTGTTTCTTGTCAGGGCCTGGATTGAGCCCCGGTGTCTTTCCTTTCGGTCTCGGTACTAGCGCTGAGGTGAGGCCTAGTCGTGTGGCGGGGAGAGGGTACGGGGAAGATGTAAGGAGAGCTGGGGGGCAGCACTGGCAGGAGGAGAAGGATGGGGGAGGGGGGTCATCGATGTACTGGTTACTGGGCACAAGCATCGGGCCAGCAGTCCTCGGATGTCATTGTAATTCCCGCTGCTGAACTGCTGTCCCGAAAGCTGCTGCTGAACTGCGCTGCTGCTGGCCCGATAACGGAATAGTACCCTGAACTGCTGTCCCGAAAGCTGGTGCTGAAATGCGCTGCTGCTGGCCCGATAACGGAATAGTACCGCCAATACTTTTGGCCAACACTGTATGTATAACACACACACACACACACACACACATATATATATATATATATATATATATTTATATAGTATATATATATAAATATATATTCACAAACAGTTTTGATCAGGGGGCCATATGTGTGAAATCCAAAAGGTAACAGTGAACCATAGTATTCTGTATCTTATATGTATGCAAAATTACACCAGTACATATTAACAAGAAATTAATCCGCAGGAGATTTCCAAGGTGTCAAGGTGCCAAGTCTCTTCTGAAGGAGGTGAAAAGCAATGACAGACTGGAGCATTTAGTGCCCAACCATAAAATTCATTCCACAGCCCACTATATGGCTGCATGCAAATGTTACCTGACACTTGTTTGCATATTCGTAAAATGTCACCGCGTTATTTTCAGTAGTATTTTGCTGCCTAGCCTCTGATTGTCTCTATCCTGGGTCCTGTAAGTAGCCTACTGCCTGACCCGTCCTTGATCAGATTCTAGGGTCTTCCTAGTTTGTCCTTCCACCGCAGCAGAACCCAGGCAAGCAAGAATCTGCAAGATGATCAGAGATTGGGACCCCTGCAGTGTGCCTGAGAAGATGGGGCCCAGGGAGAAAGGATAATGGATGGCCCATCCTCTGCCAATCCTTATGCCTAGCCTAGCTACCAATTGGTGGGATGATAAATCTGCTGGCGCCGATGCCCCTCCTCAGTCACATTCCCTTTCTCTTTAAAATGACAAGGATAACATAAAAAAGCTTTTGGAACAATAAAAAAAATTGTTTAAGTGGTGTTTAAAAAGTCACAAACCAGTGGTTTGCAACTTTTTGCCTAGTCTTTGGGTGTAGGGCTATAATAGATATCCCCACTGATCTTGGGTCAAATCAATCTTAATCTGATTAATGGATGGTAGGGGCAGTCAGGGGGAAACGTAGCCTGTATAGTGCCTGATGCAAACTATGGAAAGGTGCCCGTCCTGAAAAAAAATAAATAAAAAAGATACCCAACTTGGCTATCTTTGGCTGTGTGATGGGGCCCCCTTAATTTAAACATGCCCCCCCCATTGGCAGATCAAAAAATCCCTTTATTTGGCTCCATATAGTATAACACCCCACTTTTTTTTGGTGCCCACATGATATACAATCCCTTTTGTTTTGGTTCACTACACGATACCTGATCCCCATTTTCTGATTTTCTGGCTTACCTACACGGTATATGACCCCCCTTTTCTGGCCCACCATACAGTATATGACCTCTTTTTTTGCCCCCATGTATATGAACCCGCTTTTTTATGTCCCCCCCACAGTATATGACCCCTTCTCTGCACCATCCTCTGGCCACCTGGCTATGGTGCAGGAGGCATGTCCATTTATGATCCTCTGCTTCTGAACTTCCTCTTGCTTTAAGCACAGCTGAGAGTTCGCTGCAATGTACCAGTCTAGCCAGTGCTCTGAGTTCCTCTGTTACTAAACAGTTAACCTTTTTGCTCTTTGATTGACATCCTTCCTTGCCAATCAAGTCTGGGGCAGATTCTTGATATCCTATATATAGTTTCTTGGATTGTGCTAGGCGTGTTAGCATTATACTGTTTATTTTACTGTCTATTTCTGATCTTGGCTTTTCCCTTTGACTATTCTTCTGGTTCTGTTTCTGTACTTCACTGTCCAATTGGTACTGACCCCTGGCTTTCTTGATTACCTATGCCTACTTGTTTGTCTTGTCTGTGTTTTGTGTATTCACTTGTATTAAAATAAGGGACCATTGCCCAGTTGTCCTCTACCACTTGAGGCAAGTAGGTAGGGACTTGAGGGGGGGTTAAGCATTAGGATTAATTGTCTCTGTTGTACCCCTTCCTCCAAGATTCCACAGCTGCTGCTGGGGAATTGCTTAACAGGCAATCCCCTAACAGTAATATTGCAATAGATAGTGGCCAATAATTTTTGATAATCCAGGTCAGCCTCCGCTGTCACCTCCAGTAGTTGACGCTTAAGAATGCCAAGACACTGGAGCGTTTTTCAGTGTTGTGACTTAAGTGCAGTAGCGCCTAGAGGCAGTAGCAGAGGGTGGACTGGACAGGAACATGAACAGCTTAGCAAAAATTATTAGTCACTATACAATACGTATCAGCCGATTTAAAAAGTCCCCAAAATAACAGTAATTTAAATGTACTATAAATAAGAAAATATATTCCCTCTATTTCCTTGTTATGTTTTCTGGCTCCTTGTCATTACCAAGCAAGTTCACAGATTACATGGGTGTTACATGCTTGAAAGCAATTAATATTATTAAAATAGAAGCTGCCAGTTTTGTCCGCCCATTTCTTCTTCACTGTCATAAAAAGCTTTGTTAATATGAAACACATTTGTGCAATTAATACCAATAAAAGCGAACATATTTCTTTGTATTTGTCTTAGATGCCGTGTTTCTGGTGAGGGCTAATCGTTCTATGAAATCAGTCATTGAAAATAATAATAATAATAATAATAATAATAATAATTATTATTATTGTTTGTTTATATAGCACCATTAATTCCATGGTACCTTACATTTGGGGGTTTACATACAGTACACAAAATATACAGGTAGATATAATACTAACAATGACCGACTGGCACAGTGGGGTAGAGGGCCCTGCCCGCAAGAGCTTACACTCTATGAGGGAAGAGGGATAGAGACAGAAGGAGAGGGCGAGACTGTACAGATGGCAGTGCGGTGATAGTGTTATTGGAGTCTTCAGGGCCTTCTTGAATCCTGTGATTGTGGGGGTCAGTCTTATGTGTCTTGGTAAGGAGTTCCAGAGTATGGGGGATGCAGAGAAAAATCTTGGAGGCGGTTGTGTGAGGAGCGGATGAGGGCAGAGCGGAGTAGGAGGTCATTGGAGGATCTGAGGTTACGTGTGGACAGGTAGCGGGAGATGAGGTCAGAGATATATGGAGGGGACAGGTTGTGGATGGCTTTGTATGTTAATGTTAGTAGCTTGAACTCAATTCGCTGGGCTATAGGTAGCCAGTGGAGGGACTGGCAGAGGGGAGCAGCCGATGAGGATCGGGGGGTGAGGTGGATTAAGCGAGCAGCACAGTTTAGGGTGGACTGGAGGGGGGCGAGGGTGTTAGCTGGGAGTCCATGGAGAAGGGTGTTGCAGTAATCTAGGCGGGAGATTATTAGGGCCTGGACGAGCATCTTGGTAGTTTCCGGGGTGCGGAAGGAGCAGATTTGGTGGATGTTCTTGAGCTGGAGGCGACAAGAGGTGTTGAGGGTTTGAATATGTGACTTGAAGGATAGGTCAGAGTCCAGGGCTACCCCAAGGCGTCGGGCCTGTGGGACAGGGGTAAGTGGGGTTCCGTTAACTTTGATAGATGGGTCGGGTGGAGGGGCCATAACGAGATGGGGTGAAAATGATTAACTCCGTTTTCTCCATGTTGAGTTTGAGAAAGTGGGAGGAGAGGAAGGAGGCTACGGCCACTAAACAATCTGGAACTATGGCCAGCAGGGAGGTAATGTCTGGTCCAGAGATGCAGATTTGGGTGTCGTAGGCATAACAGTGGTACTGAAAGCCATGAGATTCTATGAGTTGGCCCAGGCGAAGGGTGTAGATGGAGAACAGGAGGGTTCCTAGGACGGAGCCTTGGGGGACAGCTACAGAGAGTGGGCGCGGTGAGGAGGTGGTGTGCGAGTGGGAGACGCTGAATGTGCGGTCAGAGAGGTATGAGGAGATCCAGGAATGGGCCAGGTCTGAGATGCCAAGGGATGAGAGAATTTCT